>NC_058021.1:41896705-42496705 GCF_019176455.1 Solea senegalensis | reverse complement strand
TTCTAGTTCCTGTCAGAACTCGTGCTGCAGCATTTTGAATGAACTGAAGGATTCTAACAGACTTGTTAGAACATCCTGATAATAAGGAGTTACAGTAATCTAATCTAGATTAACAAAAGCATGAACTAGTTTTTCAGCATCCTGTAAAGACAGAATGTTTCTAATTTTCATAATGTTCCGCAGGTGGAAGAAGGCTGTTCTGGAAATGAGTTTTATGTGTGAATCAAAAGACATTTCCTGGTCAAAAGTAACTCCAAGGTTCCTCACAGTGGAACTGGAAGCCATGGTGATGTCATCTAAAGTGACAATGTGATCAGAAAGTTTTTCTCTGAGGTGTTTAGGGCAGAGTATAAAAGTTTAAAAGTAGAAAGTTACAGGTCATCCAGGACTTAATGTCTCTGAGACATTCCTGGAGTTGAACAACCTGATTTATTTCATCCGGCCTCATTGATAGATATAGCTGTGTGTCATCTGCATAACAATGAAAGTGTATGTTATGCTTTCTAATAATGTTCCCTAGAGGAAGCATATATAAGGTAAAAAGTATAGGCCCAAGCACTGAGCCTTGTGGAACTCCACAATTAACTTGTGTTTGTAATGAGGCTTTATCATTAACGTGAACAAACTGGAATCTATCAGATAAGTATGATTTAAACCAGCAGAGGGCAGCACCTGTGATACCAAGAGTCTGCTCCAATCTCTGCAGTAGAATATTATGATCAATGGTGTCAAATGCAGCACTAAGATCTAACAGGACAAGTAAAGAAACTAGACCATTATCTGAGTTACTAACTTTAACTAGTGCTGTTTCTGTGCTATGGTTTAATCTAAAACCTGACTGAAAATCTTCAAACAGGCCATTAATGCGCAAATATTCACATCATTGATTAGCAACTGCCTTTTCTAAGATTTTAGAGACAAAGGGAAGATTAGATATAGGTCAGTAATTAGCTAAAATATCAGGGTCAATGGGGGCCACACGGTGATGTAGTGGTTAGCACTCTCGCCTTGCAGCGAGAAGACACGGGTTCGAGCCCCGGTTGGAACAAGGGCCTTTCTGCATGGAGTTTGCATGTTCTCCCCGTGTGTGCGTGGGTTCTCTCCGGGTTCTCCGACTTCCTCCCACAGTCCAAAAACATGCAATGTGGGGATTAGGTGAATTGGACACTCTAAATTGACCATAGGAGTGAGTGTGAGAGTGAATGGTTGTGTGTGTGGCCCTGCGATGGACTGGCCAACTGTCCAGGGTGTACCCCGCCTATCGCCCGATGTAGCTGAGATTGGCACAGCACCCCCCGCGACCCTCTGGTGGAGGATAAAGCGGTTAGATGATGACTGACTGACTGATCAGGGTCAAGGGTCAAGGGTCGCTTTTTTTAGAAGGGGTTTAATAACTGCTACTTTAAACGTTTGGGGCACATATCCAGTTAATAAGGAGAGATTCATTTGAGTTAATATAGAGTTGTTAATTAAAGGAAACACATCTTTTAAAAGTTTGGTGGGGATAGGATCTAACTGACAGGTTAATGAAACTAATGATGTTAACTCAGAGAGATCTATAGGTTTCAGTGTCACTGAATCATTAGAATCAGTTCATTACTCATATTTGTTCAGTTCTTCCTCCATGACCGGAGAGCACAGCAACACACAGTCTGTGTTGCTGCTGCTGTTGTTACTGCTGCTGCTGCTGCTGCTGTTACTGCTGCTGTTACTGCTGCTGCTGCTGCTGAGTGGGAGATAGAGAAAATGGAGAGGAAAAGAAAACACACACACACTCTGTGTGTCTTTGTCATAATTTGATGGAAATACATTTTTAAATAACTCATTCTAGTGTTGATTTTGACTTGGTTATAAAAACTTAAACACTATTGTCTCTTCCCACTCTTTGTAAATGTGAGGTTTTATTTGTAATCTGAACGTCACGTGTTTCTGTACATGTGTCTGTCTGTCGATGTGAGGGTGTGAGGACAGACTATAAAGCCCGTGATGGTGTTTGTGATGTTGGGATATATAAATAACAGCAGCACCGTGAGGAAGTGTACACTCAGCAGCCCAGAACAGTTTGAACTGTTTCAGGCACTGCAGTGGAAATCTGCCCCACGTGTTGTTTTTAGTTCAGTCCAACAGTCAGGTGACACAAACTGTATGAAGCTGTTCTGAGTTCTTGTTTTATTTCACTGCAACTGTCGTGTGAAAATAAGTCTCTCCACGTATAATAATAATAATAATAATAATAAATAATAAATAATAAAGACGTCATGTCACTGTGTTCATTACCTCAAATAATACATATTTCCTGCTGTGCTCCAAGAAAAGTCATTAGCTAACTAAAAAATTGTGCTTCTGGACACACACACACACACGCGCGCGCACACACACACACACACTAGGGATGTCCCGATCTGATTCATATGGGATTATATCGGAGTGCCTCTAAAATCTCTGATACAACAGTCCATTCCTGTTTTGATCACGTGGTCTCTGCGTGTTGGATGCATGTCGATCACATGATCACAACAACAGTGTTTGTGTCAGAGGTGAAACATTTGTCTTTAACCTTTGAACTCGAGCGCGAGTTAGCCGTTAGCACACGACACTGAAGTTAGCTTCTGATTCAGCACTTAAGGGGAAAGTTAAGGAGAAATTTACAGAACGTGCGACTGTTTGTCCACTCACTGGAATGGAATATGAAAACATTTTAGCCGTTTTGGGTATGACATTAACTTTGATTGACACCCACTTTTGTATTTGTGAAAATGCAATAAAGGCCCATTTCACTGTTTTTTTCAGAATATAGACCACTTTGGACCAGGTCCACAACAAAAACCACTCTACCTACATTCCCAAATCTGGACTGGATTAATCTACAGACCCTGAAGATTCATAAAAACACAGTCTCTGATTTGTGAAACCTTTCTTCTATTTGTGAAGATGCAATAAAAGCCCATTTCACCGTTTCTTTTACACATGTCCAATATTCAAACTCTTTTTTTTTTCACATTTATATATAGATAATTGACTTTTAAGCAACTTCACTGACAAGTCTGTGACTGTGAGTCTGACTCCTCTGTTTTTTACAGTTTAGGGTGAGAATGGTTCATGTCTGTGAAGGTTTCTGTGAGTGTCGTCTTTTTCACCAGCACATTGTTTTCACATTGTTCATATTACATGACATATGACACGCCTGCATGTATTTGAATTGTCTGATGAGCACACCTCACATCTAAGTGTAGCACCGCTCCAGATCTCAATATAGATACACCATCCTGACATCTACCTTCTCCCCCTTCGGCTCCTTTTGTCTCCTCACCATGTTGCGAGCGCTGAACACTCGGCTCAATATAATGTGTTGGAAGATAAAGGAAGTGACTCCCTGCCATGCCAAATCTATCCAGAACGCTATTACGGTGCCATGGCAACAGATGAAGACATGCAGGCATCTCTGGATGGGGGGCACCGCTGGTTCACTTGTCTTCTCTGCTAGACTTACAGGCAGTTAAGCTCCACAGGGCTACTATGGCAACAGACTGATATGCAGAGAGGGGCTGTTGGCTGCCACAGCAACATGGGGGTGAACGTCGTCACTTTCCCCCCTCAGTGAGTTGCAGGAAATTAGATTGACTTTGATGAGGACTTGACCTCCAGCAAATTCTGGATATTTTGACGTGATAGACATTAAAGGTGGAACATCAAACTCACACTAACACTGAATGGTGATATTTTCACTGGTGGCTTGACACTTAAATATGTAGTCAAGAACTACTGAAATATGTATGGCACGTCTGTGCCCAGTGACGGTTCCCCTGCCGTCTCCACACTCCCACCACCAACACTGACAAAGCAATCACATCAAACTGTCGGGGGGATAGGAACAATGTCAGGAGACTGCAGACATCGCACTCTCTCACATCTCCACTGCATCTGCATGAAAATGGAGGAAATATGAGATATGGATTTGCCTCAGATGTGAGCGCTCGACCGGGGGAGGGAGGTTTTTGTATGTTGAGCCGCTCCATCGATTGATCGCTCACTCCCCCTCGGCAGACGCTCGATGGCAGGTCAGCATCCCAAGAGCAAATATGCTGAATTATTGGAAGTCAGCTCGAAACAGCTGCTGCATCATTCTCTGAAAAAGAATAACACATTATTATTTGAATAAAAACACTCATGGAAATTATAAACCATTCAACATTAATGTTCTCCCTGTCGAGGGTGTGGTCAACATTCATTTCATCATATATGTGTCACAATGTTTGAGATAACTGGTGAATGAATGTCTTAAACGTTCAATCTTCTCACTCTTTTATCACATAAACAATTGTTGAGCAGCTTCACTGACTCTGTTCAGTCGATTTATTTTGTTGTCTATACGTTGAACAATAGAGTGAAAATCATGATTCATCCCCGTGAAGGTGAGGGAAACTGCAGGTTCAATGATGATGAGCTGCAGTTTCAGAGTTCCACTCATTCTGGATCCATAATCCATAATCCATAATCCATAATGATCAATCTACAAACCGTCTTTGAACGGCACTCAGCTGAAAGCAGCCATTTATGAGTCTTTCTTCAGAAGAGACACAATAATTGATATTGATGCTAATGCGGCGATGCTAGTGCGGCGCTGATGTGACACAAGGTGACAAAAATGTTTCCTTATTTGTGAAGAACTTCACAAGATGAAGAACGACTTCATCCAAATCTGACAAACGTATTATAATAATCCACACGGGTGCAGTTAGCGATGACGTTCGCTTCAGCTCTCATTTACAGTTGTTGGTTCTAGGAAAGCAAAGGGATGTTTGGAGGGAGGTGGGGCTGTTAGGAGGTGAAGAGAGGGAGAGACGGAGAGAGAGAGAGAGAGAGAGAGCGATTCCCTGGAGAAGGAAAGCGGCTGCTGTGCTCCACTTGCTTCAGCTGACCTTTGACCCTCTGCAGTTGCGTATGTGCGACTGTGTGAGAATCTGCAGTGTGAGAGTGAGAAAGTGCCGCAGGGTTGTTTCACTGTAATTCAGCGAACATCCTGATCAGGAGAAAATGCACCATTTGGTCTTCATGGGCATTTGCTGCGTGATTAATTATTCATTACATTGTTACACAAGCACAGAAGAGAAAGAGTGTGAGAAAGTATCGTGTCCATGACTGTAACCTGCAGAAAGAGATGAGACGTATGTGACATGTACACGTGCAGAAGGCCATCATTAAAATGATGGAATCAAAATTCAATATCAGAGTTTCAGTGAAGACTTAATGTGCTACAGTGTGCATGTGTTTGCTGTTAGAATTAAGGGTTTATAGTTCATAAGCTGCTGGTGACTGTGTCAGTGTGCAGAGCTCTACACTGCCACCTGCTGGACATTAATATAGCAGTTCCAAAGGCCAATTCCATCAGCAGCAGCAGCAACTTCACTGTTCTCATAAACGACTTCATCTCTCATATTATGTTTGAACATGTGAAATTTGATTCTTGCAAAACTGTTCAAAAATGTCCCCTACAAGTGGGTCCTGTCCCTCTACGAGTGGGTCCTGTCCCCCTACGAGTGGGTCGTGTCCCCCTACGAGTGGGTCGTGTCCCCCTGCGAGTAGGTGTAAAAAGTGCAGAAAGAGCGTTGCAGTTTCAAGTGTGACTGGTGAGCATGTAACAAAAAAAGGAAAGAATGAAGACATTTATCAAGCACAATGTTTCAAAAATACACAGTGCTATCCATGTGGCCCAGAAATAATTCATGCAATATGAAATATGAAACCTTGTCTGGTGTGAAACTGGCCGCATGGAACATTCTGAAAAAGAAAAAAATGAAGCAACAAACATTTCTCCTGTCTTCAGAGACACAAGTCAGTGAAATGTTCTTTGCTCACATCAGTTACAACCTTATTTTCTTAAGACTTGGCATATGATCAAACAGAACATTGTAGAGTGACCTCTTGTGGTTGAAAGTTGCATGTATAATGTATGCTGCCCGCTGTACAACAGTAGAAGTCCCGCCTTTTAACCGCGCAGCAGCCGGAGGACTCGGATGACTCGCAAATAAAAAATGTATTTCGGGCTTAAAGACCCGTGGGCTGGGCCGGGTCAGGTTGTTATTTTCAGAACTCTAGTTGCAGCCCTTTGCAATAAACTAATTGATCACCCTCTCCGTTACATGATGGCTCATACACAATCACATGGATCAGTGCAGCTGATGTAAATGACATCAAGTGCTTCTTCAGTTCAATCAACACAATCAACGACTTTTCACCACTAGGGAGCGACAAAACCTAACAAATCAAGACACACGGAGATTCTTTCTTTTTCTGTTAGCACAGTGTTAGCACAGTGTTAGCACAGCTCCATCAGGCTTCTGCAGAGCTTGGTGACGAGCTGACCATTTGAATCAGGTGTGTTGGAGCAGGGCGACATGTAAAACATGCAGGACAATGTTCCCTGAGGACCAGGGTTGGGAAACACTGTTTTAGCATATAGATATAAACACGCACATTAAATTGTATTTGCTTACAAGCAAGGGTACAGGTGGCAGTGCACAACCATGTAATATGTAGTATAACTTCATAAACAGAAAGAAGATGTGTTCAATTCAATTCAATGTTATTTGCATAGCGCCAAAGCATTACATACATTATCTCAAGGCACTGTACATAGACAACATCAAGGAGAGCAGAGAAACACAATTCACAATTCACACAATGAGCAAACACTAGGCATCAGTGGAGACAAAACAGGACAGACACTCTGACACAACTGTGTTTTCACAAGCAAACATTATTTTTTTACTTTGTTTTCTGAAGAGTTCTTAGTGTGACCTTGGTTATAATGCTCTGCTGCTGTTTGCATAAACTTCGAGGAGACAGGTTGGATGGAGCACTCGACACCTTTATTTCTGCAACATGGGACAAATAGACAACCAGTGTGTTCCCGCTCCAAACACAGTAACATGTTGCTTCTCAGCACAGTGATTCTATAGTGGCATCATTTACTTATTGTAAATAAAATATCTGTACTAGCGAGTAACAGTCAAAATATACAATATTTTATACAATATACAAAAATATACAAAATAAATGCTATTATTTGTTTTGACAGCCATTAGAAACAGCTCGTGAGAGACAGGACAACTCATACAGTGGTTTATGTATTATTTTATGACATTAAATAATAGAGAGCCACTGCATTAATCTAACATTAAATGACAATAACAGTTATAAGTTGTGACTTATAAGGAGTTCCGTGTTAGTACATCCGGACCACGCGCACCTCGCGCTGTTAGTAGCTAGCTTAAACACTCTTCACACATTAGCTAACGTAAAGACTTGGCATATTACGGCAACAATCCGCCGTAAAGCAATAAAACTACGGGTTTTACATTAGACAAGCATGTTATACAGTAAATGCTGACAGAGTTTACACATCATATGAAACACAATTTAATGTCCGAGCGAACAGGACAACAACTTACCCACAGCGTAACATTTAGCTTCTGAGCGCTACGCAGGATGCGCAGAAATAAGTGTAACACTAACTTCCGCTGTGGACTTTCAAAATAAAATGAAGCGGTCGTAGTCCCAAGTTTAACAGGAATTTAACTATGAAAATCAAGTCATTATTTACACTGTTACATTAGCATGGATTTACCAGTGTTTCCCAATGTCCTTTGTGACGTGAACTCTAAACAGTTTCTTCCCCTCAGCTACAGACCAACTCCATCAGACCGGGATTCCTCTCTGACATTCAACTTTACGTTTATTTTATTTCTTTATTTTATTTATTCTGCTTTTTTGCACCAACAACCAAAATAAATTCCATATATTGTGAAAGATTTACTTGGCATCAAACCTGATTTGGATTGAGATTACGGATGGTAGGGCCACACGGTTGGTGTAGCACTCTCGCCTTTGCAGCAGGAAGACCGGGGTTCGTGAACAAGGGCCTTTCTGCATGGAGTTTGCATGTTCTCCCCGTGTGTGCGTGGGTTTTCTCGGGGTTCTCCGACTTCCCCCCACAGTCAAAAAACATGCAATATGGGGAAAAAGGTGAATTGGACACTCTAAATTGACCATAGGTGTGAATATGATATGTTGAATGGTTGTTTGTCTCTATGTGTGGTCCTGTGATGGACTGGTGAACTGTCTGGAGTGTGACCCCGCCTATCGCCCTATGTCAGCTGAGGAAAAAATGTTTCTCATCAAAGCTTATTCACATACTTACCTCATGTAAGTGCCTTAAGCCGCACACGCGAGGATAATTGGCCAGATTTCAGTCCCAATCTGGCTTTTCTGACAATCGTGGGACTTCTGATTTGAGGCTGATTTGAACAGATTATCTGGCCAAATTATCATGTGGTGAGAGGGATTAACAAACACTACTGTAACAGTAAATCCTAAATTTTAAACACGTTTGATATTTATAACAATGATTGGGGCATGAGCACGACCCGACAACAAGCAATGAGAGTGAGTTGACCAGGAAACAGATGGTGCTTTTGTACGTTTGTTTACAACTGAAATTTACACAAACCAAGTCAGTTATTAACTGACAACGCTGACGGTCTGCCTCCACGTCTTCACGTCTCCACGTATCCACGTTTATATCCTGAAGTTTGTGTGAGATCCCAAATCCATGGACTCTCCTCCCTGGAATCGTTTGATTGTGTGTGATCGTCGAGTCTGTGCTTTCTCAGGATTAAAACATGTCTGGTGTCGTGTGTGGGAGCTCGAAGCTTTTCAACACAGTACTCTTTGGTGACATCTGGTGGTCAAAAGTATGAAGAGTAGCTTCAATCTACAACTTGAAATGATCTGCTTCATTATGAGTTGACAGCTTCAGTTTAATTTGCTATTGAGTAGAGTGTGAACTCATTTGACAGTGGATTGAATTTCGCCCCTTTTCCAGCAGCACAACATTTATTTTGCCAATACTTTGTTTAGTGTCAGCTCCAAGCTGAACCACACACGTGACGTACTGAACAAATCATCACATGTCATTTAGCAGACGCTTTTATCCAAAGCGACTTACAATAAGTGCATTTAAACATTTGGGTACAAATAAGAGCTAGAAGTAAGTAAGAGCTTCAAGTAGAACAAACTATGAAGTGCTAGTCGTAAGTGCGATGTACAAGTTTTTTTTTTTGTTTCTTTTTCTCGTCGTCGTCTTAGTCGAGGTAGAGTCGGAAAAAATGTGTTTTCAGTCGGCGGCGGAAGATGTGGAGGCTTTCAGCTGTCCGGATGTCGATGGGGAGATCGTTCCACCATTTGGGAGCGAGGACAGTGAACAGTCTGGAGTTCTGCGAGTGCCTCTGCGATCCTCTCAGTGAGGAGGTAGCGAGCCGGTTTGCTGATGCAGAGTGCAGTGGGCGGGCTGGGGTGTAGGTTTTGATCATGTCCTGGATGTAGGCTGGACCGGATCCGTTTGTAGCATGGAACGCAAGCACTAGAGTCTTGAAGCGGATGCGAGCAGCTACAGGAAGCCAGTGAAGGGAGCGGAGGAGCGGTGTAGTGTGGGAGAACTTTGGTAAGTTGAAGACCAGTCGAGCTGCTGCATTCTGGATGACAGACAGACAGACAGACAGACAACTTTATTGATCCCTTTGGGAGGTTCCCTCGGGGAAATTAACAGCTCCAACATCAGCACTTGCAGAGGTCGTATGGCACACGCAGGAAGACCAGCCAGGAGGGAGTTGCAGTAATCCAAGCGTGAGGTGACAAGAGCCTGGACCAGAGCCTGGACCAGAACCTGTGCCGCCTTCTGGGTCAGAAGAGGCCGCATCCTTCTGATGTTGTGCAACATGTATCTGCAAGATGGAGCTGTTGCAGCAATGTTGGCAGTGAGGGAGAGATGGTCATCAAGTGTCACACCCAGGTTCCTGCAGTATGAGAAGGAGTTACCACAGAGTTGTGGAGGGTGATGGTCAGATCTGTGGTGGGAGAAAGAGAAACTCGGTCTTGTCCAGATTGAGTTTCAGGTGATGGTCAGACGTCCACTGAGAGATGTCGGTCAGACGAGCGGAGATCCGTTCTGCTACATGTGTGTCGGAGCTTGAGGTCGGAGGTGAATCATTAAAAATCCTTTTAATGATTCAGTTACACTGAAAACAACTACTTTACAAGTCACTAGTCACTTGTTTGTGTGTCGCAGCAGTTTCATGCAGCTGTGCAGTCATGACTCCGCCCACATTTTGTAGTGGAAAACCAACCTAACCCCTGGGAAAAGGGGCTTTATTGGGACAAAAATGAAATTCCTGTAATTTAAATGATTTTAAGGTGGAGACATGTTGCAAGTCTCTATGAAATAAATGTAAGTCAATGCAATGTCCTGTGACGTCATGGAAACCAGAAAAACAACAACTGCTTCATAAATCACTAGTTTGTGTGTGTGTCGCAGCAGTTTCATGCAGCCGTGCGGTGATGACTCCGCCCACTCCACTCTGACACATACCCTGGTACCACCGTGTACCACAGCTTGAGAACCATCATATTATGGCATGTGTTTATTATAATTAAATGTAAATGAAGTTAAACTAGGATGAATGGCACCATTTGTTTGGATTTGATATTACAGAATTGAAACATTCCTTTCTTAATATACATTAAGTACAGAAGTAAGATTTAATTTTTATGTTAAGTGACAGCTTTGTTTACACTTTGATGGAATATGTGATACACCACAACCTGCTGACTTTGAGAATAAAGTGCTAAATAAAAAGTATTTTTTAATAACAATATTTGTTCTTATAGAACGCAGTGTTCAGTCACTTTTTACCTTTTGTCTAATCATAGTTCAGCGGGAGGACGTAAGATTTCACAAACATTCAATGAATGTGGTCAAATCTAAATATTTTCTTATATTTACAAGCACGAGACTCATTCATGAAAACGGCGGCACCTTTAAAACCTGTAAACACTGATGTTTTTCCACGCGTGTCCAGCAGATGTCACCCTACCATCATCTTGACCAGCTCCACTCAGAAAAGAGGCAGAAATCCAGAGTCCAATGTTTATGTCGATACACTTATATAATATACTTCTTTCTTTACAATGGAATTGATCCGTCATTAAAGATGACCAAAAAAAGAGAGCGCACAACACTGTCAATAAAACAAACCTATACAGAACATATGATTGTCACTTACTGCGAGTCACAAAAAAGTACACACCGTGAATAAATAATCTACAGAAATATGTACAATATGCACAACAAAGATTCAATGGAAGTGCAAATAAAGCTTTGGATCCCTGTACAGGAAATAGGGTAAGCAGATGTAGACCGGGCCGGCTGTGACGAAGCAATAATCATGTACAAGTCAAACATTAACAGGAATATATAGGAACATTTAGGCTTTGAGCTCCTGCATTTAATGACTTTCAATAATAAGCCCAGCAAAAGAAACCAACCAACAAAACACAATCAACAGAAATCAGAGAGAATCAAATGAATACATTACATTATGTACAGCGCATTTGCATTCCAGGGAAAAACATGAAAGATTGATGCTCACTGACCGATGAGGATCAACGCAACATCCACAGGACGACAGGTGGCTGAGACAGAGAGAGAGACAGAGAGAGAGAGACAGAGAGAGAGACAGAGAGAGAGACTGAAAGACCACTCTAGAGGAAGATTGTGCTCGTGCCGTCTTCTTTAGCCTGAACCGTCTGTGTTAACACTGTACAACAGCCAAACTGCAGTGTGTGTGTGTGTGTGTGTGTGTGTGTGTGATCCTTGGTCCTGTCTGGGCGTGCACACACGTTAGCTGCAGTCCTCTGTAATGTCCCACAAGTTTACGTCTCCTGCGACTTAGCCAGAGTTCAAGTACTCTAATGCCACTTCATAGCAAAACTTGTACTGGTCCTGGAAGACGAGAGGAAACAGAGGGAAGAGAGACGAGTGAAGACGAGCAGAGCAGCGGGGTCAGGTCTCCCGTTCACCTGCATACTCTCTGTATACTAAGATGATTAACGACATGATTTAGAACAATGTAATCTGAAACATTATGGTGAGAAGTGAGCGGCTAATAAAGAATGATCTCATCTTTTTACATGTTTTTAATCCAAACTTTGCTGACTTTAGAATCAAGTTTCTTGTTCAGTGAACAGTTTCCAGCTTCATATCATACATAATATTGAGGGAAGCAAATGCTCACATGTTTTCACATGAAACATGTCGAGTGTGTTGAGAGTGCTCCTCACCAGCAGATCCACCATGTTGGGTTTATTGTTCCTCAGTGTTTTGACGGCGTGGAAAACGTCCACAGAGCGCTGGTGCTGGAGCATCTCACACACGATGCTGATGGCACAGAACGTTCCACTGCGGCCGCCCCCGTTCCTGGAGTCATCACAGAAGAAGCCACGCGTTAGAAAATCAACTGCATTTCAATTACAAGGAAGATTTGCTCAGTGTAAGGAGCAGCTTCACAGGCCAGGCTGCAGTAAAGCTATTCCGTCAGTAGGTGGAGATGTTTCATTTCTTTCCCTGTGACTTACAGACAGTGGACCACGGTGCGTCCCTCGCCGCCGTCATACTCGTCCTGCCACTTGTCCACCTGTCGGATCAGCTTGAGGAAGGAGCGTTTGGACACTGGCGTGTCCCGGTACATGGGCCAGCCCAGGAACTGGAACTGTTGCACCATACGGTAGCCGTCCTGAGGCTGGAGAGGAGGTGAAAGGTCACAGTGGTTACTCCAGGTTCACACACACACACACACACAAGTTAATCACTGCTGTGGAGAAAGAGGATCAGACTGCAAGGATGTGTGGACGATGACAAGTAGGACAAGAGATGGACAAGAGATGGACAAGAGATGGACAAGAGATGGACAAGAGCACACGGAGTCACTGAAGAGATGAACGAGCAGATAGATGAGCACAGAAACTGCTACAGACAGACAGACACACTCACCTTCTAAACCACACACAGACACATTGATCAACAACTGTTGTCAGTGATAAACAGTGATCATGTGTGATTAGGCAAAAAAACAACACACAACAGAGCTACACTGTCATCCTCGTTCTATCCACTGGATCCATCTGAACGTAACTTTACCTGCTTATACTGTAGCTGTTCTGTTCACTACAATTATTATTGTTGTTATCATCATTATTGTTATTATTGTTGTTGTTATTAGGGTTCGAGCACAAGGTGTGCAAGAACCCTATTGAAACTGTAAGAGTTCTTCTTCTTATTATCATCATTATTGTTATTCCTCCCAATGAATCACGTTTTTGAGGCCTTTCCCGTAGCCCAAAACTCACCAATTCAGAACCGCTTGGGGTACTTATTATAATTATTATTATTATTATTATTTGTTTTTACATTCTTACCATCACAAGAGAAAGGCATGTCTTGAAAACATGATCATTTTTACAGATTCTTACCAACATTGAATGGGAACATTCTTGATCATCGACTCATCACACAACAATTCAGATTGTCAGAAACGTTGTTCCAGAGGTAACACAGAGGTGATGACAACATCTCATCTCCTTTGACCCTCAGCACCAGTGTCCTCGGTCCCCTGCCATGTTCCCTCTACACCCATGACTGGAGTTTGTGAAGTTTGCAGATGATAGCTACAGGAAGTGGGGGGTGACATCATCAGACATTGATGGACCTGACATGGACCAACCAGGAACAGGAACAGCATTTCTACAACCTTTCAGCCTGAGGCCACAAATCCTCAGGGACGCAATAGAGAACCTCCCTGAAAAACCACTTCACCACCTGGTTCGGGAGCTGCCCCAGCATGGAACAACAAGTAGCGCAGGTGGTGAGTGCAGTACGACGCATCACTGGATCTAAGCTCCCCAGCCTGCAGGATGTGCACACGCAGCGGAGCCTCAGGAAGTCCCGGAGAGTCCTCCAGGACTCATCACACCCTCACCACAGTCTGTTCTCTCTCTGCTGCCCTCTGGCAGGAGATGCAGGAGATACAGGAGTCTAACAACATGCAGACAGAGACTCAGAGGCTCTTTCTTCCTCAGGCTAGAAGACTGCTAAATAAATAACTCAGAAAACTCACAAAAAGCCTAGCACATACTGTGCATGCATCAGTTTATCAGTGTGCAAAACACCGTGCAGCAGCTTTAATACCCAGAATTATAATATAGTTATTATGCGGCCCACATGTGACCTGCACTTAAAGGTGTATAAAATAATAAATGAACATTTATTGGTGAATATTCCTCACTCCACTGAGTAGCCTTCAGTTAGCATATTTAAAATGGCTGTGGAAGTTACAGATATTCATCTTTTTATCAGAAAATAGTGTCAAGAAAAAAACATGACATGCTTTATCTAAAGCAGATAAACGCGTTTTTGTATTTTCAAAAAATACTGGATACTCATTTCTTTTACCGTTATGAAAACGAATTAGCTGCTTATTAGCATGCAAATTAGTAACATATCATCTCTTAATTAGTCATTATTAAGTACTTATTGAGTTTTCCCTCAATAACCTCAGAATTACTGCTTATTAGTAGTAAGTGAGGAAGTAGTTTATGAATGTGTATGAATTCTGAATTCTGAACTCTTAGTTAATGCTTTACTGGTTGTGTAATAAGGCAGTAATAAGTAGTTAATAATGACTAATTAAGAGACGATATGTTACTAATTTGCATGCTAATAAGAAACTAATTAGTGATGAACATGTGTTCCCTGATCTAAAGTGTTAACAAGGACTGTAAACATGTCCAACACTAAAGAGAAGAAAAATCAAAGAAAAGTTGTATAATGTGTTTATATAAAACGTAATCATCTGCACAGCTGGAATGTCCGTGTGTGACTGGTCCATGACTCGCTGAATAAATCACAGCAGGTTTGTTCTTCTATTGTATATGAACAATATCATTTATATATATTATATATATTTTATATTGTACATATTATATATTAAGATTTACCCGCGCTGCGTTGTAGATCCGAAATATCCGGCTGATGATGTCCTCCTCCAAGTCGGCGGAGACAAACTCCACCTGGATGTGTCCGTGCCGGTGGACTCCGTTTTCTGGCCAGTACTGTGGACACAACTAAACAAAATAGGCACACACACACACACACACACAGATGAACACATGAATAGCGCACACACACACACACATACAAAAACAAAGAGGAAGATGATTCATTAGTTTGGGAATCACACACTGACGTGTCATTGGTTACACTCATGACACATGAACGTAATAAAGACTCACAGGTGTGTGACAGTGAAGACGCTGAACTTTGATTATAAACACCTGTGCTTGTCCTACAGTGTGTGACATGTTCTACATGTACGTGACTTTACGTGACTTTACGTGACATTACATTGACTTACATTCATTAGTCTCACCTTAACCATACATGTCTTCACTGTCTTCATTGAAATCATTTACGTTACATTCACGTTTCATTTTTGTCCCGACAAAGCCCCTTTTCCACCTACAGTCCCAGCTCGTTTAGGTTGGTTTTCCACTACAAAATAGTGGGCGGAGTCATCACTGCACAGCTGCGCCACACACACACACAAGTGACTTGTGACTTGTAAAGCGGTTGTTTTCAGTGGAACTGAATCATTAAAAAGATTTGTTCAGTACTTCCTCCCTGACCAGAGCACAGACTCCGTGTGACACGGTCACTGAACTGTCACTAAACACAACAGACTCCTTTCATCTTACCAACATTTCACTGGTAATTGTTGGAGATGAACCCACGTTTTTAGGATTGTTACGTCTTTTTAACTGATCTACTGTTCGGCATCGTTTGGCTTGATTCTCGTGCCGGACTTTTGCTCACGCCTCTTGACGTCACTCTGACCAATCAGTGGCCGGCAGTCTGGTGGTTACCAAACACAAAATAAACGTGCCGAGTCGAGTCGAGCCGGTGGAAACACGTCATAATGTGACTGTCAACAGATTTAAGAGTTAAACCTGGGACACACACACACAGTTTTCATAATAAACTGAACAGACTACAGGTTGGTTTAGCCATGTTTGCAGTTGTACACTGTAAAAAGAAAATGGTTGACATTTCCTTCAACAGCTAAATGAATGAAGTACATTCAAAGTAAATTGAGCATGTTACACAAAGAGACAACTTACTTACTTTAGTTTGGATGAACTGATGATTTTTTTCTATATTTTTAGCTTTGTCATACATCTTCTTTTATCTACAATGTTTAGCTAATTCAAAAATATTAATTACAATATGAACATTATATATGTAAGGCTTCCATTAATTCTATAAATCAATGTACACTGTAACTTCAACTGGTAATACCTAGATGCATTAAGTTTATTCAAACTAAATTTACACTAGTTCATTTCCACATTTGTGCTACCAACTGAATTAATGTTTGTCAAACATTTTCTCTTTTCACTTTCTTAATTCAAAACACAATGTTTGAATCTTTGAGCTACAAGACGTGAAATCAGCTTTAATATTTTACCTCACGAGTGTGAAATATCTCTCTGTCGTTTTCAGTCCATTATAAAAGCTGCTGTTTTCCACATTAACTCTTCATATTTGACTGATATGAACAATGTTTTTCCGTGCTATCATCCAGCCTTATTTATATAAGACAAGTACATTTCGGTGAGCGCACGATATCTTTCCCATTCTCGCTCCTCAGGAGAAAACCCTGGTTCAGAACATGCACCTGCAGCCTCGCAGCAGAAATCACACGCTAACAGACCGACACATGCAGAATCGCTCAGTCATGAACAAATAGAGAGACGACCTGGGATGAAGGCAAATAACAGGCATGGGTGCATGCATACAGATGGACTAGCAAATATGTGCTCACTCTTTTTTTCCCTCAAATACACAAAAAAAAAAACAAAAAAAACACTTCTACAGTGTGTGAGTGTGTGTGTGTGTGTGTGTGCGCCTGCTTGCTTCCTTTGAGAGTACGTCTACACCTGTCAAACAAATGCAAAAACAAAGATGCTAATGGAGAAGACGCCGCGGCTCGGCCTCCCTCGCCTCGCCACCTTCTTCCACATCCCACCTGTGCTGCTTTCCTTGGCTGGCTGACTGGCTACAGTGAGAATATTGAATGAAAGGTCTTTCTTTCAGTCAGTCAGTCAGTCAGTCAGTCAGTCAGTCACCTAGGGAAAGGGGATTTGGATGGGGAGAGCAGCCTGGTTTCAGGCTTTGATCCTGGGGTGTTATGACAGAGCCTCAGGCTGAGAAAGCTGGAGAGTCTCCTCCACAGGCCTGTCTCTCCATCTACCCACGCTTTCATGGCAAGTCCTCTTCCACTCTGCAGCAGCTACCTCATTTCAAACACATCCTGGATGTGTGGGTAAACCCTCGTTCTCACGGTATTTGTGTTGACGATATCACATGCAAACAGATGCAAAGTTTATATCTGTGTGTATCAGGTCGGGTTTACCTGGGCGGGGTCAACGTCGTTGAGCATTACTATAGAAGTGCAGTGGTAGTCCAGCACCAGTCTCCAGAAATCCTTCACTGTGTTTGGTAAGGGGTGCTGGGTCACGATGAACGCTGAGGGCTGTTTATAACTCTGGAAAAGAGCCAGGAAATAAAAACACAGCAGTTGAAAACTTGAAGGCACCGCGTGCATGTCAGCTGATAACTTTATTTCTTAATAAAATGACCTCCATCCTTTGACCTGCCTCGTACTGACTCTCGTTCTCTAATAGAGATTTCATGTCTCGGGATTTATTTATTATGACAGAGCACTTTTAATGTGGTTTCAGATCCTGTTCATCTGAGGTCCTCAATCACAGGACACGTGATCTTTGTTAGGTCCGTTTATGAGGTTTGTGGCACACGTTTAAAAGTCTGGTTTAAATACATGTTGTTTCATTGCTAGTGTGCAAATTCACTTTATAGTATTTTATGTTGCATTATTTGTGTTTTATTCATTTGTATTTGATTCCATAATTCCTAAAGTTGACTTTGATCACCGACAAGTTCCATATTCATTTTAGGAGAAGTCTGAAAAGACTGACCATAAAAAAGTTTATTTTCAAAATGTACTATTATGTGATTATTGAAAACAAAAAAAAACTCTAATGCAAATACAACAGGTCTGTAGTGGATACTACATTTTAACAGACTTACATATATTATATACATATATATATATATATACAGTGTATATATGTTCCAGAAGTGAACCTTTATTCACTTTTTGTATTATTATTTTATCATTATTTTATTGCATCAGCACTCACCGAGTACAAATAAGATAAATGATCTATAATCCTGATTTTAATGGTCATTTTTTTTCTTTCTTTTATCATGTATTGTTTACCTTGAGGTTGTTTTATCAGAACTTAACAACAACGTGAGCAGATGTGTGTGTGTGTGGCTCTTACGTCCATGAGCGCAGCGTTGATGTAATTGGAGCTCTCCCCGTCAATGGTGATCAGGAAGGGGAGGCAGCGGTCGGGCGGCAGGACGTCCATGCAGCGGTTCTTCTCGTGGTTCCTGGGCAGCAGCGCGATGCTGCAGTCTTCAACCCGCAGCGTGGGAGTCACCATATTCAGAGTCTGTTATTTTTAGAGACACAGAGACACAGAGAGGTGGAGGTGGCGTGTGCTCGTTACAGTATCTCCTGACGTGGTAATTAACAGTCTAATTCTGTAATCAGTTAGAAATGGCCTGAAGTGACTAAAAGGAAAATTAGAGGTTGAAACATCTCATATCACACTGATTGGTCCAAGAACGTGAGCTGTTATTACAGATGAAGTGATATAGATTTGCTGATTGGCCTTGTTTACATGTTTACTTGTTTACTTGTTGTTGTGAACATGGAGATAATGATTTAATGACTTTAATGCTCTCCTCCATGCTGCAGGTAAATAAGCTTGTGAATCATCTTCTAATGTTTTAGTGTTAAAGTGGAATTGTCTATGTATGTGTGTGTGTGTGTATAAGCGTTGTATGCATGGATATCATGTGTGTGTGTGTGTGTGTGTGTGGTATATTAAGTGTCCTCATTTTCACTTCATGTTGCCATTAATGTAGGATTTTATGATGAAACGCACCTTTTTTAAATAAAATGCATTCCTATTTGATTCATGTTACATTTATGTGAAAAGATTATTTTGGATCATTTATGGATCATGACCTTCTGATTCTGCCAAAGTGAAACTATAATGTCTGTTTAGGGGAGCTAAATACTCTCAAATGTTAATAAACCATGATGTCAATGATTTGTAAATGACGTATAAATAAATGAAACTTTAAGACCTATAAGCAGCGTTCATGTGATTTTACACATTCATAGTGTTGTGAAATCAATTAACACATAATAATCGTGATTCATTCTCTGACAATAATCGTACCAAGAAAATCTGAACATATGGGTGGACATCAGTGTGATTGACAGCTGGCACTGCTGCCATGTTTAAAACACTTCCTGTGTACTTATAATATAATAGATTTAATACTCTCTGTATAAAGGTCATTACCCTGAACTCCTCCTTAATGGGGCTGGAGTTGGTCTGCGGGTCCAGGCGGTTCATGTCGTAGTAGACAGAGCGCAGTTGACTGGCAGGTATGGTGGTGTCGCCGCAGAGACAAGCTTCCAGAATGGCGTCATGGATGAAGACATACTGCTCCTGCAAAAAACAGCAACCTCACTGCGAATCCATTCTTTCTTAAATAAGTCTCACTTAAATAAAATAAAACTAATTTGAATCTCAATGTGAATTTCAAGTCAAATCAAGGTTAAAAGAATAAACAAATGAGCGTCACATTGAAGCCAATGACTTCAGACACCACACGACTCACTCTCTATTTCTTATTATTGTGATGGTGCCAGTCACAGGCTGCACACAGGAAGTGGACGGGCAACAGTAACCTAAAAGGTTTTAGCAGACGATTGTAGCCCCGCCCACTCCCTCAGATAATAAAAGATGCAGCATACAAAGAACGTGACATCATCTCTGTTCATGAAGACCAGAGGCTGAGTAATATATTTTAGAAACACATTCAATGACCTTTCCACGACTTTGGCCCTAAAGGCAGTTTCTGTGACTAATATTTGTCATTGTCTATAGTCAAAGGTTACGTTACATCGTTTTTTTTGCTTTCATTTCCTCCTAAAGCAAAATGTTCAGTTTCCGTTTATTAATCTATCAAACATCAAACCCTTAAACAAGTCATGATCCAGACATGAACGACAAGAAAAACAAGCCATGATATTCTTAACGTCAGTGAAACACATTTGCTCCTCCTCACATCAGTCAGTCAGGCGGTCGTCACGGTGACTTGATTTAAATCTCTTCTGAAGTGACATTTTCTGCTCACACTCTCCTGTCACACGTGTGCAGAGGTCACTGATTTACAGATGTGCAGAGAGATGTTCTGCCATTTTGACAAAGGTGAACTGTTCACCCGGAGTTTGACTGGGCCGAGCTGCAGGGGTAAACCGGTCTGAATCTGAACGCATCCGAGCGCATGAAACCTTAAATAAGAACAAGGCTCATTTCTGTGGACAGATTAAACCGTGGCCACAGGCACACGCACACGCACACACACACACACACACACACACACACACACACACACACACACGCACACACACACACACACACACACACACACAGGTCTGAAGGTCACTGAACTTGAGGAGAATGACTCAGGTTGAACAACATTTGGTCTCCAGTTACTCAATCTGCACGTCAGTGATGAAACATTTGCCCATTAAGTCCAATGATGCTTGTGATTTAAAATGAATTACGGGCAAATGATGCATTCAATGAGACTATGGACACGTCCAGATGGTTCGATGTCTCTGCGTAGAATCTTAGTCATGCAGGTCAGAGTTAGAAGTCCAGTTGCTTCTGTTTCAGTGACATTTGGACTCCAGATGGCTCGTGTTTAAAAAAGAGTTCTCTGGTCGGAGGATGAGTCAGAGATGTTCTGTGTCACTCACAAACCCAAACATAGTTATCTTATCTGTATAATACACACACACACACACACACACACAACTAAAAGTTAAAAACAATATGAGCCACGCTGTCACAGCTTGTAAATCCACTCCCACAGTTTGAAATATGCAAGAGTTAAAGTGATCCTTGAATGTTCCTGACAACATCAAATTAAAACTAACTGTGAGAATAATGATTAATAATAATCATCGGTCACTGGCAAAGTGCCGCATGGTGCTGCACGCTGAAAAACGAATCCCTCTGAGGAGTCTGAGCCGTACCTCGGTCTGGACCATGTTGACCCTCCGTGAGCGCAGCTCCCTCACGCAGTTGTAAATGTCCACCACGCCCTCTCGCTCCGCCATGTCCAGCATGATGTCGATGACGATGAAGCAGCCTGTCCGTCCAGCCCCGGCGCTGACATCAGACACACACAACACATGTGGTGAGTTCTACACGAGGGTCAAACTCAAGGCTTTAAAGACAATATGTCGCGTCTTTCCTGCTCGTCCTTTGACACACGCGCACACACACACACACACACACATCAAGTGTCCTCATCCGTAAAAGAAATAAAAAATGTGGACTTTGAAAACACAGAGCCGGAACCAGAGGGGGGTGAAAGGGGGAACAGAGGGGACTGCACATGATTACAGACACATTTATGTTCTTTTGTGAGTATTTTAAATCCTATAATAATCATATTTAAATCACCTCTAGTGTTGCGTGACGACAGACGACAGTTTTCAACTTAAAGCTCCAGTATGTAACATCTCACCACCTCACCCATGTTTCAGAGAACCAGGGTTGATCTCTTAACCTAAAGTTCCCTTCCAGTATAAAAACAGTTGAAGATTCACTTTCAGCTTAGAAATAAAAAGTCTTAATAGAGACAGAAATATAATTGGGATTGAAAATAATGGTTCGGGGTTCTGTTTTCCCTCGTGATGTGAAACACATTCCTCTGTGTCTCCACAGACATTCAGTGACATGTAAAGGTTACACAGTACAGCTTCAAATTCAGACTATTGAAGTTGTTGATGATGAAACATCATATCATTCTTCATTTAAGATGTTCAGTGCATGTATATTTTGTATACATTATGTCTATTATATTTTCTTAGTATCTGATCAAATGCACGTTTATTATTTATTACCTTTACCATACCTGTCTTTGCTGCTGTAACAATGTAAATGTCCCCATTGTGGGACTAATAGAGGATTGTTAGTCTTGTGTCGCATCTATAGTCTATTTCATAACTTTGACTCTCTGAATAACCGTAGTCAACAGATGATTGTCACAAATGACAGTTTAAAAATACTCCTCAACAACATCACGCCTCTCTACAAACATCGTCTCTGGTGCTCGGGACAACACTTCACTGTCGTCGGACGGAGACAAACAACGCTCACATGTCATATTCTTTCAATAGATAATGGTATAGACGTGGTATACAGTGAGAAAGACTGGACAACCTGCAGTGAACCACCATGGGCCCAGCGTTGGTCAGAGTCTTGGACTTGACTCTCCTGATGAACCCCAGCAGGCCTGTGGCGTGATAGGGCACACCGTGGTCCGGCCAGCCTGTGAAGTGAAACTGTCGGATCTCCCGGATCTCGTGAGCTCCTCTCTGAGGAACAGATGCCAGGAGATGAGACGAGTGAGAAGACATGATGTGAGGAGGTCGCTCTAAAGCAAATACGGAGCTGGATTAAAGGCAAACATACACTTCATGGACACAGTGAAGGAGATCTTTGCTTAAGGCTGCTGTGCCCTGATTTTTCAACCACTGTTGCACCTCTCAGTCTTTCCAGGGACAAGTGTGAGCTGCATCTATTATTTGAGCAATGTGCATTTCACTTCTACTGTAAGTGGAAGTTCCAGCAGTTTGAGAAATGATGGAAGATTGAGATTATTTTATTACCTGTATCGCGCTCATTAGAGCCAGACCTTAAATGTAGAATCAGTACAATATTTGACATATTTATGCAAATGTACAAGAAACTTGATCAATTCTGACATGTGCAACAAAACGTCATTTTTGATCCACGGCTGTATGTACAATGTTTCGTTTTTTGATGACCTGGTTCATGTATTTCCTATTTATTACATTATTTTATTCAGAAGTGTTGCCCAATAAATGTTTATTGAAGTTAAAAAAATATGTGTATCACGTGTTATTATTAAAGTATGATGTTTTCTCAGCCTCATCTCAGACACCATCTGCACTGACTCCTGAAGGTCAACCTCTACTTAAAATGCCACTGTGACTTCAGTAAGTGTCAATTAACTAATGGATTAACTCATCTCCAGATTTTTATCCAAATACAAGACAATACGAGAGTAATAACTAGGAGCACAGGGAATGGTAACTGTAAAAAAGTACATTGTCACTTTTTCTGTAAAAGGATGTGAAAATGAAATTAAATCTATTTCACATGTAAAAAAAAAAAAAATATGCTTTTACTTTGAATATTAAATGTTGGCTTAAATCAAATCAGAGCTGTTCTAATTATGAATTGTTGTATGGTGTCTGTGTGCTGTGATGTATTTCATTGTGTTGCTTTGTCATGTATTTCTATCATTTTTAACTTTTTAAAAATGTACTTATTATTTATTAACTTTCATTTCATTTCTTTTTAATGTTAAATCAAGTATATTTACGTGTGCTAGAAACAACTATAAAAATGGTCAAATTGTGCTATAACACAAATAATCATGCTTAAGTAGATTTTTTTAAAATATAACATATATATATGTATATAATATTTAGTGTATTTCACACATTTATTCAATATAATAATCTAAGACCGTCAATAAAAATATGTATATGTATTTTTTTATAATGTATATTACCAATAAAAGCCCAACTAGGGACTGAAGTTGTAAATGAGCAATTGCTATAAATAGTTTGGGCAGCTCAAAGATGAATAAAAAAGAGAGTTAGTGTTCATCTCAACCCTAACGAGTAGAAAATAGTTCCACTGAGAAATCTTCATTATACAAAGTCTGCTTGACATCCTTCCCTAGCAACAGCCACTGATGAGCCACTGAGAATGTTTCTGTCCAACATTTAAAAACAAATCAAGTTACTTTGAGGAAAACATTCTCTTGAACCACAAACAACTCTCTTTCCCCATAACTTGTCAAGTTGAAAGGTTAAAGGTCAAGCACCGAGCATCATTTCTTCACGACTGTGTAAAAAATGCACCTTCTCGATGGCGAACGTCCTGATGACGTACTCCGACAGCAGCTCCGTCTCTATCAGCGTCACCTTGACGTCTCTGTAGATGTCAGTGTCGTCGGGCCAGTACTTACAGCACTTCACCTGAGAGAGACAAAGGGTTACACGTGCTGGACACTAACACACAAAAGCACCAATAACCGTCATAGTCACGTGACACTTGCCCCCATTTGCCACCTGACATATCACTCTCTGAAACATTTCTTTCAAGTCCAGATGAGATTTGCTTGGTATTAGTTTCAGCCCGCGGTCAAGGATCTGCTGTAAATGAGAATGTTATATATTGATGGAGAGCTCATTCTCACGTTATTGCTTTTTTCATTCTCACATCGATAATGTGAGAATGAGTGTAAAGGTAGTAAAGGTAGTCTGTGAAGAGAGGGGGGGCCAGAACTGTCCACCTTAAATCTCAGCGCGGAGAAATGGAACCAAAGATAAAACAATATATAGTGTACGACAATTGGACAGGGGAGGAATAATGACAATCTAATATTGTATGAAATAATAAACCCTCAGCTATTTTAGAAAAGATTTCCCTGCAGGAATCTAAAACGCCCCACTGGAAATATTACGTGGATTAGGTGTCGTAAGAGAGCAAAATTACCCCACTCTCCCCCCGTTCAATTAAAGTGTTGCCACTGAGGGAGTGCGGCGGAGGAATATTAGAGAATGATGATTTTTGATGAGGGATGAATGCGACACGAGCCACAGCTACACGCAATTTTCATTTCTGGAGTCTATGCACTGATTGGGAATGAAATGAGATTATGGTTTGAGGGAGTGACACAGACGGGTGGGGGTATGGGGGCAAGGTCCCTTTCACTGACACCCCGGATGACTAATCCTCCTGATGACAATCACTAAACCACCGTCTGCTTCCAACCAGATTGAATTAGGTAAAAGTCATTACCTTATTAGATCACTTGGTATCAGGTGCCTGGAATTAGCCTTCGGGCTGAGTTATACTAGTTATACTATATACTATATATACATATATATACCTCTATATATGTACATGCACACAGATGTTCTTTTACGTTTAATAACATACAACACACACACACACACACACACACACAACAGCTAACTAACCAAACCAAATGTCTCATACATCAAAGCGTGCCGAGCGCCGCCCCGGCGTGCAGGAGCAGCAGGACACAGTGTGTGTGTGTGTGCATATCTGTGCGTGTGCCAGGATTTCCCAGAGTTCATCAGCAACTGTGCTGAGCAGATGGCCCACTGTGATATGGTGGAGTGATTTTATGGGCTCCTCTGTGGAGCCGCCACCACTGTGACCAACTGTGCCTACCGCCCGCCATTGGACAAGGATCATATAACAGACGGTTTGGGGGCCCCGCCGAGGACGGTGCTGCAGCTAAGCAGGTGTGGAGAAGGTGTGGGGCGGGGCGGGGCCGGGCTCAGCTACTGTAGAGGAACGGCCTAATGAGGTACCTCGAGATGAGCCCATGAATCATTATCAGGCTCTGCTACATTTAAGGCAGAAATGTGCATCAGCAAAATCAAGGTGTTGCTGTGTTTAAGAGACTTTCACCGAGCGTGTGTTTAAAATTCTTCAGGAAAAATCCCCCCAGGCAGTCAGAGCGATACGTTCTGTGTTAACACTTAACTCGGGGTCTTAATTATGACTTCACCAGCAGGAACGGCAGCGTGAGGTAAGTGGAACAAATCGGCACATCCTTCTTCCATAGTTGGGACACATGCTATCACTCTCTAAAAAAAGGAATCAAGGCTCTGCTTTTAGTTTGATCATTACAAAGTGCCCACACCACTAAATAAGATTCCACTCATTACAATGACGACAACATAAAGAGATGTTTGTGCTCGGGGCAGAGCAGGAGCTGCTGGCTCCAGTATCATCTCCTGTTACAGAGCCACTCACATGAAACGCTCGTCAGTCGCCTGGATACCTCTGTGCTAATGAAGACCATCGATCACTTTCTTCTCACTTCTCACTGATCACATATAGATGGAAAAAGAGCTGGCAGCACACACACACACACACACACACACACACACACACACACACACACACACACACACACACAAATGACAAAAGATGGCTCAGTTTCCGTCCAGATACAATGGCGCTCTCTGTCGACAGGGGGCGAGGTTATCGTATCTGCGATCTGTGGTTACCGTGGACATGTATTTAACACTCACCCTGCCCACTTCCACCAGGTTGGTCACCATGACGATAGCTGCCGTGTTCTCCTGCCAGACCATCCGCCAGAAGTCAAAGACCGTCTCCTGCATGGGGCCTTTGAGAGACAACGAGAGCAAACGTCATTTTTCAGCCACATTTACCTTCAAAAGTGCAGATATGTGAATATCAAAGTGATGTGAGAGTTCACACCGGGCGGAGCTGTCATGATAACAGAGAAGCATGTGCACAGTGTCACTACTTCCTGTGTAAACTCTTCAGAGCACATTCAGGGACTTATAATAATCAGTGTTTTAATTGTAATTCTAAGAAAACTAAAAAACAATAAGACAGTTTTATGTTATCTTCCATTTCAACAGTGTAACCTGTGATTACATATGTAACTGCAGCTAATAACAAAAGAGACACAGTTGAGTCCACAGACAGTGACTTTGACATTTGACTTCCCATGTAAAAAGATTGTCACTTACAAAAACACTCTATAAAATAAAACATACTTCTTATCTATGTTATTTTTATCATATAACACGAGTGATAACAGGAAGTCATTCTTCCATTGAGTTCCGTCAGCCCGCACACGACGTGTAAGAGCTGCCATCCACCATTTTATTTTTGCAAACATACATGAATTATTAAAATGACTTTGTTTGTAATTTTTGTCGTTCACTGCTACACAAAATATGACAGGGAGAAAACAACACTGAGTATTTAATGGTAATTAAATTTACACAGCACTCTCCTCAAAGTGCTTCATATTTAACTCTAGAGTTGGTAATGACTGTTGACCTCAGGGCTGGTCCTGGTTCTGGTCTCACCACACTTGCTGGTCCTGGTTCTGGAGAAAACTCAGCACACTTGCTGTCACATCAGGACCAGCGAACATTGCGATGAATGTTGTCAGAATTATAAAACGGACATTTTGTGTTCCCACCAGCCAAGCAGCAGCTGGGTTACCATGGCAACCATACCAAAAGGTATGTTGGTAGGAATCGCGTGCAGCAAGCTTCCACGCCATCTTATTAAGGTCACTAGCTCCACGATGATGACGACCTGAAAGCCAGTCATTGCGCCACCTACTGGCAACAGGAAGTACACCTGTAGTCACACATACTTTCATTTACATGGAGCTTTCAGGGTGTGGTCCACATTTGCTATTGTTGGTGGTATTATTATTATTATTGTTGTTGTTGTTGTTATCATCACCATGACAACACACTTGAATCAACGTAACTTTGTCTACTTCCATGGTGTAAGCTGCGACATGTTTTTTTTTTTTTTATCATATCATAACAATGAAGCATTTTCTTTTCAGACACACACTAACATTCAGATCAGCTCAGGGGATTCAGAGGTATTAGAGTCTGACAGCAACAATTCAGTTTATGGAGCAATTTCCTCTCCATTTTCAGTCGTCGGCTCGAGCGCCAAGAAACACGCCAAGTCAGGTTTATTTATAGTCCTCTACAACAGATTGATCCCAAAGTGCTTACTCTACAGCAGAGAGCTTAAATACAGATGAAAACAACGGCAGAAATTAATCATGAATTTGAAGATCAGGCTACAGCCCTTATCCACCCCCCCTCCCCCCTCTGAGTGTGTGTGTGTGTGTGTGTGTGTGTGTGCTTGTTAAAGCTCAAAGTAATTACCACTCCACCTCATCTGCTCATGGCCAACCTTTCCACCAAACTGAACCCAAATGTGTCTGGAGAACGTGGAGAGAAATTAGAAGAGAACCGTTCACTGCCTCCGATATTTAAACTTGACTGAGCAATAATTGTGAATTGATTAGAATTTAATTATTATTCTGGTTAATTAAAAATATTAATATTAGTTTCAATCAAGAACCAAGCTGAGACAAAAAAAAATCCCTTCTGACAAATTAATTAGTAAATGCAAATCTGCATTCTCTCCTGTGTCGGCCTGGATTACCTGGAGACACAGGGAAATGATTCAGACACAGGGACGCGACAATAACACAACATGGCACAGACACAAACTATTAGTGTTTTTCCTCCTTGACATTTGTGTATTCATTCATGAATAAATTAAATAACCTTTCCTCCCACACGAGACCTGTTAAAAAGCAGGTCAAAATTGTCATTATTCCATTATTTACTCAGCACTTATTTCTATTACAGGCCGCTTAAAAATGTATACTCCACAAAAGAAATAGAATGGAACAAGCGTGAATCCTAGTGACTGAGTGCAGCACCAGCCATAGACGGCAACGGCCTGGTCATCAGGAACAATGTGGACATGTTAGGCCTATGTGCCATGAAAGCTTTGCTCACAAAAGACTATCATTATGCAAACATTACATTTAATAGAAGTGTTTTGAGATGCTGGGGGAGCTACATTAGGCTTAAGGACATTTACATTTTGGACAAACACACAAACTGCACTTACATTGAATATTACAACTAGAGTCAGTGCTTGAATTGGTTTGAGAACTGAAGCTATTAAATAAATAAGTCTTTCTCTTTGACCGGTTAATTATTGTGTTTCATTTCTGATAATTAAAGAGAGATTTCTGCATTTGACAATCCTTCAATTGTGGTTTTAAAGAAGAACTCCACAGAGCTTCACATCCAATTATTACCGTGCATGTTTTAACAGTGTCAACTAATAGTCATCAATGAATCAATCAATCACTAGGTTTCGATTCAAATTCATTTCAATTTCCATTAAAGAAAACAATGTGTGTTTCCATTCACTTTCATTAAGCGGATATTGGAGGTGAGTTGTCACAGAAGAGTCTCGGTCGAGATCACAACAGACGGAAAACAAGAGAGTTACAACGTGATGACATCATTGAAGTGCCAAGCAAACAGGTACACGCTCATGTTTTGTTGCTATTAGCGTAGCTTCTCTCCACAAGTCCAGGAACATTAAAACATAAAAGTTATTATTCCCAGAGGCCTTGTCGGGTATGCATCAACCTCTGATGCTTTTCATTGCATATAAATGAATCTATACAGTTCATAAATCATAGCAGAAGGTCGCATGCAATTCTGTTAATGTGCTGCAGCCTTTTATTCACTTGATGGATGGAGCCATATGTGCATTTCTATATAGTGTACAAACAGTCGTGGAGTATCTGACATCTAATTGTAATCAAGCGCAGCTCAAATCCCGTGAAAACACTATTTTTCACATAGACTCCATTTAAACTTAAGAGGCTTTTGGCTGTAAAAGTGGAGCCAGTGTCTTTGTGATAACGTCTCCACTGCTGGCAGCCTGTTCACGCACCTCTTTTTGGATAACAAGAACGTTTTGCAAATAAACTTCAGCTGACCCAACTGTTTTTTTAGACATTTGGAACAAAACTCCATATCTTCCATTTGTATTCCCTCACTTCCTCGCCTCGAGTTTTTAACTGCAGGACCTCAACTCTTCCAAATCCAGTCACTTCCATTCTCTCCAGTAACAACCCAACCTGATTGAACCACCCACTCAGCTCCCTCCCACACTCGTCCCCGAGGAAGAATACACACTGCTGAGAAGTTTGGGAGGAGGAGAGACTGAGAAGAAGGACAGCTGGTGTGTAGGACTTCAGTAACACAATAACACTTGGCATTAAATGGTAAATCATCCAACGGGAGACTCCTGCCAAGCTCCAAGCAGCCAGTCTATGTTTCCATATGCATGCAGAG
Source organism: Solea senegalensis (assembly GCF_019176455.1). NCBI lineage: Eukaryota > Metazoa > Chordata > Actinopteri > Pleuronectiformes > Soleidae > Solea > Solea senegalensis. The sequence continues at coordinate 42,466,745 of NC_058021.1, read as the reverse complement.
ATGCAGGACAGGTGAGGAGGAGGTGTTAGGCAGCAACGAACTTGATGGCACTATAGATCCTGATGATCCAATGCAGATATGAAGGTCCAGTGTCCAGTAACATTTATAGAGCTCTGGGCGTCACATGACTTAGCATAGTATTAGCCACTGACAGCGGACAGCTTCACTGAAAAACAAATCCTGAGATCCAAGAGTTGGTTTATCCTCCAACTTAACAATGATCACTGCAGTAAATATGGTTCTCTTTAGATGCGAAGGTCCAGTGTGTAACATTTACATGACTTGGTTTCTATGATAGCGTTGTTAGTTAGCATTAGCAACGGGCTGTGTGATGAAATAAATGCTGTGTTAACGTAGCTCTGGGTAAATCTACCAAGAGTTTCCTGTGGAACGTCATCACTCCATCTTCTACTGCTCGTTTCATAGCAGTGATCCACCTCCGCCATCTTTGTGGGTCTGGTAAAAACGACAACATCTTCACTTTTATGATGGAAACAGTCGACAGAGAGATGACCCGTGTAGTCTACAGAGGTGAACGGCGTCATTTCCTGAAAGAGGCGGTTCCCTTGGTTGTGTGACGTCAGCTAACAGAGCTCTGTTGGCAGAAAGTGAATGTGCTTCCATGTTTCTACAGCAGCCCAAAGAGCCACACGGTGTGTCCTCAGTCTCACCAAATACTTCTTACACAGTGAACCCCGACGCGTGTCAACAAACGCGCTAGTTGTAGTTTTCAGTAATGGCCGCCATGTTGTACGTATACAAAAGCTGCTCGATGTCACTTCTCTGTCGTCATCGTTGCTAAGCCCGTCTCTAGCGCTGCAGAGGTTTGTGATTGGTTCTGAAATCACTGGCAGATTCTGGGTTCATGGGCTAACGTGCAACAACAACAACAACAACAACAATAATAATAATTCAACTTCTCATCGCATCGTATCTGAGTGTTTTAGTCAGATTTGACTTTTCTAACATTGTCACTCATTTACATTGTGACTTTTACAAGAGTTACAGACACTTGAGTGATAAAAAGTACTCGGGACTTTTCCAGTGCTGCGTGACTAAAGCCTGGTTGTGGATGTTTGGAGGAGACACGTCTCAGATGAACAACACCAGTAGCAGCAGCTTCACTCTGTTGTTTCGGGACCACGCCTGCTCCTCCTTAAGCAGCAAGGAGCGTGACGGCTGTGGAAATTCCCCCGCCAGGTACCGCCAGTAAACTGTTGACGAACGTGCCTGCACACACACACACACACACACTTGTTTCCCCCTCCTGCCTATTAATATTACATGCAGCAGACGTTGGAATAATGTACACTCACTTATCACTGATTTGCTCTCTCTCTCTGTCTGTTTGCCATCCCCCTGCAAATCCCTCACTGAGGTTTGAACACCTGTAAATAATAAAACTTTAGCGCTACTGGTGCAGGGAACACTGGAGGGGTAAAGGCTCGATGAAATCGAACCTTTTCCCTGCATCGTGAATATTTTTCCTCATCACCAGGAGGATGCAGGAGCTTATCAGAGGCGAACTGTAATTCACAGCCTCGGAAGTCTGATCTGTATTTAAATGATCCGCAGGACGTAAAAGTGGACGGAGGCAAGCAAAGCTGTTCTCTGAGAGGCCTGTGCCTCGTGCATGCACTCGCTCTGCTAAGTCGCTGAGATGCTGCTGGAGTCACGGAGAGTTGGCTGTTGTATTTCTGCAGCAAAAAAGAAAAAGAAAAAGTCCTGGATGAGAGAATGACCTAGATACTCACAAGCAGAGCTGGCTTGATGAGACTTTTATGGAGTGACAGCTGTTCTACCTGCCACCCTCACCTTGAAAGAGCAAAGGGACTCGTCAATAAACCTCCAACTAATGAGTGTCATTGTACTTTATAGAGTGGGAGAGTGGGGACAACGTTATCCCACATGCCTGCCATATTAAACACCCTCAGCCGTCCCTTCACAGCCAATTTATGACAAAGATTCTTTTTTAGCTTATCCAGCACTATAACCAGTCACATCATTTTCTGAGTAAGTCCCGGTGGACGAGTGGAAGTGTCACTCGCTGAAAAACTTTACTGAGAACAGACTACTTCCTGATTTGTAAGCTGTGGCGCTGATGCCCAGGTGTTCTTCTCAGGTGCTACAGTATGCACTTTGTCTGACTGAGAGAGACAGGTCTGTGTCTGGCTTCCCTATCATCTGTGGCTGCTCTCTGCCTTAGTGTCAGCAGAGTGAGCCTTCCTTCCTGTCAGTCTGCCAGAGCTGATGATGAATTATAAAAGGGCCTGGTCTCCCAGAGAATACAGATGTTTGCACGCACACGCACACGCACACATGCGCACACACACGCACGCACACGCACACACACTGAAAAGCCTTATCGTACTTGTGAATACAGATAATGGAAATGAGGAGTTATTGTGTGAGCTGAATGAGGAAGCAGGGGCTAATTAACTTGAATGGAAACATGTTTGGCTTCTTGAGCTTTTCATCTCAAACGCAGGACCGATGATCTCCATCAGCACATTTTTCAATGCAATATAGAATGCTCTTAATGACTGTGGGACACTTATGGAAGTCATAATAATGCAGCTGAAGTGTTTTGTGGAGAGTATGGGCCCCTCAGGCCCCTGAGGCCCCTGCAGCGGTCAGAGTAAACCAGATGCTGTTCATACAAACACAACGACAACGTCCACTTTCCCATTTGTACGCCATCTTTTTCTGATATAAGAGCAAACAGAGGGTTGTTTTAATTGAGACACTGAGGAAGAGAAGCGACGCACTAATAAACAAGTAATTATGCAACTCCCAGCTCCACCGAAGCAGATTGTGAATCTATTAAAACTCCTCTTCTTTGTTTCCCCCATCAAGGATTTCTTTTTTTTTACGTCAAATCCCCCTGCATGTGTGAGGGGAGGAGACCTCTCGACGCTGAATTCATAACAATTAACCATCAATCAGACTTAACCTCCGGGGTCGCGGTAAGTACTCCAGGCTCTGTGAATCTGCCTGCCAGATTAACACAGTGACAAAATGTGCTCGTACATGTCAGCTCATCCATTTATTTATTCAGCTTCCTCCCAGACTGTCTGATTAATCGCTACCACGCCACAGAAGGAAAGAGAGAGAGAGCGGGAGAGCGAGAGAGAGGGAGGGAGAGCGAGAGAGAGGGAGGAGAGAGAGAGAGAGAGAGGGAGAGAGAGAGGAGAGAGAGAGGGAGGGAGGGAGAGAGAGAGAGGGAGAGCGAGCGCGTGCTGCCTGTGTGGTTTTCACATGTGTGTGTATGTGTAAACCACAGTTGACTGAGCATGAAAAAGAACTTTGCAAACGTAAATAACAACAGGGGTGTTTGTCTCGCGATATCTGCACCAGGGGTGGATGAGACGGGCAAAAAATAACAACTTGATATTTTTGGGCATTTTGACGATAATGATAATTTGAATAAATCATTAATTGTTACTTACAGATTATAAGAAACAATGTTACAGGAAAACAACTCTTCATTTCTTTAAACTTTAGCATTCGAGTAAGAATTCAAAGCCTTACAGTGAAGAACCATTGAACTCTGGGTAAACATTTACAGGCTCTACTGTAAACTGTGCAGCCAACATCCCCTGAGGATGTTATCGAGGTCATGTGATCGCGTAGGCCCACTGGTGGTCATGTGACACTATGAACATGTGCAGTTTCAGTGCGTGTTTCCTCCTTTTTCGTAAAGTCTTCACACGTTCATCCTCACAAAGAACACATTTAAAACACAAGTTTGAAAAGAATTGATGAATTCTTACCTTGAGTTGCGATGTAATGGTTCGGCCGATGGTATCCCTGAAAGCACAGAGCACAAGAGTCAGATGTCGCTCCTCCTAACTTAGCACATAAAAGAATCAGAGGGTTAGCAGAGATTCACGTGTTTGTATAGAGCGGCTTGTGATGCCCGTGCATGAAATGTTCAGTGACAAATGTTTCTATTCTTTACTATTCTGTAAAGAAGATGAAATACAGCATGTAGAACAGCACACAACAGCTGGGAGATGAATGTGATTAAGCAGATAAAGAAGACATTTGCATGTTCACCCACATCGTGTTTGCCAGGTGGAGCTGAAGCTGATAAAACACCACGTGCATTCAGGACTTTTCATTTGACGTTAAACAGGTTGTGTGAGCAGCACACATGGAGTAGAAACTGCTTGAAAACAACACTTGTTTCCTTTTAGCAGCCTTAGAGTGAGCCTTTTAGATTAGGGCAGCAGCGATCATTTGATTAATTGATTATCAATCGATTACCGAATGAATCGTCAGCAGTTTATGATAATCGATGAATCAGTTTGAGTGTATTTTTCAATGAAAACAAGCTTTCAGATTTTTCAGCTGCTTAAACAGAAACAAAGAACAAAACAAAGACATTTGAGAGTCAAACAGGTCCTCGTTTAATCTGGAACATTATTGACAAATGACTTGATTCTGAAAATAATCGTTAGTGGCCTTATTTTAGATGTATATTAGTGAGTAATGTAGTATTTTGAAGCTTATTATGAGAACAAGGTAGTGCTGCGTGGTATCATGGTGTGTGTGTGTGTGTGTGTGTAAGACATTCTTGTGTCTCTCCGCGTCGTGTTTTCTGCTCATGCTTGCAGTTACTTCATCAGCTGAGTGTGTGGTGCAGCAGTGAAAAGGGTCCCCCGTCAAACAGTGATTTGTTGCACCACATTCCGTTTTGCGGCGTATACGAAAAATTCATATAATGAAAAAATGAAATAAATATGGGTTTTCAGTATGAACTGGTTTCATATCATCCAGCACTAAAACAGAGCGCCACCTTAGCTCCCAGACATGCTAACAAAGGGAGGGGTAAGTGTGGAAGTCTCACCAATGGGACGTTAAAACATTGAGGAAATGTGCTGCCACTGATTCCTTTAAGTTCAAGTGCTGCTTGAGAAACACTGCAAACTAATCTGCGACGCTTGCTGCCTCTTGTCCATCTATTCATGTCTTTGTCTCAACATCTAATTGTGTGAGGAAGATGCAGAATTATGCAGATGCATAAACACTCCCCCCCCATCACATGCTCTACATGCAGCACACCTCTGGAATCAGCAGCCGGAGCGTTGATAATCCCCAAGATACAACTAACAGCACTGATCTTCACAAACAAGCCTCTGTAGTCTCACAGATTACACTAATCCCTTCAAGTTTTTATTTGCCCAATTCCTTGTCTTCTCTCCAGAGATGTGAAGGCTGGAAACAAAACATTAGGACTTAAAAGCTCTTCCTCAGCCCCACTGCTGTTCTGCTTATCTCACTCATATTCAATTTAACTTGGACCGTGATTAACTCCAATGAAAGGGGAAAAACACAAAAGAATATTTCCTCACTTTCTCTTCCCTCTCATCCGAGTGCTCCTTCAGCTTTTCAGCTGTCCTCCATTTTTAATGACTTCTTTATCTCTGGACTGAGACGGAGATGTGTTTGTGCTTTCATGTCAAGTGTTGGCTCACTATCGTCACACTACAGAGGGAGTGAGAAAGGTGAGTAGAGATGATGTATGTGTACATGTACATATATATATATATATATATCTACACATACGTATATATAACATATATACTGTTGAATTAAGCGTGTTACATTAGGTACATACGAGTTTTCCCCTTCAACACAAAGTGCTAAATGCAGAAATATCCATGTTGAAATGATTAATTGCAGGTTTTGTTTGCAGGTACGTGTAAATCACCAAAGAGGGGCTGAAAATACGCTCTGCTCTCTGTTTTTTTCTTTTTGCCTCAGTGCTTATTACAATCATCATTTACATTAATTCTTTCCAGTAACAGTGGGATGTTGAACATCTAAAATATGCAGTGTTAAGTGTTTCTTGCCTGCAGGCATGAATCTGTATTTTGCAGCCTGAATATCATTACAGAGATCCACTTTGGTAAATCTGGGGGTTCGAGCCCCATCACCTGGAAAACGCATCCAGAATAAAATAAAGACTAAGTGCCGTCTTTATTAGCTTCACTGACGAGACAAGGTTTGTTATTTCAGCCCAAGGAGTTTTCATGTTTGCTGTAGTTGATGGAAGTCATAGAGAAGCATGAGGCCACATTAGTGAGGTGAGCATCTGAATGCATAATATGTAATATTAACATTACATATTAATATGTAATATTAACATTACATATTATATACATTGTCAAATAAAGTGTCCTGACTTAAATGATTAATCTAAATAAGATCTAAACACTTGTAACATGTTTTTTTTTTTTTTTAAATGTGTACAGTAAAAATGTCAGGGTTGAGTCAATTTAACACCAGTTCAAACTATGACATAGTCCATGATGGAATGGTTTCAAATGTAACCATTTTAGTAATAAACCAACACTTAATTCCAGAGTGTATTTTGTGTGCAGCATTCTGAGGACATTTCTATCGTGGGTTAATCTGCTGAGATCTCATTTCACCTCCAGGGTTAAAAAACACTGGTAGCATGCTGTGAGCCACAATTTGCATATTCCTCAATAAAATTGAGTAACCGTGAACAACCACAGGCGGTGGATCAGTGTCGGTGCCCATGGCTCATTTTGCCCCAGGCCAAATGCTGGCTTAATCCAGCCTGAGGATGTTTGGTTGGAATTTACAAAGTGCAAGGCTAAGCTTTGTGTCCCAACTTCAGGTGTTCCAGTTATCTGTCCTTGGGTTTGCAACTTCCTGTCTACACTTTCTGATGATTCAATCTGAATTTGTTAGTGATTAGTAGGTTCCACAGAATCTACGGTAATCTGACGTTATAGACCTTCATCTATGTTCCTGAGGTTACAGACCGTCATCTATGTTCCTGAGGTTATAGACTGTCATCTATGTTCCTGAGGTTTCATCTATGTTCCTGAGGTTATAGATCATCTATGTTCCTGGAGGTTCATCTATGTTCCTGAGGTTATAGACCGTCATCTATGTTCCTGAGGTTATAGACCGTCATCTATGTTCCTGATAGACCTTCATCTATGTTCCATCTATGTTCCTGAGGTTATAGACGTCATCTATGTTCCTGAGGTTACAGACCGTCATCTATGTTCCTGAGGTTATAGAGCCATCTATGTTCCTGAGGTTATAGTCATCTATGTTCCTGAGGTTATAGACCTTCATCTATGTTCCTGAGGTTATAGACCGTCATCTATGTTCCTGAGGTTATAGACCGTCATCTATGTTCCTGAGGTTATAGACCATCTGTTAACAAACACACTGGGCAGGTGATGTACGGGCAGCAGGAAGGAATGATTTCACTGACAGTTCATGTGGATTTCTACATTGTTTGCCCAAGTCTTTAACATTAAGGTGTAACTATATATGTATATATATATATACAGTATGTATATATATATATATATGTATATATATCTGGTCAAACACCAGCGATAATTGTGTTTCTTAGCGCACTTGTGTCACTGGTAGATTCTTTGGTCATAAGCTCAAGGCTGGTTGTCCACTTGTATTTGGACGCGTAAACAGATGCAGAGACATTTGCAAACCATTTTCTGTGGCCACTGAATGACTTGAGTGGATCGTACACAAGCAGACAAACCTTTTTGTGCTCTGTGTACATGGAGAGATCTCTGCAGACGAGAGGCCATTACACTGTGTTTCCTTGCCTCCTAAATGTTTATGAAAATACTCAATCAGCTGTGGAGAACTGACTGGCTCCGCTTACTCGTACATGACTTGAAATAATCGGCAGTATAATAACAAGCACAATAACAAACACTGTGGGGAATGTTCTACTGCATAACACTTTATTGGGCAGGACAAGCTTTTAGACGGGTTAAAAAGCTTTCTGAAGAGCAAAAACATCATTACCCATCTGCCTGCATTTCTACTAAGTACTTTTCCAATGAAGCTGGCGGAGCAGTGGAAATCCTTTTCAATCAGGGCCCTTTTTAATATGCGTATATTCTTATCTTATAATGGGGTGCTCTCTATTGTGAGAGTCTCGTCCGCAGCATCCCCTCTCGCAGCATAATGGACCATAAACTGAATAGTGGGAAAGGTAAATAATTTAGAACCCCGGCATTTACTGTGGCACACCTTGCATTATGAATTTATGCTTGAAGGCGTAACAAGAGATTACAAATTACCACATTAGAAGAGCGGGAGGAGGGGAAGAGAGGATGAGAGACGGAGTGAGAGTTTTCTCCCGAGCGGAAAACCACTTAGGGAGACGGGTACATCACCAGCCCATTACACATGGAGTGGAAGCATCTGCTCAAAGAGGCCAATGAGCTGCTGTGATTGGTCACATCCTGCGGCTAACACTGCTATTAACAGCAAATCAGGTCAGATCAGGAGGTTCTATATCGTCTGAGTAAAGTGAGTTCGATAGGTTTTTAAGGGGAGGTTTGTCTCCAGCCACTTTTTAATGACTTTTACTTACCGTATAGGTATGCTAAGTCACTGGAGTGCATGTAAAAGCTGTGCTCCAAGTGCTCTCCTGTGGTAACAAGTGTTACTAAACCACTGTTGCATGTACTCTGAGTCATTATTATATTGGAGGCAGAGCAACGATGAGGAAGGTTCACTCACTCATCGTCTACTGCTTCCTCCGCGACAGCGTCAGCTGCTGGGACCATCACAGGGTCAATATACAGACAAACTACTGCTCACATGAATGACACTTTTCCATTATACAGGGTTTTAGCACGAGTCGACTCGACAGCTGCACAAAACGGACGTCACAAACACACACACACACACACACACTAGTGACGAGCAAAGCAGCCCAATCACAAGAATCAATGATTCACAGAATCATGATCTCCAGCTTTTGTGTCACTGCATAGAGTTTACACGTGTCCATGCTAATTCATGACTAACATGTTTACAGCTGTGTTTCAAGGTAAAATATTGTTCTTATCCAACATTATAACTGAACGTCAAAGTCCAAAACTCTAACCTCAGTTTCCCTGGTGTCTCCTTTCTCTGTCATTCTCTGATCTTTATTCCTCTTAACACATCCAATGACTACAGCCATGAAGCAATAGCCCTTTAAAGTTATGTGTGTGTGTGTGTGTGTGATGGGCAGGCAGCAGGGGATGCTTTGTCCCTGAGGCTCCCTGCGATGGCGGCACCAGCGCCCTCTCCCTCCCTGGGAGGAAGCACGGTGACCTTTGCATTGGTGGCACAGTCGGTGTGTGTACTTACATCAACGTAATTTGCATTAATGTAATCGGAGCTCTGTTCCCCCTCCAGGGCCTGCAGCCTGACGCGGGAGTGATCATCTACAAGAGAGACACAGGGGAGGAGACCAGCACCGAATGAGTCATATTTACATCAGGAGGAGAGGGATGAAGGGACAGACAGTGAGAGTTAAAATGGTGACACAACTGGACAATGCATCACAAAGTGGAGCTACAGGAATGCCACATGGCTGAGAAATGGTTCCCATGCAGTTACGTCAAGATATTGGAATTGGACCTCATTTTCAAGTGTGTTTGACTCGTTACACTACGTGGTGATTTGCCCTCATTCAGCTTGTTAGTTAACAGTGTTTTTGCCCCAGGTTTGAAAAACGAATGCTGGCAACATTTTGTGTCTTTCTACCATCCTTCAATCTCAAAATATTGAAGTCCTTATGATGCCAGAGCAAAATTATCACGCTTATTTCAGTTTAATACTTGAAGATTTAGCCTGAATTCAATTGAAATTTGAGCATAACACATATGCATTAAAATAAAACCTCAACACCATTACAGACATAGTTAATTAAGCCCCCACCATATTCACAACCCATCACTTCATACTAAGTTCATGTAATGCACCTTTCAAGTCAATCAGTAATGAGGCAATCTCCAAAAGTTGATCTTGAAAGTTGAGAGAGGGTCAAAATGAGAGGGTCTCAGCATTAATTGCCTAATTTGCATTCAAGCTCAGCAAAACATAGGATAAGTAATAAGAATAAGAAATGCATATGTAGAAAAATAACCCAGTGAAATAGAAGTTTACATTGTTATAGACACTGCCGAGGCTCCATGTTTTGTGCCATATGCTGCACGGCTTATTTCTCATAACCTACAACACCCTGCAGGAAGATGAATATGAAAGTGGATTGGAAAGGTCAAAGCTGCTCTTGTTGGCTGATAATAAAACTCTGTTTGAGCAGCTTATAGTTATCCAGAGTCACAGGACTGGCCAATAAATCAGCCAGAAGAATGAGGATGGCACACAAAAATTCATGAGCACTGAGGAGGTGCTTTGTACACACATGCAATAATATTCCCATATCGGTTCTTCATGCGGTTCTCATCCTTCTTGGCAGAGTCCCATGGCGCAGACTGTCCTTCAAAAAAGCTCTGAAAAGAGAAAAAAGAGAGGACAGAGAAGAGGGAGATGAAATGTCGTACTGTCGAACTGTAAATGAAAACCAGACTGAAGAAAAAGAGCGGGGCGCTATATTCACGTCATTATTAGACATGAAACAGAGGGAGGACGCTGGATCCCGTGAAGCTGTGTCAAACAGCAAGTGCCATCAGGGCGGAGGCAGCGGGTGTCACGCTCAAACCTTTCCCCTGTGACACTCCGCCGGGGCAGAACCACTGCAGTGAGCTGTCAGTCTGCCTCCTCTAAAGGACTCAATCAAAAAAAACCAAAAATAAATAAATAAAGCCAGGCCATCGTCTGCAGATCAAAACTGCTCAGCTCAGATTACGCTCATGAAATATTTATCATCTCTCGCTGGGGAGATTTCCATTCTGATGGCACACTGGGCACAATTAAGCCAAATTATGAAAATACATCTCCACTGCCAGTGCACTGCTGTTGAGCAGGGGCGGGTGGGGGTTGGCTCCAAGTGCACTAGGTCTGGACAAAACATGTTATTGTTCTGTCTTTTCAATAGTTAGAGAGCTAATGCACATTTGAACAGTCAGCGGATACATAAAGAACGAGACTTTGAGAGTTTTTAGTGAAGGTCAAAGCAGATTGTTTGCAGACTTAAACTCTCTGTAAACTCTGTCTTCGATCATCACTGCTCTTGTAACTTGATGGTTCCCTGTGTCAGGCAGGAGGCCATTTGTCTCACAAATAAAGGCCTTTCAGACCCTTCACAAGGACATATTCCTATATTAAATCCTTTGGATTAGTGATTTCTCTGAGAAACAGCTTTAATATGCTAAAAATAAGAGAGATGCGTGATACAAGTCTCTGCCTCTCTAATATGAAGCATCCGGAGATGAATAATCTTCATTCTGAAAGTTACCTGGCAACTTTAGAATCGTTCCTGTCTGACCTGAATGACCCTGGTCGTCTCAGATCCTCTCAGTCCTGCAGCTGTTTTGTTAAAGACTAATTATATAGTAATGCAGTAGATTGCATGAAAAAAGAAAAAAACATAGATGACAGTTTGAAATTTTAAGGCTTTACACCCACACTGGCAATAATTGGTTAGACAGTGATGGAAAAACAAAGGATGACTCCACATTTTACTAGTTTTTCACCGTCTTTAAACAACTCCCAGTGGCCTGCATGCTTTTAATTTGTGTTTGCACTGCACATTATCTTCTCTGCATAAAAATCACTCCAGGAAAATCTACAGCAATACAAGAGGACTTCACATGTACAAGATGTCAAAATAAGAAATACAGGACGTGGCACAAAGACGGTTCACTGTGTGATTAAAGGAGACTAAAGAACACATTTACACAAAAAAACAGGAGGAAAACAAATGAAACACAATGACACGTTTGTGATCGATGACGTTAAGTTGTTTCCTGCTCCAAACTCTTGGTTAGTTTACGTCAAACATGGCTTTATAAAGCTTTTGCAAAGTTTGCAGTCTAGGACTGGGTCTTTTTTCCAATTACTGCTCATATCTATTTATGTAAATTGTAAATGAACTTTGATATTAAAACATTTATTGACCAAATGCTTTTATTTGTTTTAATAAAACAAATTCAGTGCAGTGGCAGAAAGACACTGTTTCCAAATATCAATACAATATTATTGTATATGTAAAAGCTTTGTAAGGCAACATCTGAATAACTCACAGTTGATGATTAAAGGGAGAACATTTCATGGAAAGGTTCTGGACAGAACTAGGGATGGAAAGATATATCACAAACTCCAGTATCAGTCCGCTACGGTCGTAGAAACAATACAACTGTCATATAAACGTAATAAAACCGTCTGTGCATAGTGAAACATGCCATAAATAGGATTTTTAGACTGTATGGTAATTTACATTTTTATCAGTCTGATATCCAATCCAGTGATTTTGACCAATATCAGACAGAAAGTTCTAAAATAAAAATGTTCAACATTTCTGTTTAATGTCATATTTTGGCAACTTTGCATAGCTTGTGTTGGTAAATGACTGTTTCAGATGAGGTCACATGGGGCCTTCAAAAAAAAAACAGCCAACAAGCACCATCAATCTGTCAGGTTTGTGATATCATCTCTACAAGTCTAAAAAAACTCACAAATAACCAAAAGTATTGGCTTACCTCGTTTATCTGATCCAAAGTAAACGTACAGAATAACAAGAAGCATGGGTCAAAGAGAGATATGGTACAGTGTAAGTCAACAGGTTTACAGGTGAACGAGGCTTAGTCTCATCATCAACATCAAACTTAAAAAGACAGACTGATGGAGAGACGACAGCGAGAACACAACAAATGAGAGAATCGGCTCCATCACACGGGTCCGAGTGTCTCACAGGCGTTTTCTGTGGACAGCTTCGTGATAAAAGGGGACGTGGGACCGGTCTTTGGTCGTGGAATTGCTTCCTCTTGACTGACTGTTAAGCGTTTGCGCGACGCCAGCCGCATGAACCCAAAACACCTTTATCCATAATGGATTAGGCCCAGAGGGCGGCCCAAAGCACTCCCTTTCAACGATCCGATGCTGCAGGTAGCGACGGGTGGCTGCATTATTTAACTCTGTAGTCATGAGTGAGGGGGGGGGTTAATTACTGATAAATCTGGCTCACGCATAGTAAAAGTAGGCAGGGAGGAGGGAAGTGGAGAAAGAAAGCGGGAGGTGTAGATAAGGAGGGAAGACATTAAGCTGAGAGGATGGAGAGAGCGAGAGAGTGAGAGTAAAGAAAGAAGCTGCAAGTGGCATAAGTGGCACTGTCAGTGAAAAGAGATTATACATTAGAAATGAAATGAAAATCATTTCAAAAAACAGGCTGGGATGATGCTGGGGGACAGTGAAGAGGCTGGAGAGTCGCCAGGGCCTGCCAGCCTCCTCCTGCACTAATGACAGGAAATGAGAGGAATAGTTATAGCTGCTCCTCACACATTTTACTGGAGGATCTTTTCTGTTTGTGTGAATCACACCGTAAACACACTGAGACGGGCGGAGTACATTAACTATTTATCATAAAAGAGCATCTGGGGAGAAACACAACAGTGTAAATGACAGACAGACAGACAAGGAGAAGGAGGGGCACAGATGAAGCCTCACATTGGACTGAGATACAAGTCTATCACCAGGCTGACCCTACCTCGTACTCCTCCTTGAAGCCGTAGCCCTCGGCACACTTCATCTGTGTGATGTGCTGGAGGAGGTCGGCCACGCGAATGGCCGGGTGCAGCTGACCGCTCTGGTACGGCACGTCCACCGGCTCGCGCTTCCTCAGAGAGTGAGTGTGAGACTGCACCAGGCTGCTGGTGTCACTGCCCATGTTCTGGCTCTCATCTGTGGGACACAAACACAGACAGGAGACAATCGCATGTCAATCATTAACAGACTCCACAGCATGTGGGTGACTTCATGCTTGTGTCAGTAAATGATGTTCTATGAAATTATTGTCAGGAAAAAAAAAGCTCGTTGACATCTGACTTACGGCCGCTCGCACGGACAGACGGCGCTTCATCTCATTTACTGGTTAGCATTATGTCACCACCCTCTCAGCTAGTAATCTGTTTGTTATGATGGTCATAACAACACAACATCACTGAGTAATAGGATGAGTCATGTGGTGAGAAGGTTCAGGTCCATCTGTCTCAATGTGTGGCTATAATATCATGAGCCTACTGTCGTGTACGACCAGCTTATAGCCATTAAAACACAAGTGAAACATTTACAGCATAAGTATTAAATATGTCAGAATAAAATGCATCAGTGGCTCTAAATATCATTGAGTAATCCAAAAAAAAAATGTTTTTGTTTCCTCTCACTGGCAGAACACTTTACACTTTACACTTTACGCTTTACACTTTACACTTTACGCTTTACACTTTACGCTGGTTCCAGTCCAGCTCTTACTGTAAATCCAGTCAGTGGGCAGACATGAGGCACAGATGCTTTTGGGGCGGGGGAGCCCGGACGATGGAGGGTGTGTCCAGAGACATGGAGAGGAGGAGGATGTGTGTGTGGTGGGGGATTGGGTTGGGTGGTGGTGGTGCAGTGGGCCACAGTGAGCATGTTTGAAACAGGCACCATCAGAAGCATCACAAAGACACACCTCCCATTCTTCCCCAAAAGACTGAAATAAACGAGAGAAAACCTAAAAGAAAATCCCAGGAGGGAGAAGCAGAGATGGGAGGAGAATGCATGGGGTGATGCTGCCATGGGCCACTGTACGCACTTTTACCATGCTAGGCTAATGGTGGCTTGGTGTACGGAGGGTGGTGAAATGCTAACATGTCCACTGGTCATGCAAGAAATAAATAAATGTTGTAATGTCCATGTCAGGATTCTCTGAGTAAACACCACCTCCTTCCCCCAGCCCAGGGCCCACATGGGAAAACTTACCATTAATGGGCACTTTTTAGATTATGTATGTAAAGAGAAGAGAGAGGAGAAGAGAGAGAGGGGGTAAGCAACAATACAGCATGAGAACCTGTTACAGTAGACTGTTTTAGAGCTAACGCTACAGGGCAACATCATGCCTCCTCAGTCCAAACTGCCTATGAATAAGGGGGTGGGGGTGGGGGGAGGGATGTCAAGTGGATGGATGGGGCTAATTTCAACAGTGCAAGACAAAAGTAAAAGAACAAAACAAGGAAAGTCATGGATTTCAGGGAGAACGTAATGAAATACTGGAACAAGCTGCAACTTTGAAAAATGCTGATTATTTTTCAGTATTCTGACGTTTTGAATTTATTCCTGTAATTGCTATAATTATATTTGCATGTACTTGTGGTGACGCCTGTATTTCTAACTTTGTTTTTTTTCGGGGAATGAGCATTGGAATCAGGTTTTGATCATTAACCTCATCTAATGAGACAATGCTGTGACTGCATGTGTCACAACTGAGGGCATGTAACCTTTTTCTGCTGCCGCAATTTCATGTTAATTGTTTCATGCTTCATTAAACGTGGAACTAGCATAAGCAGCTGTCATGACAGCAAAGATGAAAAATGCTGCTTGGATTTGTGTGAGTATAAAACTGTTTGTTTATAGAGCTCCGGACGTCACATGACTTGGTTTCTGTGAAGCGCCATGAGATGCAGCAAAAATGAAGGGGACTGGTGCTTGATTCATGGCACACTTTAAACCCACTGAGATCGATCCATATATGGCAAAACGTGACAGACTAAATATATTTGATCCTTTTACGTCTTCAACTTCCTGATTAACTTCCTTCATCTTCCTCCAGAGGGTCACTGAAAGTTTACAAAAGCCTGGAGGGAAACAAATGGACGCAATCTGTGACAAATATTTAACTCTGAAGTCGACAGGAGACGGACCAGGGCAGCATTGAGTCAATAGTCAAATCACTAAGGAAAATGACCAAGAAGAGTCTCGACACGCATATAAAACTGGCTGCGGCTCTGCCTCACTCACTGGTCCCTCACAGTTGTCTGTCTGTCTGTCTGTCTGTCTTTCTGTGTGTGTGTCTGGTGTCCTGTGGGACGCGGCGCGTTTGATTCGAGGGACTCTCCCATGAAGCAAGTCGTCAAAAAACGCAGCTGAAATACGTAAATATTGAAATTGTCGTTTGTCATCAATCTCTCTCATCGGCAACACCAAGGTGTAAAATTCCCACTATTTTGGATGAAGCCCGATAAAATAACCCTGCAATGGTCGCCATGTTTGGTGCTGCCCTCTACAGGGAGTATTATGTAAGCGCACCAACGCAAAGACCGTGAAATGGACAAAAATGGAATATCGCTGTTCACTGTTCATGTGTCTCTAACTCTACAGAGGTGAAGAGTGGCGTTTCCTGTCAGAGGGCGATTTCGTGGTTGTGTGGCGGCAGCTACAGGAGCTCTACTGCGACTTTTTATTTTATTGAGTATTAAACTATTACACTTAGTAGCAACATTAAGTGCTCTGCTTTTCCAAAAGCATCTGCTGCTATAAGAAGCTCCACTTGAGCTGTGTTTTCCTCAGAGGCCAGTAATAATTAACACAAGAACAAAATGCTCTTTGTATTATTCTATTTTATCACGGAACACGATGAGTAAACACCGGAAAAAACAAAAACAAAACAACAAGTAGGTCACTAGCAGTTAGCCAAAGGCAGGGGAGCAACATTAAAAAGAATAATAGAAAAGGTTGTTGTGTTGGAGGGAGGGAAGGAGGGAGGGAGGCAGGGGGAATGCGTTGTGAGTGGGGCAGGGGGCAGTGTCAATGCTAGACTTTGCATGTTCAGACCAAAGGAACCCTTTTTTGGGGGGGGGAATATTTTGTGAGTTTGTGCTGAGACGCTCACACTGATCCCCCGTGTTCCATGTCTCGGCGCTGTTGCTATGACTTTAGCACACTGTAGCCTCGGCACGGGGCTCCTCCCCCCGCCCCCCGCCGCCCCTTACATCCAGTCCACATGTCTGTCCATGCATATGAGAGGTCAAACACATATATGACATCACACGCACGACACAAGTAATACGGATGGGATGGAGTGAAGCCAGCCTTAGCCTCTCGTTTTGACGAGGGGGAAGGGGAGAGGAGGGATGAGAGGGGAGGGGGGAGGGAGGGAGGGAGGAAAGCAGCAGTCAGGTATGAAGGTGAGGAAGCCATCTTTTGTAAAAGAGCCAAAACAAAACTAGACAATGGAAAAAAAAAAAAGTATATGTGCTTCTTTCTGTCCTCACAGTTAAGTCATATGAATGTTAACTTACTGTCATTTTCTCTAAAGTTACAATAAACAATAACACTAATAATCAACAATAATGGGGAAAGGAAAATGTGTCTCACCTAAGATGGCGGTTGGCACAAAGGGATCTGCTCATACCCCCATAACAAGTGCAGAGGTCGGAGGAGGAAAGAGAGTCGCAGTGAATAGAGAAGCAAAGATAAGTCCACAACAAACAATAGCAACAACAGTTCTTTGTTCTCTTTTGCTTTTCTTGTCAAACTGCACGACAAGAAACTCCTATTTTCTGGGAAAAAGCTAATTATACAGCAAGTTGAGTTGATTATAACTCTCGCTGCCCTTTACTCCATCTAATCAATGAGCTGTGATGTGATAACATAAGACATACAATTAAGGGACATTATGTAGGGAAATTGAAACCATCAGCTAAATTCCAACTGGGTAAACTGATATGAAACACTTTGTTTCATGTGTGTGTGTGTGTGTGTGTGAACCCATCTACAGTCAATTTATCTACCTTCTCATTTGTGAAATTGTTGACTCATTTATAAAGCACACATGAAATATCGGAGAAACTCATCAACACTTAAGTTTCCATTAAAAAAGAACATAAAACTAATTAATACTTGTTGGAAAATATCATATTAATGTATCGTGCACTTTTCTGGTTCCATTCAGCATCACGGCTCCCTGTGGTGAGCACGTCTCTGTTGGCACAGAGGAAATCCAGTGCATGTTTACCTGGGTAGTAGGCGTTGGTGGGGATGGATGTGCTGAGAGTGTTGGCTTTAGGCAGCGTGAGGGAGGAGGGCGACGATCCAGCTGCAGGTGAACAACAGTGCTGTAAGTATTCAGAAGTCCAGCGCGGGACAAACACACACTCACACACTCACACACACACACACACACGGTCCGATTATACAATTATAAGAAACCAGAGAACCCTCAAACAACCCAAGCGCCTCAGGGAACAACATGCAAACTCCACACCGAGATTCAAACGCCGACCTTCTCACTGTGAGGCAACAGTGCTAGCCACTATCCTGCCATGTGGACTCAGAACCTTTAGTTCCAAGTTAAAACAGCAATAGCATTCTATTAAAATGAATGTGTTTGTTAAGCCCAGTTTAAAGTGTCATTATTAGCCAAAACTCATCAGTAAGTCTAAGTGAAACACAGGAGAGGACACGCTTGTTAAAAACACATATGTACAGTTTTACTATGATTGAAAATACACAATTCAAAATTCAATGATTTCTTTCTTGGGCCATAACCTACGTACATCCCTGGAAGATCTGATCGACATCAGTCCTTAAATCCAGACAAACAGACAAAAACAAACCTCCTCGGTGGTATTAAAGACGTCATTTTAAAAAGCCTGAAGTCAAAAATGTTGAAATTCTAAAGAGCTTTCTAAAGAGTAACCAGCATAAACAACCCGAGGTGACGAATGAAGACTGACATGTTTGAGTCATATCATGTTTCCCCGACTGAAGATTTCAAACAAATATTCTCTGCTGTTTATAACCAACCGTAAATGACACTATTGACAGACACAAAAGGTCATAAGCTGTGTGACAGAGGTCACAAGAAAAGGTTCTCAGGACCTGGACCAGCATCAGGTCCTGAGACAGACTAAATAAGAAGTAAAGCAGTTCAATCATTTACGCTGGCAGACAGTTAATCAAGGTCAGAGCATCTTCTGGGCTCATCCTCTGCAGGGGTGCAGAGGATGAGCCCAGAAGATGCTGTGGAGTTTTAATCTGATGGTTTTTGCCTGGGATTATACCAGGTCAAGCCCTGGGTGCAGATTTAGCTGAGCTGTCAATTAAGGATTAGGTTTAACCTGAGATGGAGAAAAAAATGATCACGATGGGTTTCTACTGGTGATCAAGCATTTTAATGACTCTCTTCAGTCTGATAAGTGGGATTTCAGTCAGTCAGTCAATCAATAACATTTTTCAGATGCAAGTTCATTTTAAGCTCATTTAACAGAAATGTATTAGACAAAAACGTGAAACCTTTCCAAAACTAATGTATGCAGCTACTTGTGGATATCTGATACCTATAATGTAGAGGCTACAAACAAATACAGTATGATTGTAATGTATGACCTAAATCTGTCCACAAAGATCAAGTCTCCATGTACGTTATTACATCTTAAGGTTGTTCAGACATGTTGTTCAGGTTAGTTCAGTAGTACGACAAGGTTTGAGTAAGTCTCCAGGAAAATAATCTAAGTCAATGCAATGTCCCCTGAAGTCATGGAAACCAGACTGTATGTGTGTGTCTGGTCCTCACAACTATAAAAGGGTGTTTTGGGGGTTAAGACCTGGTTTTAGGGTTAGAATAAGGTTCAGGTTAAGGTTCGGCATTTAGTTGTGATGTTAAGGTTGTTGCATGAGAATGTGTGTGTGTGAGAGAGGGTTAGAGTAAAATCTCATGGAGACCAAAACCTGGTCCCAGTGAGGCAGAACCTAAGAATTTGAATTGTGGTTCAGTGAAGGTTGATGGTGAAACGGAAGTCGACATAAGAACGCGTGTTTGCGTCTCACCTCGGCCGTTGAGCGTGAGGGTGCATTCACTGCGGGCGTTGAGCGTGAGCGCACACTCGCTGCGCGTGGTCAGCGTGTGGTTGTGCGTGTCCATGAAGGACAGAGCCTCGTCACAGTTGGTGCCCTGCTCCGTGTAGCTCTTGTCCATGGAGTTAACCATTACCGTCATTTCCTGGCGAGTGCTGTTCAGCGTCTCCTTGCGCTTCTTCGCCAATTTCCTTCACAGGAGGAAGAAATAAAGAACAAACAATCAGACACAAAAAAGCCCAACAACAATGACGACACTGGCGTGGATCTGATATGACATTGGTAACGATGTGAATGCAATGAGATGGCTGAGCTGATGTGCTCCAGGTTGTGGCCACATTACGGTTTATTAGGCTCCACGTGCTGTTTTTGCAGGCTGATATAAATCCTTGAAGACGTGGAAAGGTGCGACACCCTAACCCAGATACATCAGTGGCAAGTGATGATTTAAAATTAGCTATAGTATTTGGGGGAGTTGTGAACAGTGAACTGAAACAGTCAAACTGCTTATACTGACCTACATACTTTAAGTTGATGTGGTGGAACCTATAGGCAATCTGTTCCTGATCAAACCCCATTAAAGCCTCGTGTTAGCAGTAAACACACACACACAGATTCTATATATCACTGCATACATTATAAGTCTATTTATGTCATTTCTAATCTAATATTAGCTCTTAGGGATAATTGGTTTACCTGTAAGTGCATAAACAGTATTTATCTTTTTCATTACCAATAATGCCATGTATGTTACTGGGGTGACACCATCTTACTTATGCGGTTCATGCAGACCATTGTTGCACATAGTTTATATATATATGTATATATGTGTATATATATATATATATATATATATATATATATATACATACATACATATATATATATACATAGTAGTTAGGCATAAACTTGGTGGTGACAATGCTCGCCTCACAGAGCAGGGTTTGTGAGAGAGGATGGACTGGCCTGCCTGCAGTTCTGACCTCAACTCATCGAAAACTAGTGGGATCAGCTGTGGGTTAGTGTTAGCAGTGTTTGACCGAGCTGGTGACCAGCATGAGGAGGAGGTGCCAGTTGTGGCTTTACTTGCTTTACTTAATATTTGATTCTATTTTATTCATGTCTTTTTCCATTTATAGATTTATAGATATAGATTTAAAATCATAAACGTCTTCTTTTCTCTAGACTGGCCCCCTCTTGACCAGACTAGATGCTCCTTAGACCCCTGGCTCCAAAGACCTGGATTTAACCTTCACCTGTGACCTCATGGAGGAAAGAGGAAGTGACTCACATAAGAGATTTAAACACCTATGTGACATCATCATTCTGAGGAGTACATGTAGTACAGAAAAGTTCACTACGGACAAATGGTGAGAAATCTGCTGCTGCTGCTGCTGCTGCTGCTGCTGGCGGTGTAAAAATGAACTGTGGCAGCACTCACACTAATCCTCTCTATGTGACCCGTCTGCCTCTCTGAATGGACAACTGCTGTCTAATGACGCACTCCTGCTGCTTTGTTTTCGCAAACCTCCTGTGTTTGTTCAATTGTGTCGCTGTCTCGTGCCATATGGCGACAAACCCCCGCTGCCTTCAAACAGTCATTTGCTCTGAAGGCCGCGACGTGAGGCTAATAGTGAATCTTTTATTTCGGAGAGGAAAGTGACAAAGTAGTGACATTTTCATCTGCTGGACCCACTTCTTTGGTCTTTAATATGCAATTAAATCCAGGAACAAAATGGCAATCTTGTCTTCTTTCTCTTTTTTCCTATCATAGATAGCTTCATTTTGTTACAAGGAGGAGTGAGGAAGGAGGCGGGGGGGAGCTGTATGTACCCCAGGCAATATTCAGACTGATTCAGCACTGTGTGAACTCATGGGGAAGACTGTTAAAAACCACTAGGAAATATTCTTTATGACTGAATCACTGCCCAAGACTTTGATTCATTCATTCATTGTGTACCACTTTATCCTCCACATGAGGGTCACAGGGGCCACTGGAGCCAATCCCAGCTGACGTAGGGTGAAAGGTGGGGTACATTCTGGACAAAAATTCACTCTCACATTCACATCTACAGCCTTTAGAGTCCAATGTGGGACTGTGGGAGGAAACTGGAGAACCAACGCACACGCAAACTGCACGCGTGACTGTCCCAAAGTGTGGAAATTTAAACTCCATGCAGAAAGTCCCTCGACTGGACGGGGGTTGTGAAAAAAAGGAGGCTGCAAAAATGAGTAAAGCACCAGCAACACACTGGGATGGTTGCCACAAGCGCAGTGGGGGTTCGATGAAGATGAATTGGCATGCTATTCTCTCCTCATTTGTAAGGGAACTGTTAATGATCAATGACTATAATACAGGGTCTGATACAACACCATGCGTGTGTGTGTGTGTGTGTGTGTTGATGAATGTGACCATTTATCACCTCCTGCAAATAGTTAGCACATGTAAAACAGCAGCAGTAATTGATCGCTGGCAGACACGTGTGACAATAACATCACAAATGTCTCCAAACTGCTGTGAATATTAAAGGGACAGAGACGGATGGCAGAGGCGTCTGTAGAGGTAGAAAGTGAGCAAACAAGCCAAGTAACTAGAACAGGCAACTTCTCATTAGAGGGATTGTCTGCAGTTCAGCACATGACAGGCCCGGTTGGATGTAGGATCTAAGTGAGCAGTGAGCTCCTAACTCCATGAGAGTTGAGCTGCTCAGATCGTGTGTCTGTTCAGTGGGAGGTGAGTCTGCAGCACGCTTCAAAACCTCATGCTCAGCGTGGTGGGCCTGGTTTGTTTCAGTGCTGCAGAAGCCTGAATCCTGTGACACTGGGACAAAGACGGCTTCATTAGTGGATCCAAACATGTGTGTGTGTGTGTGTGTGTGTGCACATGTTAGATGACTGACACCCAGCTGGGAGGGGCTACAGAAGCAAATTTAATTAACCCAGTGGGGGCATTTCACTGGATGTTTGCACACTGTTTCAATTCAACCTTTTCTTTAACACATCTTCCCACAAAGTTGTCTGCTCATCTCATCCTTCATCTACTGTACATTTACACTCTGACAAGTGCAGAAAAGCTGAAACTCTCATTTTAGACTATTTAGTGATGCACAGTATTGGATATAAACTTGACTGCTGTAAACTGATCCTCTGATGCTCAGCGTCAAATTATGCTTTTCTGCTGATTTATTATTACCACTATTATTCCTTCTTAAACAACATGTGGCAGTATCTTTACTTTTGATTCTTTTTGTATTGTTGTACTATCATACTTGGCAATAAAGCTCTTCTGATTCTGATTCTGATTCTGATTCTACTAGTAGTTTAACTCTGATAACTCTATAGTGCTTTAATCACGCATTGCTTAGACCCATGGATCTCAAACGGTGGTACATGTACTGCTAGTGGTACATGAGTTTCCTGTGGTGGTACATGCTGTGTATATACCAGGGGATGTGATTGGAGTGGGAGGAAAAACAAAACATGTATCAAATAATAATTAGTCACCTTATCTCTTGCTCCCCTTAATAAAGTATTTCTGATTCTTAATGTCTGACTTATTGTATGTCAGTTGAGACTTAAGTATTTTTACAGTGTAAGAAAAAGTGCAAGCAAGTGTGTCAGAAGCCGCACTTTATGTTGCCCTTTATTGTTAAAACCGGACGTACACTTTCCCTTTGTTTTACATTTAGGGCCCTAAAATATCCACAATGTGGAAAATGCAGATGGAATCTTGTGGAAGTAGTCAGCTGAAATAGAGAGGGGACATTTATGCATGTGGGACAATCACAGCTTCCCTTCACAACCTCAGCGTCCATTTGAGACAAAACTGCCATCAAAAAAGTTACGGACTCCTGAATTCAACTGAACTCATAAAAAACGAGCACGCTACAAGCACGTCAACAGATTAAAGACTCATCAGTAAACAAGGAGGGGGTGTGGCCTGAACATGAGCATATCCTCTGACAAACTCACCAGTATCTAAAGTACAGTGTGTTGAAGAAAAACCATAATATGCTTAAAAGCAGTTTTTGTTACTGACAAACTCTGTATTTCAGACGTAAAGAACTTGATAAAACAGTACAATGTTGTGTTGCATAAATACATTTACTTGTATCAGGTCGTTTTAAGACACTTTTGTCTGATAAAATAAGAGTTCAGAACATTTTAAAAGTTAACTAGTTAAGCTTTGCTTCTCCCGCATTCCCTTTCGGTTATGTATATTGTGTGAACTGCACTGTGATGTGATGAGTGATCTAAATGTCATGACCGAAATAAACAAATAAATAAATAAAAAAAAGAGAAAAATGGAATAGAGAAAAAATAAAACCAGATTGACAATAATGAAACACTGTGTTTCACTATGATTGAAGTGACTACTACTACAACTAAAAAAGAGAGAAACATCAAATGCTTTGGTCTTTGTATCAGGACTTAAAACTTGCAACATGAATTTACTTAACTATAAAAATAAAACAAGTGGAGGAGCCTTTTATGGTGTTTATTTTATTTGGCAATTTAATACAGTGGCATTTGCAATATCTCAGACTATAATAATCTACAAGTACCACTTTGTAATCCTCTGAAATTGTTGTTTTGACTTTTATGAATCTCTTCATCCAACACATTTCTTAACTAAAGTATTTTTTTATTAGTTTACAAATTATTCTACAAAGCACATTTTTTCCTTGTCGTAATGTCACTGTCGATATTACGCCATAACTGTGACAGACTTCATTATATCGTGCATGACTTCCAACAGAGACTATTACACGTGAATGAACGGCTGATTTTCTTTTCTTTCTTTTTTTGCGTTAGGCTTTTCTCATTTTCTCTCACTGATATAAAACTGCAAGGTGACAGGCG
Organism: Solea senegalensis; assembly: GCF_019176455.1. Lineage (NCBI taxonomy): Eukaryota > Metazoa > Chordata > Actinopteri > Pleuronectiformes > Soleidae > Solea > Solea senegalensis. Next base: position 42,442,286 of record NC_058021.1, on the reverse strand, counting down.
TGTAAAGCTGTGTTTGCCCAGAGGGGCCACTCAATAAAATGCATCCCCTCTTCATACCTAAAGGGATTTACATGATATAAGTGACCAGATGTCAGATGGAATGGAACATGTCATTCCTCCACAGTTTTGGGAGGGATTGGATTTATCTTTTACGAGCTGAAACAACAACACAGCTGCCACAAACACTGAGTATGCATTTATTTTAAATAGACCAAATTTAATATATATACATATGTATATATGTGTGTTTTAACATTACTCTTAGCTCTGTTTTGTTCACTCCAAACTTCTCTCATCCTGCTAAAGGAGCCATTATATTTATAATATAAGATGCTGAATTTGTATTCCGTCTCCCGTTTACTGCCTGGTGTATAACAGGTTTGTTTTAAACATTGATCTTCATCAACTGTGTTGAGTGAGGGTGAAATATTGTCCACAAATCAAAATGATCATCTTAATCTCGCAAAAAAAATACAAAGCAAAGTTCTTTCTTTAATGAAATGCACACTAATAATCATGATTATCAAAATGACAGTGCAAATATAATTACAGTGCAAGATATTGGGGGGAGCTTAATGCAGGTTTAATATAAGAAAACAATTAATGCTATACTTTAGCAAGTGTCTCTTGGTAGAACAGCTGAAATAATACATTTTTAGAAATAATAAAATTGGGTCCAGTTGTGTTCTGCGCTGTAAGAGACGGCAGCATTTCCATTTTTTTCTTTTATTTCCCGAGGGAACCTCCCAAAGGGATTAATAAAGTCGTCTGTCTGTCTGTCTAAAAGCTATATGATAATTATATAATGCCTTTTTCAATACTGAATTAATTCATGTACAACAACATCATCTTTTTTTGCTTATTCACTTAGTTAAATGTATTTCATGATAAATTCAATTCAATTGTATTTGTATAGCGCCAAATCATAACATACATTATCTCCAGTACATAGACAACATAGAAAATACTTAAAGAGGGAATTGATGTTGCATACCTGAACTATGACGACCGTAATAGAGTACAACTACTTAACATGCCTGCTGCTTGATGGATGAATCCCATGCACATGGGAATAAAGAGCCAATTGCAAGCCTCACCCTGAGCCAGTTGGTCCATGTCTCGTCCCCAGTAACAGCAGGCGCAACGGCCAGTGCAACCATGTGATTAAAAGAACGGTCACATATTTGATCACACATGTAACTGCATCTCTAATGAGCGAGCTGACTGATGTTGCGTTGCATGCATGGCCCCTGCAGCCACCTCTGGCAGTACACCTGAAGTGCATATTTTGGGGAGTGTGGGATGTTCTCGTGTCTTTAAAAAAAGACTTTGATGAATGCATGAAAACATTAATGAGGCTCATCAATCATGGAGGTGTTGTAGCAATATCAAGGCTGCCATCAGATGTGCCTGATGATCACTTCAGAAAAGAGAGAGCTCCTTCAGCATGCAGTCTATAATTAAGTTGACAATATAAACTTTGGATATGTGCGATGTATTAGTCAGATGTGCTTGAGAACTAAGTTCAGACAGTTATAACGAAGTTTTCAGATTACGTCTTTCTACTTGAAGGTGATAATCAGGCAGATAAACGCACCTCAGCTGCACCTGAGACACAAATACAGACTGTCATGCTTTATTGAGGCCGCCACACTGCAATGTTTCTACAGCAGAGCATCACACTCTGTCGCTCCATCACTGTGAGCATCAAGCTGATACTAAGGACAATATATACTCTATTGTTAAAGATTATGAATGCTTTTTTTATTGGTCATGGAAACACTGACAATAATATTAAAATAAGAGTGTGAACAGTGAATATCCACTAAGCCATGGCTGGATATTTAAGCTAACCCTAAGCTCAGCCCTATCCTGGCCCTAAACCCTAAGCTCAGCCCTATCCTGGCCCTAAACCCTAAGCTCAGCCCTATCCTGGCCCTAAACCCTAAGCTCAGCCCTATCCTGGCCCTAAACCTAAGCTCAGCTCAACCTATCCTGGCCTAAAGTCCTAAACTCTAAGCTCAGTCCTATCCTGGCCTAAACTCTAAGCTCAGTCCTATCCTGGCCCTAAACCCCAAGCTCAGCCCTATCCTGGCCCTAAACCCTAAGCTCAGTCCTACCCTAAACCCCTGCTCCAGTCCTATCCTGGCCCTAAACCCTAAGCTCAGTCCTATCCTGGCCCTAAACCCTAAGCTCAGTCCTATCCTGGCCCTAAACCCTAAGCTCAGTCCTATCCTGGCCCTAAACTCTAAGCTCATACACTGATTTTACCACTGCTCTGCTTGGGTTCAAACTGGAGTCAATTGAAAACCCAGCGTGCCTCATTCAGACACAGAAGGATACCTTTTGCATCCGTCAGGCGACGCTGACTTAATGTCCTCTTAATGGAAGAGGAGACTCGCCCACAATATGAAATTAGCTGTCAAATCCTTGACTAGTTCTGCGTTTTGTTGTTGTGGCTGTTTTCATACAGCTGCATCCAGTGGCATTACACCACAGAGTGAGCACACAGTAATTAAAATAAGAAGAAAGCAGAATTTTGGATTGTTTCACTGACATCTCTTCCTGCTTCACTTGGCCAACGTGTGCATGCACTCGCAGCTTTGATGACACGACTCCTCTAAGTCATCTTGCTTTCCGTTGGAGACAGCTGTGATCTACTGTGAGTGACACCCAGCAGTATTCAGAGTAGTATTATCTCCAGGTGTATTCTGAGATGTTCTTTGATGCGAGGCAGCCTCCTTTCTCCCCTCTGATCACAGCCAAACTCAAGACAGATTAACTGGCATCCATCACAAAGACTGTACAGAGGGAGCGGTGTGAGCTACGGTGGCGAAGGCAGAGCTGCAGAATAAGCTTCTTTACCGCTCACACGTGTGATGTACAATCATCTGTTATATTAAGAGGGAATCAAGCGTAGCTATTGTTTCCTGACGTTGAAGGCGTGCCAATAGAAAGCTGTGATCAGCTCGGCTTGTTCAGTGGCATCTTGTCAAAGACGCAACCCCACCATCACCATCAATGGGATGAACGTGCAATAATAATAATACTACATGCATGGGGAAAAGATGAGAGCTGAGATGTTTGATGGCATAGTGAGAGAAAATAGAAGCTATAAATGATCACATGCACATGGAGCCAATATTGGTGAGACCAGCACGTAATTCTCATGCTTCCATTTACTTTCATTCAGTCAAACATCTAAAACCAATTCATTCTCTAGTGTTATTGACTGAATTGTGGATATTTCTTGTGAGTGTATACAAAATATTTGAACGACCTCATTGAGGTTCATGTAAAGCATGGATGCACACTATAAAAAAAGTCAAGAGAAGTGAAATCACTGGTGCGAGTCGCATTGATTTGTTTCCCCCTTTCACATGATGAGTTTCATGATTTAGATCAGATTAACAAACACTTTAAAAGTCTTGCACAAAAAGGTCTGTGGCAGGTTTTTGTGTTTGCCCCCCCCCAGCAGATATTTACAGCTGGGTCTCTGTAGTGGCTCTGGGCTGGACAAGGACCTGACAGGGCTCTTTGCATGCATGGGGGGAAAAAACAGCGTGTGGGTGAGACGCGCGGCACTAACAGAACACAGAGTGGTTACTTACAGGTAGTAAGTGTAGGAGTGATAGGTTCTTCTGCCGAGTGGGGTGGTGGTAGGATTTAAGCAGTGGAGGAGGAGGTGAGGGGGGTGAGGGGGGGGGAGGGGATGGAATGAAAAGGAAAGAAAAAAGTAAAAATATTAATGTTTTGGAAAAAAGAGTCGAAATGAACAAAATCAGATATGGTGGCATACGTGGAGGTAAAACTAGTGAGTGTGAGGTCAGAGGTGATCGCTTGGAGTCATGTCATGCTTTTGTTGTGGAGGAATTCAGTGACGCATTATTTTGACAGTCCATCGTTGACTCTCTGTTAGTAATCAACATCGTTTCAACAGATCATCAGTTGACGCTTATTCAACTGATGACATACAATTAACTAACTGCCATAGAAAAGTGTCTGTTAACTAAACTGACATGAAACTACTTCTCTGTAGGTGGTGCCAGCACTCTCTACTTGTGATTAGTCTGTCACTTGTCAGCCGTCCTATAGTCAAATTTTAGTCTGTAAATGTGTATCAGGACCATGGAAGAAAAGTGAAGAAGACATCAGTGTCACCTGATTATTTGTTGACATGTAAATCTTTCAGAATCTCGCACTTTGATTTGATTCTAATTCCTCAATTACTCAATTAAAACTTGACTCAAAACGGATTTCTGTTAATCTGAGGATCTACTCTAACGCTGTGTGCTGTCGTCATGAAATCAGAATTAACACAATCAAATCCAAGAATTTATCTTTACATTTATTTGAGCTAAACTTGTAAAAGTGAAAAAGTTACGTGAGGGTTTGACTTGCCTTGGCTCACTTGTAAGGATGAAAGTGAAGCCTTTGTTTTCTAATATGTTGTAAGGGCACAGATCGATCAATCAAAACTGAAGCAAAGTTATTATTTAAAAAACAACAACAACAACGACAAAAAAAGGGATCTTCTGAAGTTCACAAAACTTTGGTGTTCCCTCACAATAACTTTTGGTTTCCCTCCCTGCGGGGCCCCTGCGGCCCTCAGGCGGCCCTCAGGCAGCCCCTGCCTGGCCGTGGATGGCACTTGCTCCCAGTGAGACGTCAGTGGATGAAAGACTGTAGTTCCCTCACAATATAGCCTGTTATAGCTCTGTATATTGTATAGCCATGCATTTGTACGGCCAGGATAGGGATCCATTTTCTTTTGACACCTCGAGTTCCCATGAAACTGAATACCTGTTGATTACTAGTAGAGTGTGGACTATCAAAACAAAGTGATTCTAGAAATTCAACTGATATGAGGCTAATTAGCACAGTGAGGACTGTAAATCAGAAGAAACCATGCTGTGGCTAAACCCCATGTTTATGAATATGTAAATGTTACCCACCTATAAAGAAATTACCATATCTGACCTCCAAGGCCGAACTCTAATGAGTGGATGGAATGTCTAAACACAACTCTGATTCCCCGTTGGTGACGGTAAATGACACACAATTCAATCAATGAAGTCATCTCCACCTCTGCTTTGATTAAGGCTAATTGAAAACAATTCCATTACTGTGTGCTGATTTTCACACCACATCCACTGATCACTGTGCTACACCAGCAATAATCTGTAGAAAATGAAGGATCTCATATAACAGTCAAAAATCAACATGTGATATAAGGATTTTATTAGTACACAACCCCGACACTCCACCACATTTACTTCTGCACTGACCTTTACCCTTTGAATCAAGACCAACAATCCAGATGTATAAAAGCACTGTTAACATGACATTCAAGAATAAACTTGAATCTGCCAATAAAAGCTTTGCAGAAACTGTAAACGCTGGTGGGAACAAGAAAAGGGTTGATGTTTGTTGAGCTTCAGCTCCTGTGACTGCTGAGAAATGTACAGAAGCTCTCTCCAGTGTGGCGTCCAGTGCTAATGTAAACTTATGCCTTCAGCTACGAGGCCATCCTCTTTCCTTTTAAGCCTTTCATCATATTTTCTTTCTTATCTCCTCCACGCTTCACTCCATACCACAGGCCTCAAAAAAGTCCAGTGCCATTGAAGTGCTGTACATTTGTTTGAGCGTGTGGCGGAAAAAAGGGGATTAATTTTTCATGGCACACTGTATCTCATGGCTGTAAACAGCCTTAATGGGGCGTATCAACATAATCAAATTAATTATTTACCACGACGCTGACAATACGACTGTTTGAGGGAGGAACAGAAACGACTTATTTGTGGGAACTACAGTACTGTGCAAAAGTCTCAGGGCATCAGCAGCTTTGTTGTGTTTTATGTCTGTCAAATTATGTGATTAGTGGCATTTAGATTGGAATGATGGGACTTAAGCATGGTCCACATGGTAAACCTGGAAATGGTCCACAGGAGTGGGAAAATCTTAAAAAGGCTACTCTTACGTTTGGTCATAGTCTCACATCGATGTTGAGCTAACATTCACTCTGGCTCACTTTGTCGTCATCCTGTTTGGTGTGTTTGCTTTAAGATAACAATCAAGTGACTGGAACCATCAGGGATTCTCAATCCTGGTCCTCGGGAGCCACTGACCTGCATGTTTGAGATGTTTCCAACACAGCTGATTCAAATAGTCAGCTCATTAACAAACACTGCAAAAGCCTGTTAACTACCCATTTATTTGAATCCGGTGCTAGCATTACGGCTAGCACAGTTGTACCTCTGTGGCACACAAACACTCTACACTGACCACTGGAGTGAATGTGAGCGGTTGTTATGTTTGCGATCATGTGGAGAAATGATACAGCGTTGGTAAAACAAAGCATCTGATGACCTAAGACTTTTGCACAGTACACAAATCAGCATTAGTATGAACGTACCTTTTCTTCATGAGGAGAACGACCCCTAAGAAGATGATGACGAAGAGGAGGATGCCAGCAATGACCCCTGCAATCTTCACTGTGTGGTCAGTTTGTTTTTCTGGCTCAACAGCATCCGGTTTGTGAGTGGCTGCTCCTGAAATGAAATCAAACAAATCAAGTGGAATTCAGTTCAATGTGAAATCGAAAGACTATTTTCTATTGTCGTACATGAATTCAATGGCACACAGTATCATTGATTAGGCTCTGTAAGGGGCCAGACGTTGATGAATCAATACACTGATATTCAGTGGTATTCTGTAGACCGGGGTATCAGTGCACATTTATTGGCTCAGAGTCACGTTTATTCTTAAAGTAAGCCACTCCCTGTTGTCCACCTTTTGTCCCTGAGTAGAAATGAGGACTCTAAATCAAGCTGCACTGGGAGCGATAAGTGTGCGCCATCTTTACCTTTACTTAATCATGTTTGTTGCAAACAGTTGCATGACTGTGGAAAAATGTAGAATGCAGGACAACAAAGATAATACCCAATAAGATTTAGAAAAAAAAGCCTGAAATAAGCCAAACATTAAATATCAACTCAGGAGGAGATAGCCAATGACGGCAGACACAAAGAGAGAGGGAAGCAGCTTGTTTTAACAGCATCTGCTTCCTGGAAAGTGATAAGAAGCACTTTGAGGATGACAGCGACGCTGGAATCACAACTGTCCACCTGAACAACACCATTATTTCTTGTCGCCAGGGGTAAATTTAGAATGATAAATTGTTATGTCAGCCAAATCTGTTTTCCGAGCGAGCCTCTTTCACTCCTCAGCGTTGGCATTTTCTCCTGCTATCAAAAAAAATAAAGCATCCAATGCCAGGCTGCTACTTGTGACATATTGTTCTTGGTGCGGTGGTTTGTTATCTGCAGCCATTCCTTTGTTTAGACATCAGTTTTTACGGCAGAGTGGTGGAGGATTTTTAGGAGTGTGCACTGAGTTAATGTGGTCTGAATATACTGCTTCACACTGACACACCCAGTGATGATGAGCACCTAACAGGCTACAAATGCTTGTCGCTGGGGGTGGAAGCTTTTTAAAAACATCTTAGTAAAAGTCGTAGAATGTTGTCGACAAATGCACATGTGACCCAGGAGCAAATCTTTAGATAGTTTTACTTTAGATACAATTAAGTAATTAAGTATTTTTACAATTCTGTGGAAGACAAATGGACCCACTGAAAGGGTAGAATTCTAGGGAAGGGAACCGCAGGCATGACATGGGGGGGCCTATTTTATGGCCATGAAATAGTCATTAAATAGAAATGTGTGCACACAAACTAGTATTTCGTAGCTATGAAATAGATGTAAGGTGAGCACCAATCACGTCACTATAGGCGATGCAGCAGCTGCAGCCACACCGCGCCCTCGGGGAGAGGCGATTCTGGGATTTATAATTGATCATGCGCTATGGTGATTGTGCTAACCCTCAATAGTAATGCATGGGTGAAGGGAGTGAGAAAACCGGGGCTCCTGTCAATCAAAATTTCCGTAAAGACAAACACTTCACAGTGGAAAATGTCTTCAATATCGAGCTGCTGGAAATGTGTGACCCTGTGTGTGTGTGTGTGTGTGCGCGGCTTCTTGTTGTTGATGTAAGAGGAGGGATGACTGTGATCGGATAGCGGTCGGATCTTGATGTGGACTGATGTAAATGCGTGTGGACGACAGAAAACACAGCAGGACATCATAGCTGAAATAAACCTCACACCATTGTGTCAGTGGTGACGTGTTACTTTTCAAGTGCATCATCATTTGTTGTCCAGTGTTGTTGGTGAGTTGATTCTGTGTGTATGTCAAAAATAATCATGCAGTAAAAGCATCATCTGATGTGGTTTATGCAGATTGTCTAAGATTTCTGTGGCGCTGCTTCGATCTCATCATGCTCCATAAACTTCACATTACTGTACGATTGTTTGTCTATTTATTTAAAAAATGCCTTTTTGTCAGAGTCAGCGATGATTTCAGCACCACGGTGACACTGAACAGCTCCTCTGCTCTTTCACCTCTCAGCCGTCTTCCGTTGTGTAAATGTCACAGTGATACTGTAGTGAGGGAACATTCTGCCAAATGTACTACGACAGAAACAGACATGTTCGAGTTTTTCAGTGTGTTACATGATTACTCTCTGTTTCAAATCTCTACGTGAGCAACAAAAAGTGGAGGAGAATTTTTGTGCTGAAATAAAGTTAAGATTAACACAATAATTAGAAACTGAGATTTGAACTGATAGATGCTGCTTTCCTGTGAATCTCACACATCTTCATGCTGAGTTTCCTTTGGTGTTCTTACAGTTGTTACAAATGCAGCAAGCAACACTTAATCTCCCAGAAATAATGAGAAATATTCATGAAAAGGGGATTAACACTGACACATGAAATGTCAATGGCACCTCAAACCTGCCTCTCATGTCCAGTACTACTGAGAAGAGACAATCAGTGTGTTTACATGCATGTTAAAAGTCTTATTGTCTTATTTATTCAGACTAAGACAATAATTTGGTTTTCTGAATGTCATGTAAACAAGTTAGTCTGACTAAAATTAAGCCAGTCTTAATCTAACGCGCTTTCTCACTGCACAGTTACCGCACGGCTCGACTTTATGTCGGTTTGTTTTCTTTTCCATTAGAGATACAGTAGAGATGCAGCAGAGATGCAGTAGAGATGCAGTAGAGATACAGTAGAGATACAGTAGAGATGCAGCAGAGGTACAGTAGAGATACAGTAGAGATGCAGTAGAGCACAGTAGAGATGCAGTAGAGATGCAGTAGAGATGCAGTAGAGATACAGCAGAGATGCAGATGCAGAGATGATACAGTAGAGATACAGTAGAGATGAGATGCAGAGATGTACAGAGATACACAGCAGATGCACAGAGATACAGTAGAGCAATAGAGATAGAGATACAATAGAGATACAGCAGAGATACAGTAGAGATGCAGTAGAGATGCAGTAGAGATGCAGTAGAGATACAGCAGAGATGCAGCAGTAGGAGATGCAGAGATGCAGTAGAGATGCAGTAGAGATGCATAGAGATACAGTAGAGATACAATAGAGATGCAGTAGAGATACAATAGAGATACAGCAGAGATACAGTAGAGACACAGTAGAGAGATGCAGCCAGAGATACAGCAGAGATACAGTAGGAGATACAGCAGAGATACAATAGAGATACATAGTAGAGATACAGTAGAGATACAATAGAGATGCAGTAGAGATGCAGTAGAGATAATACAGAGATACAGCAGAGATACAGTAGAGATGCAGTAGAGATGGAGATACAGTAGAGTAGCAGAGGCACAGATACAGTAGAGATGCACAGAGGTACAGTAGAGATACAGGAGTAGGAGTGCAGAGATACAGAGCTACAGTAGAGATGCAGTAGAGATGCAGTAGAGGTGTAGGCACCAGTAGAGATACAGTAGAGATACAGTAGAGATACAGTAGAGATGCAGTAGAGATACAATAGAGATACAGCAGAGATACAGTAGAGATACAGTAGAGATGCAGTAGAGATGCAGTAGAGATACAGTAGAGATGCAGCAGAGATGCAGTAGAGATACAATAGAGATGCAGTAGTACCTGGAACAACACAGAAATTCATACATTTAACAAGGATATGTCTACAATCTCAATATGGAGTCTTGAGTATTTAGCGACTGAACTGACGAAAGCCAGCGATCGTGAGCTGCATCACAACAGGAAGTAGTGAACTAATCTAAACACCTAAACGTGCACGCTGATTCACACACACACACACACACACACACACACACGTAGTGTTTCACTGCAACAATAGACATGTACAGGCTAGAACCAGGTTGTGGTCAGAGAACGAGGTTCAGGGTCTGACCTGTTAGTGGGTTGTCACCGGCTGCTGGGACGATGCGGATGTACGGGGTCGTGAGCTGAGTCACAAGTATGGCGGCTGAGTAAAGTCAGTGGATCCAGCAAAGGCAAGCAGTAAAAAGAGGGAGAGAGAGACAGGCAGAAGGACGGAGAGAGAGAGACAGAGGGACGGAGAGAGAGAGGAGACAGAGGGACGGAGAGACAGACAGAGGGAGGAGAGACAGACAGACAGAGAGAGAGACAGACAGAGGGGAGGGAGAGAGAGACAGAGGGAGAGACAGACGGAGGGAGAGACAGACAGAGGGAGAGACAGACAGAGAGAGAGACAGACAGAGAGAGAGACAGACAGAGAGAGAGAGACAGAGAGCAAACTGAATTTCCACACCACCACTTCAAATTGTCATGCAACACTGAGGAAGTATTAGACAGTATTTTACATTTAGTCACAAACAACGAAACATTTCAAACTCATGAATAATACATTTATTATATAATAATTCACGATATAATTTATTATATCGTGTAAATAATTGAGGACCTTTGACCACCAACATCTAATCAGTTTGACACAATGGTGATAGTATCGCAATATCATCACATTTCTATTGTAATTACTATGTAATAGCTTACTAATAACATGTGTTTATGTTATGTTATGTATGTTAATTATACACTGATAGTACACTGTAGTAATTAGAGTTAGCACAGTATTACCTGATGGCTGCACTGCAATATCATCTGCTTATTACCAACTGTAAATAAGATGTGTTTACAAGAAGAATGTGATTGTGTTCTTACTATTTTTTATTGTTATATATCATTGCATGTATTGTTCTGCTGGTTTTACACCTTTCTTATGATTTTACACAACTGTGTGTGTTTAGGAACTGTCCTAAATGTCTTTTAGTGACAGTTTTTATGTATGTTGGACACGTGAAAGACACAGTTTTTGTAGTCTCTAAAGAAAAGATATTAAATAATGAACCAATAATGTTTCAGGGTTGAGGCTCTTGGTTTGAACCCCTTTTTTTCTACGTTGTTTTACAGCATGATGAGCTGTTGGCTGATGTTGGAACAGTGAACCATGTAACTGCCCTGTGATTGGTCAGGGGATGGATGTTTATCCTGAGCCCAGACAAGCTGCTGAAGTCTGGCTATAATGCTGAAAAGGTTATTATATATATATATATATATATTGTGCCAAATTGGAAGAAATTCCCTGGAGGCATCACTAATTTGGTATCATGTTCACGAGAGTGAGACGGCCACAGCTTGACACCAGTGCAGACGCAGAAAAATGTCTCCTCTCAGCTGATAAACTGCTACTTCAAGTTTATGCTATTTGATTTCAGCCTGTTGAGCCGTGCAGATGATGAGGATATCTGCATCTCTGTGCAAACTCCACAGTGATATGAGACTGTTGGGCTGTTGGGTTTCCACAGCTCGGAGCCGAGTGTGACGATGGACTTCATCATTCCTAATGAGTGGAGCAGGATGTAGAGGCAGCATGGCTAAGTACCTGCAGACCACGGTGAACACACACACACACACACGCTGACAAACACATGTTCTTCACAGGAGCATCAGACTGCACAATGAAACTAAATCTGTTGTTATTGTTATTTAATGATGTCACTGTCAGTGACTCTCACTCAAACATGTATTTGGTTTCTTGTTCATGTAAAGTGTCTTTTAGCACTAAAATGCTATAAAATGGATTATTATTATTATGTTTTCATGCTTGTGGGTTCATTTGTAAGTGAGTCCTTCTTTTAGCAACTTCTTACCGTTTTTGGCGTCTGATTTTTTTTTGAAGTATGTTTCCATTCACTTTTTAGTTAGTTAGTTAGTTAGTTAGTTAGTTTTTATTTTTGGTAAGAATCTACTCATTGATGACGTCATAAGAAAATCTGCCACATTTTCAACAAATCCCTATGTCATAATAGACCAAATGTGAAATATCTCCGTTTCTGTTATGTATATGCAGGATTGAATTTCATCCAGATTACGGATTACGGCAGTTTCAATTTAACATGGCTCGCTCCCATTTAACAAGTTCAGACGAGTATCTCTCAGTGATCAGGATGAATTTGGATGGTAATAATAATAATATAATGTTATAAACACACCCAGAAAGTAGAAATCTCAGGTGGTGGTGGATAGCTGCGCTCTCTGTCTTTGTGTTCTTACTATTTCTTATTGTTGTTAACATTATTGCTGATGTCATTGCTGCAGTTGCATGTTCATTTAGTTAGTTTTCAGAAATCACAAGCAATGGGAGACAAACTCATTCCCACGTCTGATCCATTGTTTTACCTTTGGTAGCGACTCGTACACAATCGATTTTGGTTTCCTGCGCAAAAAGGAAATTGGGGAGAAGGGGAGAGCAAATAATAGAGGGAGGGAGAGAAAGAGAGAGAGAGATCAGATATAACGTATTAAAACCACACGTACAAATATGACAACAGGAACAACACCTTTCTAAAAAGCCGTGGTTACAACAAACAGCTCGGCCAGTTCCACACCGTCCGCCTATCATCTGTTGAGCTCAATGACTGTGACACAAAACGCAGTAAGGCAAGAGGAGCCCATAGCACAGATTAGTGGTGCTGAGCTGCTGATTTGTCAGCCAGCAGCGATCTGTCGGCAGCCTGCAGCTCAAGGTGGTCAGCCACTGTGGAGAAAGCGGAGCTGTGTGACAAGCACCGCTGAACCCTGCACGCAGCGCTCCGAAATGAAACGTCGGGAAGTCTTTCTGAATATGTAATGAAGTTTCAGCCTCTGACAACATGAGAAACCAAGAAAATCTAAGAAAAAACAAACACTTGTCTTACTGTTGCCAGAAAACTTTCTTGTCAACAATGGTCTAGTAAACAGGAGCAAGGACATGGGCAGGAACAGGGAGGCGATGAGCGATACAACACAATAGACATGAGAGCTGTGTCCCCGCGTTCCACCCGACCAAGCTGTCCAATGAGACACGTGTGAGGACGCACGAGAGGGACGGCACTGATGCGGAGAAGACAGGAGGTGAATAAATGTAGAAGCATCCGAGTGCATTCCTTTTCAAAAACACCATTAAATACGTACTTTGAGATTTTCTATTTTAATAAACTGGTGGAAAGAACTTTGAGAAAAACTTGACTCTTACATTTTCTGAAGGGTCATTTTGTTTAAAAGGCTCAAACAAATCACTCCACCATCATTAGACAATAATTAATGTCTGCAGTTCTGTGACAGTGATGGTTTAATGAGGCCACTGTAAGCAATGAATAGAGAATAATGTGAAAAATGTCTTTCATAGTTTTATGTTTTATGCATCAACAAGAGACCAGTTATAAACCAGTTCACAGCACTCGCCGTTCACATGCTGGAAAGTTTCCTCGTCAAACACAAGCCGGTGCTTCTCAACGAGCCAGTTAACGGTGATTCTCATTCAAGGCAACAGTCTGCGGGGGTTCTTGAAGTTGCCACTGTCTGCTGCCGCTCTGTGGAGGGAGGGGCCCTCGCCAAGAGCCACTCGACGACAGCGGCTGTGACCTGTGCGACTGGTGACCCCTGTTGTTGTTGTCTGCTGCTGGGACCACTGCCTTGCTTAAGTGCAGTTGATCAAAGGTTCGTCTGGCACATGGAGAACATGGAGGAGAAAAGGAGCACGTCGCTGTGCAGGGCTCTGCATTCCAAGTGTGACCGTGCTGTTGCTGTGATCCACCAGAGGACTGACACGTTCATCGCAGGTCATAAGCAGTCGTGCTGTGGTTTGCATTTGCAGCAGCAGCAGCAGCAGCAGCAGAAGAAGACAAAGTTTTCTACTCTCTCAGAAACCATGTCAATAAATCTGTCCGTGAGCCAAACGCTCTTGTTAAATATGATACTCACACTTTAAGGTGCAACTTTTTTACACATCCAGTCATGACTGGATTATTCCAGGCACCAACATTCTGTTTGGACCTTTTTTAGTGTCTGGTTTTCAGTTACTTGTTTTATTTTGTAGTATTTCCTTGTGTGTACCTTGTTACCTTTTACTTCCTGTCCTGTCTTTCTTTTTGATCGTCTGCCCCGATGTCTTACACCTGAATGTTATTTGTTTCAGTTTCCATGTATTCCTGATCCTCGTGGTGACGATATTTTTTTGGTTTTTTCTTCCCTTGACCCCGCCCCCTCCTGACCACACTACAGTCTCATGCATTTCAGATACACAGACAAAAGCAAACATAGACAGAACAACTCACATCATTTGAATGAACTAAGAAGTTGACAACACCCACCCCGTTGGCTGTGCTCACAGCTTGGTAGTAGATGCTGTAGCTCTTCTGAGGCAGCAGAGGTGCGTTCCAATAACCATTGTAGGTCTTGTTGTCTCCCACGGTGAAGGGCTGAGGAGAGTGGATGCCAGCAGCTGGGAACTGAGCAGTGAAGTAGTACTGGGAGTTCAGCAGCGTGGCGTTCTGGAAGTGAATAGGAACTGGATAGCAGCGCAGGATTTCGGCAGTGCCTCTTGCTCTGCGTGGACGTTCCTCCTCCACCACCACCTGGTACGCACTGCAAACACAGGACCAAAGCAGAGTTAACACACGCCAGCGAGCCAAAGAGGAACTCGTACAACAATGCTGCCAACTGCTCCCATTTTGCCATTTCACACTTTTATTAAAAGGCACACGTAAAAGGCAAAGCTCCAAATCTCAGACTACTACATGGCTTGAGATGGATTTTTTCTTTAGACTCATTATCATGTGCATGTTCTCTGATGAAAACATCTCTCTCTGATTTCTGTTGGTGTATACAAGTTGGAAAACAAGCTGCAAGCCTGAGGCTAGAATTTATGATGTGAAATATCGTTATGTTTGGACTTGAAGAGTGATGACAAGAGAGTAAGCGGGTGAAACCTTTTCCCAAAAATATCACAAAACTTTCATGATAACTCTATTCAATGATTAGTAGTGTAAATCAAAATGATTGGTAGGAAATATATTTTGAGCGATATTCAGAATAATGTAGTGTTCATCTCAAACACAACTTTTCAATCTGAAATGTTCTCCTGGTTTCTTCCTTTCGGGGTCGCCACAGTGGATCATCTGTTTCCACGTTGCCCCGTGTGTCCTCTTCAATGTCAAATGGAAACTCAAATTGCTTTTGTCCATGTCATTTCCTCGTGTATGAATCCTCAGCCACTGCTGAGAGCACAGGCTTTCATGTTGTGGATCTCAAAGGTGTCTGTTTGCTCCAGAGTCTAATGACATGTAATGACATGTAATGTAATGACATGTAATGTAATGACATGTAATGTAATGTAATGCTCTTGTAGTTTGTGTCGGACGCTGTAAAAACCAACACGAGGCGCTTCATCAGCTGCTAAATGTTTTCTTAAAAGACTCAAGCTCAAGGACGGAGAAGCCGTCATCGATCCATGATTTCAAACATGTTTCTTCTCCCGCGCAGCATGAGCTAACGTTGGCTAACTAAAAGGGAAGTGTGTTTGCTTGTGTTATATGTGTGTGTGTGTGTGTCCCAGTTAGCATTAGGTGAGTGTGGTAAGCAAGCTAACAGCTGATGGCTACATGAGTTGGAGGAAGTGTGTGTATGTGTGTGTGTGTTTTCTTAGTTAGCACAAGCAGGCTAACTGTTCATTGTGGCGGGATTTCTGTGAGTTTCTGAAGTAATGATCAATGCTTATGTTTCCTCATGTAAATGATCAATGCTTATGTTTTCTCATGTAAATGATCAATGCTTATGTTTCCTCATGTAAATGATCAATGCTTATGTTTTCTCATGTAAATGATCAATGCTTATGTTTTCTCATGTAAATGATCAATGCTTATGTTTTCTCATGTAAATGATCAATGCTTATGTTTCCTCATGTAAATGATCAATGCTTATGTATTCTCATGTAAATGATGACGTTATTGAAAATACAGCATAACAGTTATTCACATGATCATGTGCTTCATGTGTGTTGCTAGGATACATTTATCATAACTTTTCATGTCTTTTAAATTACTGTTGAATTTGAAAAGTTTACATGTTCCATAATATTGTTTTTTTAGTATTTACCTCAAACAAACATCCACTTAAATGACTCTCCATTACCAGACTGCATCAGTGGAGGCTTCCACACCCGTGCTTTGCTCCTACATTGGAATGTTATGCAGGTGATGATGCACCTTATCAGAGTCCAGACGAGTCAGACAGAGTCAGACTGAGAGGAGCAGTCGACTGGCTCGTTTCCTCCTGCTCAATAGAATCACTCTCTCTCCTCTGCATGTGACCAAACTATCTCAACCTTGAATCTCTTACATTATTTCCTTGAATATGCTCATTTCTAATCCTGTCCATCCTGGTCACTGCCAATGAAAATGAAATTATTGTTATATATTTTTTTTCAATCAGATTGAACAGGACAGACAGAGGCAGAGACAGAGGCAGAGACAGAGACAGAGACAGAGGCAGAGAGAGACAGAGACAGAGGCAGAGACAGAGACAGAGGCAGAGACAGAGGCAGAGACAGAGGACAGGGGCAGAGGCAGAGCAGAGGCAGAGGCAGAGACAGAGACAGGCAGAGGCAGAGGCAGAGGCAGAGAGGACAGAGGCAGAGGCAGAGGTAGAGGCAGAGGACAGAGAGAGACAGAGGCAGAGGCAGAGACAGAGCAGGCAGAGGCAGAGACAGACAGAGACAGAGGCAGAGGCAGGCAGAGACAGAGGCAGAGGCAGAGGCAGAGACAGAGGCAGAGACAGAGGCAGAGGCAGAGGCAGAGGCAGAGACAGAGACAGAGGCAGAGGCAGAGACAGAGGCAGAGGCAGAGGCAGAGACAGAGGCAGAGACAGAGACAGAGGAGACAGAGACAGAGGCAGAGGCAGAGACAGAGACAGAGGACAGAGACAGAGGATAGAGACAGAGGAGACAGAGGCAGAGGCAGAGACAGAGGCAGAGACAGAGACAGAGGACAGGGGCCTGATGTTATGTACTTTTTCATTACTCATCAACTGAAAAGGTTAACGGCTCTTTCCATTTCCTCTCCATGGCGAGTGTGCAGCCCTGTGTGTGCCTCTGACAGAGATGACTCTGTCTCTGAGCTGCAGAGGAGAGACTGACTTGTCTTATAGACGCTGGTGTTAGTATGCATCTCGTATCCACCTGTTAAATCTACTGCGTCGCAGAGTGACAAAGAGTCTGTTTACAGCTGCCACGGAGAATAACGCCGCCGTGATTGCTACAACTGTGTTACTAATGTTTTTGCCATGAAAGAAATAAAGATGAATCAGTTGCAATGCTGCTGGTTATCATTATTTAAATCGTGAATAAACACAATCACAATAGACAGTTACGTTCTTTTTTTCTCCTTATAAGTTAAAGCAGAACTATGCAGGATTTGTACGCTATATTAACAGCTTTGCCGTCATTGTGATGGTTAAATGTCTTGTTGTGGGGAGATCGGGGGCCGTCTCTACTGCCCCTACTGGCTGCTAGTGGAAAACCGGCCTTGCAAGATCAGGACTGCTTCAGAATCTGGACCTCTTACAATCACATGAGTAAACATTAGGGCTGTTGGAACCAATTTCGGGAGTCGAATATAATTCAATGATAATCGAATACTGTAATTACTGTTTTTTTTAATACACGTGTTGGGACGTGGTGACGGAAGCCCCGCCCTCTTTCCGTGTGAGAAACAAAATGCTTTGCTCACAGAACAATAAAGTTTTCTGAATCACAACAATCTCACGTTCATTCAGAAATGGCTGACACTCACAGAGATGATCTCTTTTTAAGCCCGAGCAGGACTTAAAAAGTCTCCCTCCACATCGCGGGGTTCACAGCTGCTCGTCAGAATGCTATTACGGACAAACTGGTACGCTTTATTTGCAAAGACATGAAACCGATCAACTTGGATCCTATGATTTCCAAAAACGTATGCACAACGTGTTCAGGAAATTAGCACACTGCTCTTTTTATGACTGCACATTGCAAAAAATCATTTTCAAAAAAGTAAAATATGGAAAATTGCTTTTCAAAAAGAAAGAATAATAATTTTGGCGAGCAAGTTTTGCACTTAAGAAAAACCTAACTTTGTCTGAATAAGATATTTCAGTTTAATGTAAGCTTTAATTGCCAATAACAACCTGAAATTGGTTTGAACTGTTTTTTTTCTTCTTATTAATAGTGCAAGAACAATTGCACATCTCACGGAGAAGATGCTGCTCTTCTCTCTTAAATATAGAAGTACAATTTGTGTGAGCAGAGAGAAGAAAGGTGTAAACTCTTAAAGTCAAGGAAGATTAATTCTGAGAACACATTTCCTCAGTGACAACATTTCTTTGCTGTGATAGTTTTTTTAGTTACAGCCTGTTGTGTCTAGTTTTTGGCCAGCGTTTCCCTGCACGTTACAGTCTGAAGGTGGATATACTAGTTTGAATTCTGGCCAAGCAACATGTTTACCTCATTGGCAGATCATTTTCCTCAAAAGGAAAAAAATGAAAATATTTAAAAAATATTTGTCTTTGGGTTTTTTTGCAGTGTATCTTAGACAAGTCGAAGTTAGCATTGCAGTCACTGTGAAACAATTATATAAACATCTAATGACAGTAAAAAGGCTTGGCAGGATTTAGAGCTCGGACAAACCTGAACATTCGAGCTAAGACCAAATTATCGGAACAAGAAGTCGAAAGAAAATCCTGGTGTAAAATATCTGCGCTGCGTATTGGCTGCACTCTTAAACTGTGTCGCAGCAGAACAAACGGCTCTGGAGATGATCAATTGTTCCCCGCGGTTGGTACTGGATGATTAAATGTGCCTGTATGTGCTCAGCATATGCACTTTAACCCTATAGTTTATCATATGGTGTCTGCAGGCTCATTGGTAAATCCCTGTTTGCTACTACAGTGGGTGTGTCCCAATTCCTCTGAGTCCGCCTGTTTAGTGTTTGGTTGGGAGGCGATGAAATATTTAATCCTGCAGAGAGAGTGCAGGAGAAATCAGCCTTTAATTACTCTCTCCTACTGAGAGCAGAGGTCAAAGGGCACGTGGAGACAGTACACAGGAGTCACTTGTGTAGCTGCAGAGCAGCAGAGATGGGATGATATTAAAAATCATAACTGCTGTCAATTATTTGACAATTCTCATCAGGTTCAATGGAGCTGCAGAGACTATTGTTTCAGGATATAAGCAGAGGAAGATTCACAATAGAATAGATTCATTTAAATTCCTCTTTAAAAACGGGAGAGAGAATGGACTCGATGTCTTGTCGATGTGTTTTTTTCTCATGCAAAATTTGCTTGATTTTCTTTTTAGGCAAAAAAATAACAATTTCCCCAAAACAAGGCTGATTTTTTTCAGTGTGGATTTTATATTGAAAATGATAAAGCCAAATAAACAATTTAAATAATTATGTTCTAATATAAAAGAAGTGTAGACAATAAAATATGACAAATGAGTGACACCAGTGTCCATGAGAGCTGGTATCAGGCAACAGAATGATTCTGTTTTTGACTCATCTCTGCTTACATTCAAAATCAATCTGCAGTTAGTGAAATAGAAAAATAAAAAATCTGGCAGCTGTGCCATGACTTCATGACAGACTGTGAATGGGAGTGTTTTTCTTTTCCAGGTGTAAGAACCCTTGTAACGTGGAGATCTAAACCACAGTCACTGCAGCAACAAACATGAAACTAAATACATTTGCAATTTGCATAAATGATGGACAATAATACATACTTTGCAGTTTCACTCTACTCCTCATTGGTGTTAGAAAAAATAAACTATTTTTCATTTTTCTTTTGCCTGTTTAGAAAATGCAAAGGTGACTCACAGTTTCAATGATGGCCATTTCAAAAAAGAATGCAATGATTTCTATTTTTCTGTAATTACTGCTGTCATGTTAATGTTCTCGTAAGCAGCTGACACCTTGTCACCTCATGCTGAGTTCACAATTTACAGTATGAATCACTCTGACAGTGCAGAGTCTTTGAGTCATATTCTTGATTTAATGTGACATGAATGAGTAATGGAAAAACAACAAATAACTGATGAACAACAACAGCTTGACGGTAAGAACAAAACAAAGAAAAATCCTTCAGTCCCTGTGTTTCATTTAATTTGATATCAAATTGGAAGATTGCTTTCATACTGATGATAATAATGCAGTGATGGAAAAAGTATTCAGATTACTTTCTTACTGAAACTAAACATAGCAATATCACAGGGGTAAATAAATAAACAAAAGTTCAGTCTGTGTTAAAGATGTACAGATTCATAGTCTTTAAACCATATATGTTATAGAAAACCTCTGTGAAATTTACTGTAAAGTTGTGTAGCTATGCTAACCACATCAATGAAACTAATGTTACTTTCATAAACAATGGTTAGCATATTGTCTGTGTTGCCAAAGTAGCTACTGGCTGTCCTAAAAGTCGCTAAATGACGCGTCACCTAATTTGCATAATGTGTGTATGTGCATGTAGTTGTAATGGACAATGTAGTAGAGATGAATAACGTCATGGAATAGACATAAAGTGAAACAACCTAAATATGATATTTAGAACTACAAATGAACTTTCTTCTGTCAATTCTAGTTTTATTTAATCTCAATCTCAATCTCAATCTAGTCTCAGTCAGAGCGTTGTTGACGACGTCCAGTCCACAGACTCACAGCTAACCGGTCAGAACGAGCGTTGTTGACGACGTACAGTCAAGGGGTGTGGCTTATTCTGTTATCATTTTTGTCCTTACACTAGTGATGGGAAATTCATATTTCCATCATCTGTTGTTGTTGTTGTCTTTTTAAAATAACAGTTTGCAGTGCAGTTGCAGTAAATACAGAATCTATTTTAGTCAGGAGGCTACTACTAGTTTTAATATTTCAATTTTAGATTTTATAACCTGGCCATGCATTCATTGATCGTTGCATTTGTGTGTTTCAAAGATGTCACCCCCAACACCTACAACACACAATCGTAAAAATCTGTTCTATCAGTAATGCTAGTTAGTATGTCAGTCAACAACGTTGTGCATTTGGGATTTGGCTAAATGCTAACTTTTACTCCTGATTACAGACACAAACCTTGAAGAGACATAAAGAGTCATTGTGTTTCATTTCCAAACACCTGAAATCCTCACATTCTCTCTTTGGGAGAAGGATGCAAAGACACGGGTTGAACGGTTGAAGGTATTAGACGTGGTCCACCAGAGGGGCCAGCAGAGCACAGCTGTATTGCAGCAGTAGTGCTGCAACCTGAGCTGACACCAATTAGGCCTCCACCAGCATTGCTGCCCGATAGATTTCAGCTCTGCCGCCGTGTGACGCCAACCAATTATGGCGGATTGACTCGGAATCGACTGGATTGTGACCTGAAAGTCAGATTTATTTTTCATGCGAGCTGATAAGGGGGAGAACTCCAGGCGGTTTGAGCAGATGAGGAAGGGGTATGAGGAGCATTTCAATCACTGTCCCTCTCTCTAATGCTAATGGGCTGGCTCTGTGTGCCTGTATGTCTGATTTAAGAGCCGCTGTAAGTAACCCGCTTCTCCTGACCCAGCAGCCGTTCCTCCTCGCCTGTGCATTCCTACTCTATTCCCTTGGTGTCCGTAAACCTATAAAGCAAACAAATTGGAAGGTGCCATAGATTACGTTTGCCATTAAATCGTAAAAACTGTCGAGCTGTGTCACATTTATGCGCAGCTATTAGCGTATCTAATTCCGTGATCAAAGAAAGTTGGTGCTTATTTTAGAACTGTAGAAAATCACTTAACTGATTTCAGACCATGGTTGAGTGCAGATAATCTGCTGCTACAGGGTAAAAACAGTGGAACTGTGTTTCCTCACTATATGACTTACAGGACTGGTTTTTTGTGTTTTTTTTCTGACAATACGCATTTGTGAGCCCGATCGAGGCAAAGGTTACAGCAGGAAAAGGGCTGATTAAGTGCTCTGGATGATAAGGGAAGCATCGCAAATCATTTATCTCTGCTGGAGGAAATAAACATTTATTTTGATGCTGCAGAGTGAGGAGGTGTATTCTGGCCCTCACGAGGAGCTATTGCCAAACATTAGTGTAACATGACATGACTGATTGACAGTACACTAATCCTCTTAAAGGAACAGTGTCCCCCTCTGGTAAAAACTGTTCCCGGCTACGCGTGTCATCCCCGGAGATTGGATGCCAAATCCACGTTGGAAACGTTGTAGTGATTAGTAATTACACATGAATATGAAACCCTGAAAGCCTCCTTCAGCTGTGGCAGCGTCGTTCCAGATCTGTATAAAATTTGACTTCATCTCGACTGTGGGATGCTCAAGTGAAACGGATACACACCGTCTGTCATGTCATGCGTTTTTTATGAAGCGCCACTATCATGTCATCTTCCAGGACACTCCCCTTCCTGTATTACAGCAAAACATCTGCTGTTTGAAACTCCGACGTCTGGAGCTCTATAACCTCCCAAACCCAATCAGCGTGCAAGATTGCCTTATCATATCAAGCTTCATGCTGCACTGCTCTGTGGTGCTGAGGATTAGCATGTGCCCTGGTAAAATCTCTATTTCACAGAGGCTTTAAAAGTGATTTCATAAAGCATTCATTTCCAAAATGAGTCACTGTTTCAGAATGATGATGACTACTTCTGCAGCACAGTCAGAGATGGAAATATGATATTACAGTTCTTGCTTGGCAAAATTATATTGATCAATTAATTGATGTTTCAAAGGCTCAGTGCAATTCCCTGGCCTCTATCTACCCTGTCATATTGAACATTCACTTGTTCACTCGTGGTACATGAGCATTCAAAGAGACCAACGTTACCGTCACAGTGGTTAGCATTATACCAAAAGAAAACACAATCCAAACACGTAGCATCTGTTTCCGTATAAGCACATTCTTGAAGGAGTACATTTGTTGGGGTAGCCTTCAAACACCAATCCTTGTAACTAAGCGTTATCTACCCCATGAGAAAGGGGATTGAACTTCAGGGACTCATTCCAGGACTCCAGGTCCCACACATTTTGGAAAACGTCTCGTTGTTTGTGCTTTAAGTGAGAAAGTCACTTCGACATGCATCTCAACGCTCCAGGCCAAAACAGATTAGAGATGTTGTTGCTTGGGGAATTCTGATGCCTGCATTTATCATCTTTGGCGAGACAGCAGATCCCAAAGGAGCGCCAAACTCAGCCCCTCTGAATGGCCGCTACTTTACCAGTCACCTTACATTTTCAAAGGCATCTCATGTCACTTGGAGGTGGAGGTGGAAAACACCTTCAAAAGTATTCCGTATCTCGTCCTGTGCCTGCATCATAATCTCCCCTTGTTTGCTGCCCTTCTTTTGCAATTCATCTTTTTCGAGTCCCGGGGTTCACACATGAAGGGGATACACTGGCCTTTATACCCTGCGACACTTGACAAGTGAGGAGGTCGGAAAAGAAACGCGGACCTGGAAAGCTCCAAAGTTTAAGTAAAGAGAGGCTCTGCTGTGATCAAAGGACGCTTCAATTAGCTGTGAGGTGAAGTTGCACCACGGATGAATTGTGATGAATCCTTTTAAACTTGAAAGACTCATTGAACAAATAGTTTTAAAACACACTATTATCTTCAGTATTGTGTTGTAAAGCATTAGCACAGGTCTCAAACTAAAGCTAA
The DNA here is from genome assembly GCF_019176455.1 of Solea senegalensis. Classification (NCBI taxonomy): domain Eukaryota; kingdom Metazoa; phylum Chordata; class Actinopteri; order Pleuronectiformes; family Soleidae; genus Solea; species Solea senegalensis. Next base: position 42,418,363 of record NC_058021.1, on the reverse strand, counting down.
TCTCTCCAAAGACAAATCTTTCTTCCTCTGCACCTGAGGTGAGCATGCTATCCAACCAAAAACAAACCTGAGGACCCAGCATACTAATTAATGGAAGCTCTCATTCATGACACACAGTTAATTATAATTAGCTGTTTCTAATTAGTCCACTGAAAGAATGGCAGGCTGGGTAAGGCCCTCTGAGTTACAGAACCGAGCGTCTCTCCTGCTCGGGCCTCTCGGTTAGTGTGGGCAGCTGCATGTGTTGTAAACATGAGCTGACAAGCCTGACTAAAGATCTCCAGGCTGTAATCTTTAAAAGGCTCAGATGAGCTGATAGTGTAAAATTGAGTTTTACAGAAAGCACGAGTGTTCAATCCCCCCCCACACACACACGAAGGTGGATGTTGAACCAGTCTATTGGGGGCTGTCCGAGGTGTCATGGGCCAAGACCAGAAGCTGGTGATACCATCACTTTCTACAAATATTGGTGTTCCTGACTCCCACTGCTGCTGGTCGACAATGTAAAAACATTTCCACACCAATTACAACCAAATAACATAAATGAATACCAGTAAATGCCCAAATCTAACAAGAGGGGGTGCTATTATGAACACGCTGGTGATGGATGACATTTGGCAGAATCTCTGAAAGAACAGGTTTTCCATGCCTTGAATCGGCTGATGCATCCATTTTGTGTAAATGATCACGATGTAAATCGGTCGACTACAGTATGTGTAAGACTGATTTACAGTATAATAAAACATTTGCATTATTCAATTACTGTTTCTTTGTCAAAAGAAGGAAAAACTGCTCGACGTGTAACACAGAGCGACATAGACATGATCAAACACACTCCTGCTCAGCAAAATGGTGACTTTTGCCTAACAACTTGGCTTTTTATACACAACAGCAGTGCCGCTTCCCTTCTAATGACTAATAAATGCAGAATCAAGCAGGCACAATCCCTCCGTTCCCCCAGAAGCCCATGGTGGGGTGGGCAGCCTGGTACATAAAAGAGGCAAAAGATCCTGGAGTCAGCCTTCGCTGCACCCAGGCTTTGTTCTCATCTTCAAAGCCCTAACCTCCTTTTTCACAGGATCAAAATACACAAACAAATAAAAGCCAGAAAATTAGATACGGACTGTGAGATGGTGAATTCCCAGGCAGCTTTCCTTCACGGTGAAGCAGTGATAAACACAAACCCTGTGATCATTTGTGTTGTTGTTGATGCTGATGCTAGATCCTCGTGTTTTAATATGCTGTTTCTTTGGTTTTTATTCTGCGCTGTGATTTTGTGGAAGCCTACCTGACTGGTGCACCTCTGCTCTGGGCAGGTTTCAGCAGCACAGTCACTGTGCTGTCCGTTTGGTTGAGAGAAGTCTCCTGATCGTAGGCCGGCATTGAGGGAGCTGACGAGGCGAACACAAAATGCAGAGGTCAGAGTGCACAGTTAAACAGTCCTTCTCCATAACAAAGAAATACGCCATTCACAAATTACACAAGTTTCATTTGTCCCTATAGACACTGTTTGTGGGCAAATGACTATATAGAGCGTATATATATATATATATATATGTTGTATAAGAGAAGCACAGACGAAATGACAGAAAACAAATCTGTATGAGAGTTTTCAAAATTGTGCACAAACCACAGAATAAAAACTTGCCTCAAAGATAAGCAGCTGCTGTTAATGTGAAGGACATTCAGAAAAACCAGCTGCATTAAAAACAAGTTACATTTTTATCTATGAACCAAATCATCTATAAACACTAAATCATTATTTACATGCTGTTTTATAATGAATATATCATTTGTATTATTTCTATATTACTCATAATAATATATAATGTGTGTGAACATCTGCTGTTTGTTACATGACCACTAGAGAACTATTTCATTGTGTTTAGACGTTAAATATTTGCTTTTTTTAAAGACTGAGACTGAGCTAAGAGCGAGGAAATCTAAGACACCTGCCTGAAACCTGTGCACAGCGCTGTAGCTGCGTTATTTTCATAGCACGTGTGGACAATGACATGTAAAACAGGCACATTTCGTTTCATTCACACGTTTTGAATATTCTCCACACACTGACTGGGCATGCAGTTGACCTCGCTGACCTGAAATCTTCGTGGTGAACTGGGTGATGACTGGGGGGCCGTAGCCTTTGGCTGTGCTGGCACGCAGGGTGAAGGAGTATGTGGAGCCCGGGTAGAGGCCGGTGAACATGTGGGTGGTCTCGTTGCCCAGCTTTACTACCTTCCCACTCTGGTTGGAGAGGTCCAGCTCGGGGTCAAAGGAGCTCACCGCCTTGTAGGAGATCTGAGAAGGAAAAATAAACAAAATAAAAAATGAAATGATATATATATATATATATATATATATGTGTGTGTAAGTATGTTGGTATTTGTGTGTGTGTATAAGTACATATCGATCCATATCTATTTTTTTTTTTTTTACATATTCAAAATAAAGTCCAATCAATCAATCAGTTGATTTAAAATGCCATTCCATTTGTCCATTGTTTGCAGCTTGTTGTTTCATGGAGTGATGAAAAGCTCTTAATTATTATTATTATTGTTCCTTCTTTAATAATAAACACAGTGAGTTCTGGAGGGAAGCATTAAGGTGAATGTTTGTTTTTTTTATCCATTTTGATTAACTCTAAAGTCTGAGAAAATGCTTCTGCTTATGAAAGGAAACCTCCATTATAATTCCAATTAAGAAACACAAAGGGAGTTTGGAGTGGTGCATAATTTAAGTCCATCAAGTTGTGAAATGCTTCGATGCTTTCTCACTTAGTCTTTGTCTGTGAAATGAGTCTGCGATGTCAAATCCTATATCATAGCATTTCAGGGAGAACAACACTTGTGGACAGGTTTTTACAATCAGAATAATCAGAATAATCAGAATAATCAGAATAGAGCTGACCCACAAAAATGATTGGCAGTATTTGAGGAAATTCATTTGGGCTGTAGCGTCGACTCTACATCTGATATATTGAGATTTTTACAACGCATTAGTTTGACATTTTTCTTTTAATGTCAAATGTAGGAAGTGTTCATAAAATATGAATGTCTGTCTAATCTCCAGCACCATCACTCACAATATAATAAAGCAATGCCAACTGAGGAAGATTCATTTTACTCTTTTCTTGTCATAAAATACATAATATATAAAGGTGAAACAGAGTCTTTTTTTTTTTAGATGTGCAGTAGTCTTAGAGTTTTAACCTTCTTAAGCAAATATTAATCATCAGATTCATTTTAAAAGGCTTCAGAAATAAAGAAAATACATGTGGTTTTCTGAAAATATTATTTACTTTATATAATACTGGCTCTATTTCTAAAGCAACGTTAGCCACAGGGATTTATTTGATAACAGCTAATGCGACTTCAATGAATGAATGAATTTGTACTGGTAAATATGGATGATGAAGAAAAATCTAATGGAGCATGAAGATTCATTTCAAGCTGCTGCTCACACCTGACTGAAAACCTGTCAATTAGATGGCATTCGCCGAGCGAGCGTGGTCAAAAAAAAGACTTTGATATCAGGAATGTTTCAGTATGACTCCTTTGATAATGTCGATTCAAAGCAAGGTCCTGACTTAGAAGCAGTTACTTCTGGGGAATCGCAGCTGAAAAAACCTTGTTCATTTCTTGTACAAAACTGAAGCCGTGTAAAGGTGAAGGTGAGACAGCTGAAGCAAACCTTCTGTCACCCTGTTTAATACATGATGGAAATATGACTTGTATATTCTCCTGAAATCAAATCTGCAGTGTGTAACCTTCATGAACAAATATTTCATCCATCGTCAAATGAGTTCTCACCAGCGTTCATTTTGTTGACGGAAAGTTTGATTTGGTTTTAGTTAAAGTCTTAAGTTTTAGTCATCTTCAATGATTTCAATGATTCAATGATTTCAAATTAACAACAGGTCATATCAACTTAATTTTATTTACTAAACGCCTTGTTTTCTAGTATTATAGTATACTATAAGTATCATTACGGGCCACCCCTATGGTGCCAATGTATACACACACACTCGCACACACTCCTTTGCTCAGGTCTGATAGTATTTGTTGACAAAATCACCAGATGTTACATACTGCAGCTTTAAATCTGCAATGTTATGTTATATAAGTAATGTCTAATGACACGTCATAAAAAATATACCAACGTCAGTGACTTACTGCTTATTCTAACACATTATTATTGCATTATTGTTAATATTTTCTAGACACAAATAGAAGTAATTGCTGCTGCATATGAATACAGTGCAACACCTTGAAGTGAGTATTATACTATAAGTGACTCAGCAGCATTAATACAGTATGTGAGGGCGTTCACTGTGAATGCTTTTACATGTAAAATTACATGTGAGCGACAACATATTGTTTCCCTGCAGCAGCAGCAACAGCAGCGAGCAGCAGCAGCAGCAGTGAGCAGCAGCAGCAGCAGCAGCAGCAGCAGCAGTGAGCAGCAGCAGCAGCAGCAGCAGCAGCAGCAGTGAGCAGCAGCAGCAGCAGCAACAGCAGCAGCAGCAGCAGCAGCAGCAGCAGCAGCAGCGAGCTGTGCACACATGAATAAACAGGAGCGGGTTATGATTCTGACTTATGACTCTGGGCTTTGATTGAAATGTATCCGCAGCGGCGAGAGAATATCTATTTCATGTTTCATTCACCTCGGTCACTTGATGTCATGGCAGCAGATAGAGCGACGCATCGCCTCACTTTTACTATTCAATCTGCTCTCGCTGTGTGAGAAACTGTCTGTCACTGACGACTAACCTCGTCCAAAAAAATAAAACAACAACAAGCGTGAGCAAACGAGAGAATCAACACTGAGGAATCAATCTGCAGGATTACTTCCACCTCAAGCTAGTTAAGATCAATGTGTCAGTATATATACACAGTATATATACTGTATATATATATATATATATATATATATATATATATATATATATATATATATATATATATAGGTATAAAGTATATAGGGTGTGGAAACAAGGCTGTGTCAACATTTACTTGGTGCCGGATGGTGATGTGTTTGAGATTGTTTGTTAAGTGGAAGGACAGACGTGGACCTGCAGCTTACAGACGATGTGACGTTGGTTTCAGAGCATTTGTGAAAGAACGACTCGAGGTCCATATTCCCAACCGTTCATTTCAGTATCTCACTACCTCAACTCACGTCTCAGAGAACTTCATTTATTAAGGGCTCATTCTTAGTTGCTGGTGATTCACTTTGCATATCTGCTGTGTCTCTATAATTTATAATTCTAAATTCTAAATGCTTGTTTTACGAGTGTAGCCATTCTTCTGTCTTCCTTCCATCAGCTGTCAAGTAAAAAGCATCACTCTGTGTCACCGAGGGCGGAACTTAGCAAATCTTTTCATAATCAATGAATCTGTTGATTGGATAACGCTTATGGGAGCAGTGGTAAATCAGCTAAATGGAGCCAGAGCAGAAGTTTGACATCACAGACTATCTATGGTACGTAAGTATACTTTCACTGTATAGTGGCAGTTTTGACAAATAATTGTTTATTAATTAAAGTTCCCGACTTCGTCTTTAATAGGTGTAATATTTATCCGTAACCACTTAGAAATCAGAAAAAAATGTAAAAAATAACGTGATGATGGTGCTGTAGTGATGTAGATGATGGTGAGGAGAACATCACAAATATCACAATAAACTATGATGGAGACATGCATACATGGCGTCCCGATACCCAGACAGGAAAAAGTACAAAAAAGGGAAAAAAACAAAAAACTATTCACTTCTGAGAGTAAATCATTTGTAACCTCAACCTCGACAATTCCACCGTCAGCTCACGTTATAATAATTTAGTTCAGTTTATTTATTTAGATGTACAATTTTAAAGTTATTAGGGCTACAGAATGTCCAAGAGTGAATGTAATTCAGTCTGTAACGTAAGCTTAGATTGTTTGTTTTATGAAAAATGTTTTGTGCTGCGAGGCTGCAGAAGAAATCTATTTGCTTTTAGTCTGGAAGGAGGATTCAAAATCTACAAAACACTTCTGACCAGGTTCAGGTTGTGTTGATCTGATACAATACTCGAGCAGGTCTGGTTAAATCTTAGCTTATGAAAGCTTCTTTGTTCCCAAGCCTGAGCCTTAAAAAAAATCAATTTGGACATTTTTCAGCGGTTTCTGGATCAATATCGCTAACATTTGTCTAATATTATGGATATTATACCTCGTACTGAGTGATGATCCCGTAGGTCTGTGTAGGTTCCCTCCACTTCAGGATGATCTTCTCCTCGTAGGCGCTGCCCTGAATGGAGTCCAGAGGAATGGCCCCGGGCACTGAGGGACATGATCACAGACACATTCATTTATCCAGACACAAAGAAATGGTGGCAGAGATGTCATTTTCAAAGTAAAAATGAGTTTATAAAAACTCTTACAACAGAATTTCAGCGATATATATTGATTTTTGCCACCAGCTCCTGTTTGAGATAAAATGTTGTCAACACAATTTGGAGAAAAGCTGATTTTTCCTTACACTTTTTAGTCTTTTCTATTATGATTTAACCAGCCCAGCACTTTAAGCTGTGAATGTAATCAATAAAAAAAAGATTTCCAAGCACTTACAGAACACAAATGAGCCAAATATCAAGCATCTCTTCTATTCAAAGCTATTGTACTGAAGCTGCAAAAACAAACATATGTAAGAAACATGAACAAGTTCCCGTGTGGGAATAGTGCAAATCTATCTTTTCACCGTGTTTACTTGTACTTGAATTACTGCCACTGAGATGTGGTCCTTCAACACATCATGTGAATTGCTTTCATTGTGTGACTGAAACAGAATGATGTGGAGATGTCTTCAGGAATGCAACCACAGCTACACTATGTGTGTGTGTGTGTGTGTGTGTGTGTGTGTGTGTGTGTGTGTGTGTGTGTGTGCGCCATGGGACCCTAAACACACACACAGATCTGCAGACAAACACACTGAGAAACACAGAGCACTCAGAGAGTGAGAAACTGTTGCAACTTTCAAGTTTTCAACCACAGACTTCTGAGCCAGACATGACAACACTCTCTTTTTTCGTCAGGTGAGCCTGTTTGTTATCTCGCGGCCGGGGGTTCCTTGAGACTTCTGTAGCGCTCATTTCCTGTGTCTGCTGAGGCAACGTAGAAGGGTTTTCATCTTTGCAAGAGGTGAAACACCCTGAACACAGAGGCTTGCGCCTGATTTCATGTGCTCCTCACATTTTCAGACGTTTTTAACTCGAGCAGGCTGTTAGTCATCAGGTGAAAATGGCAAATTCAATCTTAAGTCATTCATTTATTAAATGAATATTAACTCATCAACTTAATATTTCAATAAATTGAAAACATTTGTTGAGGTCAAAGGATGCTGCGTATGTCATGGGAAAATAAGTCCTTATGAGATTTAAAGGTGTCTAAAGTTACCACTGCTATTACATTAGTACACATCATTGATATACAAGACTGATATAATACATTATTACACATAAGTATATTGAAGAATTCATCAATAATTATCAAACCTCCGATAGAGCTCCTGATGTCAGGTGACTCAGGTTGGTCACAGCACTATCATTTTATTTCATAAGTCTTCATAAGTGGACTCATGTGTCATTTTCTGCACGGACTTGATAATCACAAAAAGTCTTTTATCTTTCAAATAACAAACAGATATATTTATGACATCGTCAACTTCATCTTACTGCAGAGTCGGTCAAACTTTACAACATCCTGGAAGGAAACAATTGGACACAATTTGGTAAGGACAGTGTTGTTAGTGGGAGGGTAAGTGTTGCGTTAGCATTAACGATGTAAATAATTGCTGCGTTGATGTTGCTGTGCAGACTTGGTAAATCTAGTCTGAGTCCATGATTCGTCCTCTGCTTCTCGCATGTTTCATAGAAATGATTCACGTCCACTGTCTCTCTGCGTCTGTGGCGTCCAGTAAAATAACATAACATCTATCCACCACCTTCCAGCAACAGCTGCATGGAGACAAGTTGTGTGACATATTGCCTGACGTTGGTGTTGTGTATCATATACGTCTGGTGAACAGCGTTACCTTGGTTGCGTGACATTAGCTAATAGAGCTCTAATTTGTTCTCGTGTGGGCATAAATCAATTAAAATGAAAGTAATGACACGTCTATACTTAGAACTACAGTTCTCAAGTTACTCACACGAGAAATGTGTGGATGCTTTGTAACATGTTAGCTAGCAGGAAGAAGCAGCATGTCATCACTTTCTAATATTGTTGTTTTAGTTTGTTTCTTTGAAAGTTTCACTTTTTAATAAAACATTTGTGTTCCGTTTACAAATGATCCCTCCATCACACTTACCATCTTCATCCGTCTGAACCTCCAGCTCCACGCTCTCCTTGACCCCCTCTGGGTTGCGGAGCACCAGCTTGACACTGAGGTTGGTGAAGGGCGTCAGGTTGTGGATTGTGTGCTGAGGATTGCGGCTCTGGGTGTCGTAGCACACTTCCTCCCGGGTCTCCTCCTTCCCAGCCACTCTGGACCGGTACTGGACTGTTAAATTATAGCTGTGGCAGCGGGTCACGTTGTAGCCCAGAGGCTCCCACCGTAGCGTCACCTGCTTGGATTGGATGTCCATCACCTCCAGGTTTTGTGGGCTGTGCATGGGCTCTGGCAGGATTGACAGAGAGGAGGGAGTGTGAGCAGACATCAGGATTCTCAATTAGGCCACATGAAATGACAAGTAGGACAAGATAGATATTTCAATAAAATCTAGGAAATTAGTCATGTCTATGCCACGGCACACAAAAGCTATTGTCCATTTAAGTCAAAAAAAAAAAAGAGACACTTGAGACCTGTCCAGTATTTTCATTTATATTCAAATACAGTTTCCTGTTTGGCGTTTAAGATTTTCAGAATTTCAAAGCGACAGCCTGATACTGAGCACCGCCACATCCCGTCACCGTACATTACTGAGTCTCACAGCAGCTGCACACATCAGGATGCCAGAGGTCTGTTGGTATAAAACCCTCAGCAGGAGGTGTATCATCCCTTCAGAGTGTGACATCCCTCTGCTCCTTCTTCCACATCCTGTGCCCATCTCACCCAGTGGTGGTCAGCTATTAGCACCACACTGATACAGAGTCAGTCAGCCTGTCAATCCAGGCAGGGCACCACCCCCACTGCCATCCCATCACCTATAATCACATACACTATGTCTCATCGCCTTTTCTTTTCCACTTTCTCCATTTTCTCCATCCCTTCTCTCTGTCTGCTCCCCGTCTCTATTTCCTCTCTCCGTCCATCCCCCTTTTCTGTGGCTCCCCCATTTCCATTTCCCGCTCTATCTCTCTCTTTGTCCTCTGTCTGTATTTCCCGTCTATTTTTCCCTCCCTCTCCCTCTCCCTCTCCCTCTCCTTTCCGTCCCTATGGGAGGAGAGCAGCCCAAGCACAAGGTAATGGGATCAATTTCCATTCCAGGTTAAATTCGCAGTCCATTTCTCTGGAACTTAACACTTTACCACCTATTAGGAGGAGTCAGGGCTCAATTTCCCGGTTCCCCAGGAGACACAGTCAAGCAATTCAGAGGCAGCCGTGGTAGCCATGTTTAAGATTCTGGAGGTGCATGAGGGGACGACTGGCCTTGTTGTTCATTTCCACCAACATGACAAACAAGTAAACAACAAATCTGCAAAACTTACACGGCGATGCCATCAGAACTATATATATATATATATATATATATATATATATATGTCATTGGACAATGGATAATATTATTGTAATATAAAAGTGGATAAAAGCGTCTGCTAAATGACATGTAATGTAATGACAACTACAGCAAAACAACGGCTAAATGAAGTAAAACTCAAAACTGTGTTGCACAACAGACTGTTTTTTAAGACAATTGGGTCATGCCATGTGACATGACAGGAGCTTAGAAAAAGGATAACGTGAAACGCAGAAACACAGAGGGGAAAAAAAAGGCACCTGCTAGTTGAGTGAGCGATGGAACACTTAGATTTCACAAAAGAGAAACAACAGATGTGATCTCTCCTGCACTTTCATGAAGCACATGAAATATCAGAAGTGCCGGAAAGAGGCAGGGGAGCTGGTGAAGACGGATGACGATGTGGAGAAAACAGTTCATGAAGCATACGCAAAGATATACTATTATATTTCAATAAAAAGTAGAAAAAGGAGTGATTGTGTCGCACGGTCACAACTGACAGCAGTAAAGCAACATAATGACCAAAGAATTTAAACAATAGCTAAAGTTATATAAGGTTATATTTTGTGATGTAAGGAAATGCAGAATATTCTTGAAAAAACCTCCAGTTAAAATAAAGGTTTTTGAATTAGTATCTCATCATTAAGCAGGAATGTTTGGATGGTGCATTCACATGGAATGCGACGATACGATCGCTCGCATCACATGACCTGAGTCACACCAAGACACAACTTTCAATGTCAATGTCTACTCACGGAGGTCAGGGCAAAGGGGGAGGGGCTCGGTAGAAAGTTGCACAAGTGAAAATTGTGTCATGAAAACTGTTTCACATTCAGTGTGGATCCACCATGCCGACCTCCTATGACGGTAAAGAAATGTAGCTTCACTTGTGACTGGTGTGTTCAACAACAGACGTACAGTAAATCACAGCTGTAGTTGTTTTTATAATCTATGTAAATAAATGTGTAATTCACCTTTTTAATTCAATCACAGGCCAAAAGACAGAGATTCAAACGCAGAAGTGGGAAGAACTGGCATAGGAAAACAGACCTTTTGAAATTGGTTGCAATGTGGGGAACCGTCTTCCACAAAATAGAAGTTCAAACCCCTTTATTTGCGGAACTATCTGTTGGCTGCACTCGGCAGGCCGTGGTTACACTAAAAGCCCGGTGAATTGCAGCGTGGCCAGGCCCTGAAATCAAAGTAAACCAGATACTCTCAAAGTGACAAACGTAGCAAAGTGTGAATCTAAAGCAGATGTACATGAGTCTCTGTTCTGGAGGAGACTGTCACACTCATCACAGATCCACAGGTCTGCGGCTCAACGGGAGATACCAACAAGAGCAGGAAGCACGGTCCACCAAAACCAGTGTTGTTGTTACGTAAACATGTCCCAGAGTGGGACAATCTCAAAACAGCACCGCTGTATTTCTGTGATTATATCAATTGTAATGTATACTGGTTTAAATAAAGCTTTATTTAAACAAAAACAAAGTTCATACCCAGCATGCCCGGCTCAGGTGCATGCTCAACGTCTTCTTCTATTCTTGGTGGAGCAGGATAACAGCGCCACATACAGGCCTGGCATATGTACTACACAATTTTGAGTCCTTTTAGGTGTTTGATGAAGACATTTCTCAAAAATCATCGATCGTGTTTTCTGTCGCTCTGCATATGTCATACAGATCATTTATCTGATCGAATGAGATACAGTCTGCCGTTAGCAGAATGAGTTTTAGATGAGACAGTCAGAGGAAGCAAGTGTTTATATATGTGTTCATTCATTTATTTATTTATTATTTACAAGTCATATGCAGTGTTCATAAAGAAATATCAGCCATTGGTGAGCAGCTCATTCTCCCTGGTGTTTGCTTGAGAAAAGGCTAATTGTTTGTTGCCCCATTGGCTCCCTGCAGTGCAAATGCCAGCTGTCTGAGGGAGGCGGTAAAATGTGAGGATCTGTGGCAGACACCCAATCACAACTTGGGCCCCATGACTCAGGATGACATCATCGGTTTGCATGAACAACAAGGTGCCTGGTCATGGTCGACTGTGAAGAACGAAAAAAGGAAGAAAACATAGTGCACCATCGTTCACCTCTTCATCTGAAAAGAGCGGCGGACTGACATTCATGTCTGTGAATAGATGGAGGCCCATGAATGACAGCTGATGAGATGAGCCTATTTCCCCTCAGTCTACCATGACTGCTGGTTATGTTTTATTGACTGAGCCGTAAGAAGCTCAGCATCACAACCACAAACACAAACCACAACAACGTATAACAGGACTATCTTCCCCACACACAATCACACAGCGAGGGTGACACTGGGGTGGAAGTACAGAAAATATGATTGTAATATCTCTGCAGTGTGGCAGATATCTCTGGTGGAATAGAGTTATAATAATGGTGATGAAAGCACCCCTCGGAGCAGGAAATAGGGCAAACAGAACGAGCTCCAGTTAGAGCGAGTTTGGTTTTCCAAGTGATGGACAAATGATCAGCAGCTCTACAATCACACATGTAATTGAATGATTTGACTGAAGTATTAATGTTTTGTGGGTTTTTTGTCATTACAGCATGACATTTAAATGTTCGTTTGCCTCTTGTTCATTTGAATGGCCTCTGAATGCATGCATGACGCTGCAGCAGCTTTGAGTGCTCGTCACGACTGGTGTAAATACAAACCATTTACAAGTCGACCCTGGCCCCTAACCTCGGCCTCTGTCTTATATTACCACTTCTGCCACCAGTGGGTTTACGTTGGAGTCAACTGACAGCACATCGCATCTCTTTCAGACGGGGAAGGATACATGGTGCATCAGTAAGTCTTTTGACAGATCTCAGCTGTATATGATGGTCTCAGATGAGAATGTGTTGCCATGAACCTTCTCTGTGGTCTTTCTCTTTTCCTCCATCTTCAACATCCTTTGTTCAGTATAATCACTAACCCTCCTCGACACACGACCAAACCATCTCTTACTTGTCCCTGGAATATGCTCATTTCTAATCCTGTCCATCCTGGTCAAGCTCCAGCTCTGTCACTGTCTCCAAACCATGGATCATACCATCTTACAGACCCTCCCCTTTCACTTGTGCTGCTATCCAGCTGAGGTGAGAACATGATTTTCCCAAAGACTACAAACAAAAACAACAAAGAGCATGTTGCGGACGTCCGTCCTATAGAGGTGGCTTCAAATTGTGCACTTGGAGAAGATGGAGACATTAGTCGTGGGTGAGAGGAAACAAATTGTGCATGTCTGTAGCACAGCGTCTTTTACTGCGAGACAAGTGTGCGTATGTACAGAAGAACAATTTGCTTATCAGATTCTCCTCGGGCTCTGCAGCACACAAGTCATTCAGAAAGCCGGGATCTTTATCAGAGTGGAAAAAGCCTGGTGTTGGCGCAGGCGACTTCCATCTCTACCTGCTCAGCAAACACAACCATGGAGCAAATGATTCCCCAGTGATTAGAAAACACAAGCAAGTCAAAATGGCTCCTGAGCTCAGAATGAAACGGTGCTCATGAGGAGGAGGAGGAGGAGGAGGAGGAGGAGGGAGGAGGGAGGAGGGGGGAACCTCGTTGTCTGGAGATGGAAAAAGAAAGATGCCTTGAATTTCACAGGATGGCATGTAGATTGTGGGATTCCTGGCTGGAGCTTGTCACACACAGGTGCCTTCATGGCAGTCAGTGCCAAAGACCATGACGACAGTGAAGATTAAATCTCTGGTCAAAGGCCTGTTTCCATGTAATTCCATTGTAGGCAGTGAGGCCTGGCATTGCCAGTCACTTATCTCTGCTCTCTTGTATGTTTTTCCCCTCTGTTCTGTCTCAGCTGGGCGGGCCGGGAGGCGAGCACATTTGTTTTTCCCTCTTTGTATTACATCTCGTGATAGCACTGAGGCCATTGAGGTAATGACATGGGTTTTACACTTAGGAAATCATTTTCATATCCCACGGAGGCGAGCGGTAATAATAGCTTTTGATAAGCGACAATCAAACCTCCATCACCCTCCTAGAGTGCTCCTCCACACAGTCCTCTGGAGGAAGAGAGAGAAAGGAAGGAGGGAGGGGTTAAGAGGACCAGTCATGTGTGGGTGGTGAGTGGAGAAAGAAAGGAAAGACAGAGGAGGAGGACGATGGAAGTGACAGAGTTTGTGTTGCCTTAAAATGCAACAAGTCCAGCCAGGCCATGCAGCTGACATGTTTACACGATGTAATTGATTGCACTTTCAGAGCAGCCTCATACATGGACCACTGGTGCTTCAACATCACCCTATACAACCATTACAAAGTCAGAGACAAATGTCCACCGGCTCAGGACACACACACACACACACACGCAGAGTCACCTCGGAGGCGTGGATAATCACAAGGATTTATTGAATGGTGGTGGTCGCTCCTCACTCTATCAAGTCCATCTATATAGGCCTGGTGATGAATGGGACTGCCACGCTGGGTGAGGATGAGGGGCGGAGGGGACCATATAACACAGCACCATCCAATTGAAAGCACAGAATGAGCCCCGGTGTTGAACTTGGCTGGGGCTGCCACCTCGCCTGATGAACCCCCTGAAGCCTTGGCAGAGGAGATGAATGGGTGAACGTCTCCTTTTCTCATGGTGTTGAATAAATGGGGAGAGCAAAATTGTAAAAGGAAAAGTAAGACACGGGCGAGCCACGATGATGCATGTCAACACTCCCGACTGTCAATGAGTCCGCGCTCGTCTTTAGTCCTGATCCTGAACCTGTGTCGCCTACAAAACCAGCTGAAACAACTACATTATATACACACACACACGCATACACACAGGTAATGTATATATACGTATACTGTACACCAATGGTTCCCAAACAAATTTAGATTAAGATCAATAAAACCAACTGTCACTTTGAAATGATTCATTCACCAATATAAAATCATATGAGGTGTTACAGTTATGGCTATAAATGAGTTGCTACATTAAGCATCAATTTGCTCTTGTCACAGTTTCTACATTGATGTGTGTCACGATTGTTTTTTATCTTTGAAAAGTGAGTTGTTGTTGTTTTTTAATGAATTGTGTGATTAATTCATTTTCACTATTTCCAGCACTCAGTTTGGTATCATTTTGCATTACTACAGTATCTCCTCAACACGAGCGCAGTCATCATAGCACGGCTGCATGAAACTACTGTGACGTTGTTTAATATGCGACACAAACTAGTGACTAGTGTAAAGATTTGATCAGTACTATACACTTTCTAAACGCCCACAGCTGCAAATTACAAGTTAAAAAAAACAAACAAACATCCATACAGGAATAAAAGAAAGTAATAAATAAGAGGGTGTAAATGTCAGCAGGTAGTCTTTCTTTTCCATCACTGAGCATTTCGATGGGCTTAAAGAACAAACCCTGTGTATGTTTGTGTGCAGGAAGTGAAGTCCAACAACATGATGAAAACAAATGGACAGTCAGTTGATTGGAGGAGCAGGGGCAGGGGGGCGGGGCTGCAACTGGTTAAATCAATCTTTCATTCCATTTCCAGCACTATGCTGTGGGGTGATTGGGGTCAGAGTGACAGTGGGAATAACCCCCTTCATCCTCTACTTGTCAAACAAACACGTTTGTGCCGTTTCCTTGAAAAGAAATGCCTGTGGTTAAGGTTTATAAACGGGAAGATCACAAGCTTCCATTTACGACGGGTACACAATCTCCACAGGAGCAGTGGGAGGTTACCATGGCGATTGTCATTTGTTGCCCCCCCCAAAAAAAAAAACCTGCCACATGCCGCACTCAACCCGGGTGTTACCTGAAGTGTAAATCAAAGTGAAATGTTTGACTTTGTGAAATGGTTGCAGTTGTTTTTCTGAGCCACCTGCTTGGCAGATATATGGGTCAGAGATCTCGCCATCTCGTTTATACACTTCTACTGCAGGACTACTCCACTTGATAGTACCTGGTACCTGCTCGGGCGAGGTTCCAAGCGAGGTGAGCTGATACTAAAATGTGACGTCAACACACGGCTGACAAAAGTGCATCCGGATGTAAATTCCAACGTCAAGCAGAATATGAAAAAGCAAACAAATGATGAGGACAAGCGAAGGAATGACAAAACAAACAGACTCTTGACTTCACACATGCCGCTGCTGTCCGTACACGGACAACACTTGTTCTGATTGGTTAGCTGTGAATTTGTCGGAAAAGGAAGCTCAGGAAAATCAAAAAGTTACAGTTTCACACAGTTGTGAATGCTGCGTCGATTGGTGAAACACTGAAACTGGACCTGCACAGTAAAAAAAAACACAACACTGATTGGATGCCTATAGCGAGGGGAATGGGACATCTATAATTCAGCAAAAGGATGGAGAAAATGTGTGACAAAAATTACAGCAGATAGAACATGAATAATTTAACACAGAGAATAGAAACATTTAAAGACCTTGAGAAACATTTCACTTCCAATTGCAATCTCGCCAAGCCTGACTGAACTGCCACTATTTGAGACTTCAGAGTTGAAGATACAAACAACCTCAGTGACCATTTGTGAGGAGCTGAAGAACGATCGGTCCTGAGAGTCTCAATTCCTTTGTGTCTCATTAATAAATAGATGAAGCAATGGAGATGAGGGAAGAAATAATAATAATGAAAAAAAAGGATAAATCTCTTTTCATCTTTTCCTTTTCCAACGGCAGTTTTTTTGAGTGCGTCCTTGAGAAGAATACAATTTGCCTTTTACGGAGCCAGTATCATAGAACGCAATTTACCATTCTACTTCCAACTGGCTGTGATAAAAAAAGACGTATTATGGTCCTTCTATAACCTTCCTGCACACGGCAAACTCAATCTACCCTGTTTTCTCTGACTGACAATGGAACACAAATTCAATGGGCTTCAAACCAAGGCTTTTCATTTTCCTCCTCATGGGCAATGTAGGAACTCTATATGTCACATGACTGCCAGCTATTGTGGGTGACAGATGGCATCCAATCTTATCTCTGAAGGGGTGAAGAGGTGAAGCTCCATTCATGTCTCAAGGCAACATTAGCATTAATTAGACACATCAAGCCAAGCAAACAATTTCCTTTTTGACCGAGAGAGAATGATCAGGTCAATCTTAACCTTAGGAGAAAGAAAAGCAAAGGACCAGCTCACGATGATCCGTTTTCCTTTGTTAATAAACAAATGTACGGCTTAGTTTGGACAAGAATTAGCGAAGCAAAATTTATCGACTTCCTGCAGTGGGCCGGGAAATAATGGAAACTGGTGGATTAGCATGATCACACTGTCTGTTCTATTTCTGTCTTTCAGTGTTAACTAGGCAGTCAATGCACACACCAGCTGTTCTTCCTGTTCCAGAGGTCAATCACACCCTCGCTGGACAACGCCAACACCTGGACAGTGGACAGTCTCACTGTTTTTACAATTACAATTTCTATTTATACAATATCAGCAACATACAAAAACAGATGTGATATCTTGTTTATGCCAACAAGCTGAAGAACGGCATTTACATTCCAGGCTGTACATTTGAAAGAAAACACGGCTGCACAAAAGATAATAATCTCTCACTCACACACAGTGCAGGACAGGACGTTACCAAGTGGTGAGGAAACGATTCATTCTCAAATTTTGAACCTTAATCTCAGAATTAAGAGATTGGCTGGGCAAAGTAAATATGCATAAGTGAGCACAGCTTCCAATTCAAGTCAACTGTCATAAGTAATAATACTTACAGCAACCACTTAAGGTGTTATGATCCTGAATTAATGTCACCTGAGAAATAAAATGATTCTACCACCACTAAAGAACCAGTTTCTTTCACAAATTAGCCAGGGGGCTAAAATGCAAGAAAACAGCGTTGGTGTGGGTGAATATAATTGAGCAACTCCTCCATACTTTCCACTGTTGTAAACAACCATTTGATCAACGCTGATTCCCTTGTGTTTAATAGCACTGAGTGCAACAGAATGGCAGAAAGAACAGATGAGACTTTGCCCACGTGGAACCAGAGCGCAGATGGAGACAACTTATAGACAGAGATGTGGAGTTGGCAGAGGCTGCAGTCTGAGCAGGTGTTTGGACCCAGGATGGACATCATGCATTGCCATTTGTAACATGCCAGTGGGACAGCAAAGGCCATAGGGTGGAAAAGCAGGACAAAGTGTCCTTCTACCATTCACAACTAGAATTAACTCTGCTATATTAGAAACAAACTGTATGGGGAAAAAGTAGCAGATTCTAGCTGAAACAACTATAACTTATTTAAAAATAATCAGTAGATGGTAAGATATTGTAAATAACTCAATATTCACATCAAGCATAACACAGTTAAGTGGATAAAACATAGAAAATAAATAAAAAAACAAACACATTCTTAGCCAATAACGAAACCAACGGTGAAGAAGAATAAAGAGTTCCAGAAGCTTCACTGCTTCAGGTCCGGTGTGTAGCGTTTAGTCCAGATTAATGGAGAAACTGAATATACTTCCTATAAATATAGATCTATGCTGCACAATAAAATAATAAAGAGTTATATCAGAGAACTGGAAAGCGGGAGGGCTTTTACTTTGAAACAGGAACATGACGGGCCACGGGTTTGTGACATATGCGACACATATAGACGCTGAAACTGTGAAGAAATAACATTTTTGCTGGTGGGTTTTCCACATATATAAATATAAATACATAATAATACAGAAAGAAACGCAGGAGATGTGCATGAGATGCTCGTGCAGCCAGAGTTACAGGTGTGCAAATAAAAATAAATGTTCAATACAGATATTTTAGAATGGCTGTATTAGACTGTATATATTTGCTGATCCTAGCTGTGCACATGTGATCATTCATGTGAATAGTTTGAACGTCACATGTCAACAACATGCACAAACGTCTAGGACCAGTCACAAATGGGTTTTTTCCCCGCGGCACCCTCGAGGCAGGTTTATCGCGATGACAACATACTTGCTCTACAGAGTTCCCCGGGGCAAAAGTCATTAGACACCATCACTAGATAGCCATCACTCGTAGAAAACTACGACAAGCACGTTTATGCACTGCATACTGTATGTAATCCGGATTACTGGTCAGATTGGCTGTACTTGTCTACTACAATGAGTGTGAGTGGCAGTTACCTGAGAAGTGAACCTCTGTGAAACATAATCCAGGATGTGAAAGATAGCATTTGCTGGATAATTATTAGCATTAGCATGCTAGGGAAAAAAAAGAAAAAGCAAACATCTTAAGTGCAAGGGCCCATAACCAAACCCTAGATTAGAGTTTCATTCAGCACAAAGGGAAACAATCTATAGCAACACTTTCACACAGAGAACTAGAGCAGTAGTTGTTTAGACTTTCCTCGGGCTGAAGATTGTTTCTCAGCGTGAGGTGGACTCTCAGTAGTGTTGCTGAAGTGCAGAGCACCCTGCTGTGAACCTGGGGCATCACCTAATAATATAGTGTCTTCCTTCAGAAAACTCTGTGCTAAGTGGTAAACAACTTCACACAAGCAAGGCTAATGTACATGTTCCTCTGTTAGCTCATGTCTGGCCAGCAGCAAAGTAACAACATGACAAATTGTTAACAAATTGTGAAATTCAGCAGTGAACATACAAGAGGATATGTAAGAGCACAAATGCTGTTTGAATGGTTGTGTCATCCTCCGCCACTGAAACCCAACAAAATAACCTTCCCAAAGCAATCACAGGGCCTTGGATAAGACATTCTTTTGATGTTCACTCACAAAGTAATGAAAGTGCTTCATGGGAGAGAAACCCTTTCAAGGCTGCCCTTTTCTTCCTCCTGAGTCTGAAGTGAATTGGTGGCGTCCTTGCATTACATGTTCCCTATTTTACAGAAGATTGAATTAAAACATCCTTTGTCATCAGAAACATTGCTCAGTTTGCGAAGTGACCAAGGCATGGCAATGAATAATTATGTGAGAGGCAGTGCTCTAAAGTGGCCACAGATTTTCATTAGCGCCTCCAGACAGCAGTGGGGGGGACGGGGGGACGAGGGGACGGGGGCCTGTCTGTACCAACAGTGATGTATCACTCAGCCCCAGTGAGTCTTAACCGTTCAATTAGGAGTTCTGCTGAGGCCCGGCCTGTCAGTGGGAAAGACCTGCAGAGACCCGGACAAGATCAAGAGCTGCTTCCTCAAACACACTTCGGGAGCAGGGGCCATCAATCTCCAACACTGTGACCGGCAGGGTCGGCCAAGGGCCAGGACCCCCTGCAGGATCTGGGCCTGGCTCGGGAGGCTGCACAGGTAAGGCCATTCATTTCCATCAGCCAGACTAAAAATGAAAACGCTCTGACCTTCACAGTGAGAAGGATGGAGTTACACTGTGGCCAGTGAGGGGAGAGAAATCTCATTTTCATCAGCATTTCTCTGGACACCAAACAGCATTAGTGCGGAAAACTGCTGAGGCTAGCTTTGTTTTGCTCCCACAGTTAGCATCCCAGCGCAGCATGGGAATTTAGCTGGTTAATGTTGTGAGAAGGGCCAATTTGTACTAAATCATCAGGCATTCTCAAAGTGTTTATGCACATGTTACTGATACTGATCCAAATGGAAGGTGCCACTCTGCTTCACACATGTTGTTGTGGACTGAGAGAAATGAGAACGAGGATGAGGATGAATAAACACACAGTTATGTGGACCATGCAGCTTTCTGAGCTTTCTACAAATCATGTCAGTTATTGTGACACATGCTTGTATTCACGGCTCTAATTGTTCCACTGTGGAATACATTGTTTTTTTAAAAAGTGATCATTTGTTTCCATATTTCATATGAAGATTTAATGAAGACATACAGTAGGTGAGAACAATGAAGACATAGAGGCCTTAGTCCACTCTAGAAAAATAATTACCTAAGTCAACTGGCACTGACATTAGCTGCAGTTATTTTTCATTACCATAAAATGAAGCATTAGACAAAACACAGCGGTGCTTTACCAACAATGAAGCCCTGATGGCTATTTACTGTATGCAGTGAGGTCATTTGTAAAAGCTGAACTCAAACACAACAAGCCTCAGGCAACACAAGCTAAATATTATGTTTTCTAAATGTTGAAAGAATAAACTGCTTGAGCTTGAGCTGTTCACATGGATGTTGTACATTTCTGCATCTGTTTATTAAATTGGTGAACTGTGCTGGAGCTGCATGTGTGCCAACAGCAAACGAATGACACAAATCCCATGCTTTTACAGGATTTGGGCAATTCATGTCACTTGCAGAGACTGAGGCAACATTTATATTCATTTAATGATCAATTTTTCCCTTTATTGAGAAATTGAAAGAAATATATATAAATGCATAAGACCGGTATTTTAAATCATTCTTTTTTTTCTCTCTGATTCAATTAAAATTGCATTGACTTTTTTTTAAATTAATTTTAATTTGGCTTATTTATTACAGTAAATTGAATTCTGCATTTCCTCAGCTCCTTTTGTGTGTGTGTGTGTGTGTGTGTGTGAAGTACTTTCTATTGCATTTTAGATTTTTTTTAATACAATAAATGAATATGTACGTACCATATACATATTGTGTTCATGTCCTTCAAAAAGAGGTGTCACCGATAATCCTGTCATTTAACTCGACGAGAAAAGATTCTCTGTAGTGTGTAAGGTAAAAAGACTTTCAATGTGTTTATAAGCGTAGGGTCAACTTCACAGTACATTTCACATTTGAATATAAATGGATGAATGCCACTGAGGTTTCAAGTTCGTGTTCATCAACTCTAGTTTTAAAGCGTATCCCTGTTAGACAGTAAAACATTTTTTAGCACTTAAATCTCAGTGATGCTCTTTAAAGTCATTGTTTTTGTCTCACCAGCACATTTGGTCCTGGCCCTCAGGGGGGGTCCTGGTGCTCCAGTGCCTCCCTCCAGAGGTCTGGTCAGCAGAACGCTGATCTCATACTCCGTGTCTGGGTCCAGATGGCCGATCTTGTGTGTGGTCTTGTCTACAGGCTGCAGGTCGTACATGGTGCCCGACACGGTGCGGTACTCCACCTCCCTGTCAACAATCGGGCCGTCCCCATTGATAGAGTTGGCGTTCAACTGGATCCAAAGATAGGTGGCACCAACAGCCGTCAGCTGGGGTGGAGCTATGGGCACAGGAGGCTCTGAGGAAACAGAAAGTTAATGGTGAAACGGTTTGAATGGTGTGTTTAATTTCTAAAAACGAAAAGCACCAACAGTCTCACAAAATAAGTAGAAAAATGCTCAAAATCTGAGCATTTGTCTCGAGGAACATCTTCCTGTTTTCCAATAAACAAGATATTTCCAAATCTATCTTTTCAGCTTGGCAAATGGGATGGTGCATCATGGGCTCATCGTCGGTCACCTCCAAATTAGCTTCCTCTGACAGTCCAAAGACCTGGAGATTGTGCGTAGTCACCTCCCACTTTCAAGAGGCGTGACCAACAGACATCGACACAATGCAGTTGGATAGACAATGATCTGGATAACGTTTGCAGAGTGACGGAAAATGTGGCAACAAACATGCTTGTGTCCTGGTAGCGATGGCTATCTCGTAATGATGCCCATGATGCTAGCAGGCCAGGGGTTTGTGATTGATTCCCTGTTTTGGTTGCCCAAAATGTCATTCTTGGCATTTCATTCAAAACGGCATGCAAGGTGATAGGCTGAAGACCGGTCCATGGAGTCCACTCACTTTGACCTCAAAGGATGAGCAGTAGAGAATGACTGCATGGAAAACTAGCTCCTTATAAATGTAGCAGGATAGAAAATACTCCACACTTGATGCAGGCTGAGTATGGGGATGTTAAACTTCAATTATTATTTACTTTACAATAATGGAACTGATTTCAAGTGCAGTCACAAGGACCTCAGTCTAGTCAGTGCAGCCAGACTGGAGGTGAAATGCTGGAGCTTAATGTCGACTACTTCTTACAAGAGAGTTACATAATCCAGAACTATTAATTAAATGAATTAAAAGTGATTACAACAAGTTTTAATATCTGTCAATGCAACAATTTACTTATGTGCATAACCTTTCTATAAGTGGCCTTTCAGCTACAAAGTCTCCAAAGGCACAATGCAGACTGATCAGTGAGGTTAAACTGCAGCCAATGAGCTAAAGACTTTAAATAATCACTTCAGACGGATAACATTTTACCCCACAAATGATGGAACATCTGAGTTCACTGTGTTCCAGGAGTTCCAGGAAAAACCGTGGACAAAAATGTCTGTCGGGCTAGCCTTTGTTAGCTCTTTTTAGCAATAACAGTCGCTAACAATGCACACATAACAGCATAGCATAGACATCGCGCTCATGAGTGTTCCATGAGTGTGTGAGTGTTGACGTCATATTTCAGTATCGGCTCAGCTCACTTAGAACCTTGGCAGAGCAGGTACCAACAAAGCACCAGGTACTGACACTAATGGAAAAGCAAACAAACTGAGTAGAAGTGTATAATGGAAACACACCCAAACATGCCTGAATATGCCAAACACGATCATCACAGGTGATAAAAAACAAAGGTTAAATTGTTTGGGGAAAAACTGGTGCAGTGTCGAAGGGCGACGGATGGAACATCATGTACCTTGACATCGCAACATCATGGAGGGGGATAAATTCATTCCAGAGTGTTTTACAAGAAAATGCCAAAGGATCTGTCCACCAGTGAAGCAGCTGAACAATAACCACAAACATGGAAATAAATCTTCTTTGAAATGGCTTCAAACTAATCAAATCCACTTGATGGAGCAGCCTAGTTACGGCCCTGACCTTAACACAATAGAGTTATCCTGAGCACGTCACAGCAGACATTCAAAGAATATCTTGATGTATTGTGAGTCTGAGCGGCAGCTTTTGGAGTTTATTGCTGCAACCACTTCATTAGTGTCAAGGAGTTTTGATTATTGTTTCCACCTGCACTGTGAATGTTTAATGGTTAAGGCCAACAGAGATAAATGGAACATTTGTGCACATGGCTTTTGTCTACACATGTGATTTTAATGAACAGATCAGAGTTTCAAAGTTTCAGAAATGTACAGATTCCATTCGTATGTAATAAGTCAGTCAAGTCAGTTACAGTAGCCCACAATGGACAAACTGAAGAAAGTGTGAGATTTGATGCTAACACAAGGCTACGGTTTTCCAACACACTGGAAAACAGGAAAAATGACTGTCTTCACTCACGCAGCTGATGCTGCAGAGACGTTAAATGTTTGGACTGTTCGCCCTCAACAACAACAAACCTAACCTCTAACCCTTACGCTGAATGCTGCACTTATTTCATGCATGTTTCGAAAAATATTTAAAAAGGTGCAAATAATTTGCACAGAAAAAGGGCGTCGGCTGTGCAAAGGCCTGTGACCCGCAGCTCTTGTCACGTACTGCAACACTTACGTGTCCGAGAGGCCAAAAATGCTAATGAGCACACATATGGAACAGAATAATGCCATTAGCTGCTGGGCTGCTTCTCATGGAGCTGTCATGGCGAGGACTCCTGGAACATTAGGAGCAGGTTGAGGTGTCTCCCCCGGCAGATGGTTACCCCACAGTGACCTCTGTGCATGTCCCTAAACTCCCATTAATCTGGGCTTCCAGTGTTGCTGTGCCAAACGTCACCTAAAGTGAACTGGCTAATCCAGCAGGTCTTTCTGTCGCACTCGCATGCAGGACCCTGCTCTGCGTGTGCTGCAGCCAGACGCAGGAACAAGTCGACCCCAAAAAACTCGGTTCAACCACATACTTATTTTGATGGCTTTTCATGTTACGTCTTAAAAGGGGTTTAACCCAATTAAGGAGCAATATGCTGAGATTCACTTAAGCAGAATAAAAGCACAGCCTCTCAATGTAATAAAATGGTGGTTTATCTAAAATATTGCCTTTGTAATTATGTTTGGCATTTGTAATATTATGAAAACACAACATGAAACTAAAACAGAAAACGGGTTTTTGAAGAACAAATGATTCCGAATGTCGTGTGGTTCTTTGGCCTTGAGGCTTTTATTTAAACTCTTAAGAGAACAGCAGACGACACGTACAATCACAGGAGAAGATTGTAAAACGAGTCCCTTTATTTGTAAAATAAAACATACTTAAGACTAGGTTAGGAATCTGAATGAAATAATGATTTAAATAGTGTAATGGAGGATATTAGCAAACTTAATTGACACAATTGTCAATAGCTTTTAATCATATGAACAAACTGATAGTTCACTTTATGTTTTTTTATTCTTATCTATGATTGGCTGCGACACAGTCAGGACACATAAAGCAGGACTGGCCTCTTCAGTCATGTAATCATTCTCTGCAGAGAATATCGGCTTTTTAATGCACAGTGACGCTTTGACGCCGAGGCTCGTGTTGTCACTTCAGACCATTTCTGCAACAACATGGCTAAGTAGCATGATGTATTGTAACAATAAGCATTTCATTGAACTTTGAAAAGATGCTGCTTCAAAAAAGCAATACCAGGTTGTGGTGATGAAATAATTCCTGTAGGTGCAGTAATCCTCTGTTCAACCGCCGTAGCAGACGGATTAGCGGTGTGAAATACGCTCAAGTGCTGGAACACTTTAGGATATTAACAACTGGGTTCCCACTGTTAAAGCCTCCCGACGCAGCTTTGCAGCAGTGGGAACCCCTGGAAACGGCACTGAACCACGGTCTGTGCTGGCTGGAGTGGAGCTACGACGCGCGCACAACAGTAGCGGACATACGCGGGGGGTCAGCGAGCAGCTGTTGTCATGATGTGTGAACCAGATATGTGAATGACCCAGCGACAGCTGCGCCCTCCTTCACTGCGGCCCCCGCCTGCCAGAGAGCACACACACACGCACATGGAACACACACACGCACACTCACGCACATGGAACACACACACGCACACACACACACATACATGGAACACACACACATGGAACATGCGCACATCAGCACCTGCCTGCGCACATGGCACACACACACACACACGGAACACACACACATGGAACACACACACACGCATATGGAATACACACGCACACACACATACATGGAAACACATTATGGAACACACCGCACATGGAACACACACACACACACGGAACACACACACGCAAATGGAACAACACATTAGGCACATACACACACGCATGCACATGGAACACACGGACACGCACTAAACATACACACAACAAACACACTACATGGGCACATTACATGGAACACACACGCATTATGGCACACAAACACACACGCTATTAATACACATGGAACACACACGCACACAAATGCACATGGAACACACCGCATACATGGAACACACACACGACATGGAACACACACGGCACATGGAACACACACACACACACACACACGGAACACACACGCACATGGAACACACACGCACGTAAAACACACACAAACACACCTAAAACACATGTGTTGGCGTCACATTATAGTATCAGGAAAAGCACCAGGTACCAGGTACTATCACTGAGTCGAGTCAAGCCGAGCCGAGCCAGGTTCGGAAAAGCCCGTAAGGGATTTAGAGTGAATTTACCTCTAAAGGAGGCGTCGTCTCCAGTGTCATCACTTTTGATGACACCTTTGATTTGAGTCATTCATAATGTCAGTGCTGCACATGTTTACATTTGCACTGTTACGTGCTGCATTAAAGCTGCAGTGAGTCTCACTGATTCTCATCCCTAACACATCCGAACACATTCTGCACTGGCAGCTCTGGCCCTGAGCTCTGTCCACGTTCATTCCTGCTCATGCTTGAGTGATGATACTGTTCCACTGAGGGAACGAGGACATGTGTTTGCTTTGTCTGTCACAACTATAGGTAACTATAACATGACTCATCAATAATGAGAAAAACAGGAACAACATCCCAGTTAAAGCTTTGCAATGGTTGCTGGTGAAACTGCAGGAAATGTTCACTTTCTATGTGTTAGACATTTTCCTTGACAATCAGGAGTGAGAGACTGCAGTGAGGTAAGCGGCTCCTTTCACCGTGTCCCACTGTGCTCACACAATCACGCCATGAGCAGCATATAATATCACAGTCGCTCGGGAATGGTGGAAATGATTGCCCAAGTTCTAGTACTAGTTATTATTTGGCACTTAAATGATTAACCGGTTCTCAAATACTTTCATTTCTTTCTTGTGACTAATTGAGTATCAATTAATTGACAGAGACGGCGACGACACGAGCTGCCACTCAGCTCTGTTGTTAGAACAATTAGACCAGATTGTTTGTTTGATCTAAGCCTATGATTACAATGCTCATTAGCAACAGTGTTGCACAGAATCAAGAATTGATCTATTTCTAATATAAGGACAATGACAAGCAGGCCTCGAGTCAGAGCTGAGACGGAGGCACTGTGGACTCCAGGTGATTTTAACCAGTCTGAGAAAGGAGCGAGCGCTTGCACAGGGAAGTAATTACACTCCTTTCAGAACCACTAGCCGCACAACATGAGATCCAGATCACGGGGCGGGTGGGGGGGGGGTGGTGTTGCAGGAAAGGGGGCCGCACTGAGTCAATCCACACATGCAGTGCACTTCCGCATAAACCTGAATACTGAATACTGTGAGAAAGCAGAAGTGATTATCCAGGATAATCAAGCATTCACATGCACTCAAGGAAAAAGCTGCCGCCGTATGTTAATGAGAAAGTGCAGCACATTCACTCTGCGGTCACCCCAAAAAAACTCATCTCCACGTTTAAGGAGGATTTATGACTCAGACACAATGCTGGGAGGGTTAAGCTCTTGTTTTACGACTGCTACCATAAGAGGAGATATAAGCTTTTTTATGTGTGACATTTATAACCGTGAAAATGCCTATTTTCCTTCCTTTGATGAGCTGGCTTATGTCGCAGTCGCTGAGGTGTGAGATCTCCACAGAATTTAAAGGGAGCTACGACAGGACGATTCCATCATTTCCCCAAAATCTGGAGAATGATTCCATTTTAAATATTAATGACAAAAGCACTTTACATTTAACTGATCTGACTAGTGCCAGAAATATATCACAGCCTGGAAGCTACCATCAGCAAAAGCAGTGCAGTCTGGGTAGTACTATATGTGGAAGGATGTGCGAGTGATTGTGTTTTAGCGTGAGCGAGGTTTAGAGTGCCTCCAGTGTGTCGCTAAATTTTCTTTTGAGTACACCACTGACACCCACTGATACACTCGGGCAGAGAGACTTTATCTCCCCCTTCCTCACTCTGCTGCGTCTGGGCCCGGCCATTCTCGTATGATTGACAGACCTCGATTTGGACAGCCAGGATTAAACCTATCAATCACATGAAGCTTGGAGACAAAAAAAAAAAAATGGAGGGGCGAAGAAAAAATCAGGGCAGTAAATTCAATTGAGAGCACAGGGAGAAAATTGAGGTGAAGAAATATAGAAGGCCATTACTGGGCTATAGGGCTGAAGGAAAGTGAGGCCTTGCAGGATTTAGTTTCACACTACTCCATAAATTCATATCAGATGACTGCAGAAGTGAAATATCAGTGAGGTTTACAGTAAACCCTGGTGCCTCTCTCCTTTGTGATGTTTTCTGGTGGGATTGTGCTCAGTCAAGGACAGCATATTTACATCCTGAGCTACAAAAGTATTACACCTCTGGATAACAAATCAAAATAAACAGACGTGACCTGGGAGCACGTCTGCAATTACAATCTGCTGTTCGTTTCCTGTTGACTCGGACGTGTGCATGGACGTAGGATGAAATCAGGGACAAGGAGCATTATTATGTGACCAGTGCTGAGACGTCGTGTCGAATGTTGATAGATCAAAGAAACACAGGACACACTTTATGTTAGGACGCACGATACTGGACCTCATATGCCGATATATCAGGAGTGTTTGGGCCGATAACTGATACCGATAACTTCAAATTCTGCCTCCTCATGTTGCAGCAGAGGTAGACATATTATCAAGACTCTGTCTTTGTCTTCCAGCAGAAATGTCTTTTTAATAAGACTCACGTGTCCTGTGTCGCTTCACATCGTACTCATGTGGAGTTGCCACATATTTGATTTCCTTCCTGACACGACCCTTCCATTCATCTGAGCTTGTGACCGGTAAAAGTTCTGGATGTTGTAGCTGTGTCTTATTTTCTTTACATATTATTTTTTTCAAAAAATGAAATTAAAAACGTTTTGAAATTTGTTACAGACTCGAGCTTGTGAGGTCAAGAGGGAGGCGGAGTCCTGTGTGTGACAGGTTGATTGACATCACTCCAGCAGTGATAGCCCCCTCCTTTCTTTTTTCCACAGCCATAGGATGAAATGTACACTTTTAGAAAAGTGTCAGTCTAGAGCCGGGACATGTGGGACACGTGGGACACGTGGGACACCTGGTCACCCGACATGGAGGTCGTGTGTGTGTGTGTGTGTGTTTTACTCAACACTTACGTTTTATGGTTAACTCCCCATAATTGGACACTCCAACGCCTTTGTCTGAGTGGACAATGCAGCGGTATCGGCCCGAGTCGCCCTTGGTTGTGTTCTCCACGTCAAAAGTGCCGATGAAGCGTCGGTTGTTCCAAGGTTTAGTGGCTTTCATCGGGGCCTCCCGTCCACCGAGGCCCTGTTTGGACACGAGACAAAAAACTGAAAAACTGAAAAAAAAAAAGGTTCAATAAACAAAGTGGCTTGACCTTGTGTGTTGACCAAACTCTGGTCCAGTGCACTTAATGTGCATGTTTGTGTCCTATTGTTCCCGTCGGTTGCTGATAGTTCACATTCATCACACACACACACACACACACACACAGCTGTCACCCCTCACAGCAGGCAGATGGGGGACATTTGTTCATTAGAAATATTTCTTCATTACTGTCATCGGGGGACATCACTTACTGTTTGTTTTGCAGCTCCTGTGCTAATGAGGACGTGTTTGTTAAAATGATGGAGTATCTGGCGCGGGACCTTTCTCTGGCATCGTGCTCCCACTGATCACATGTGCGACAGGGGGCTCAGCGGCAGAGCCGGCAGGGTTGTGTCTGCCAGACACTTTACCTTTGCTGCTCACAAAAATTGAATATCAGACCAAAACACTGATTCTTAATCAGGCAAAACCTGTTTTCTTCTTCTCTAAATTGACTAATTTAGTGAATGTTTTGTGTAACTGTTGCTAATGTCTTAAAACGTCACAGACGGAGACTTTTACATTACATTACATTACATTACATTATTTTACATTACATTACATGTCATTTAGCAGACACTTTTATCCAAAGCGACTTACAAAAGTGCATTTAAATATTTGGGTACAAATAAGTGCTAGTCATAAGTGCGATGTACAAGTTTTTCTTTTTTTGTTGTCGAGGTTACGTTTGTGAGCTGCTTTAAACAGAAAGTTTTCTTTAACTTGTTACAAAAACTCTTGTCTTTGTTACTCGTTAGATTTCTCTGTGATTTAGTGGAATATGTGAAGTGAGTGGGCAACGTGGACCTTTCTGTGTGGACTTGACGTAGAACAGGTTCAGTCGGTGTGCATGTGACTTTTCGTCACTGTTTGCCCTGCAGTGGTTTGAGGATCTGTCCAGGGTTCAGGTCTTTTGCCCTGTGTCGTGTGAACAGTTACTGACCGAGTAAAGAAGCGGTGACATGAAAGTACGACACAGTCCTGCAGAAACAGCCTCTTACCTGAAGCCACAGACGGAAGTTGTCCCGTTTGCGTCCATTGACGGTGCAGTGAAAAGAGGCCGTTTGTCCAGCGTTGACCTCCACTCCCTTTATTGTCAGGAAGTGAGGCGTGTTCACTGAGAAAAGAGAGAAATATTAACCAGGCTGTGGCCAAGACTCAGTTAATCCTCCCTAAAAATGTCACTGTTATTAACTCCTCTGTCAAGATTTGTGTGCAATTGAACAACAGAGAAGCAGCTTTGAATGGATGGTGCCCCTTCCTTTATTTAATGGCCCTCAATGTCAATGCCCTGCATCACTTAGTGAGGATCATTTCAAAATAAATCAATAAAATGAGACATTACAGGCCGAACTTGCACCTACTAAACCTCACTTTAACTGCGTCCCTTTTCTCTTTTTTTGATGTTTGAAAACGCTTTATTCTCCTTCCAAATGTGCTCATTATCTGTGCACAAAGTAACTTATGTAGAACATTTCTGATTAGTACCGCTGTTCTGCATGGAAATATAGGGCAATTTCTGTGGAGCGACCTTGATTCAAAAACACAACCAAATCTCTGAAGACTCGGCAAAAGCTAATTCTATCACTTTCATCATCAAGACTTTCACTTCTACTTTATATTTTATAACCTTGTCTTCCAAAATTCACTTCTCCTTCATAAATCTGTCCCATCAATCCATGCCGGTGCCAAAAAAACCACCATCTTTAACGACTG
This sequence comes from Solea senegalensis, assembly GCF_019176455.1. Lineage (NCBI taxonomy): Eukaryota > Metazoa > Chordata > Actinopteri > Pleuronectiformes > Soleidae > Solea > Solea senegalensis. The sequence goes on along the minus strand of NC_058021.1, from coordinate 42,387,324 downwards.
ATTGAGAGGCAGAAGGCCCGGTGGCATCATCACACCTTTGTGCTAAATATTCCACATGCTCGTATGAATAGAAAATTAATTGGCCGTGTTCCACTGGGGGTGAGGGGGGAGGGGGAGTGGTGGTGAGGGGGGGAGGGGGGTCACTCAAAGAAACCCGATTGCTTGTGAGAGTGTTATGGATCCACTCCTGCTTTTTACAGATTGAAACATTGATCGCGTCAGAATACTCGATAGGTTTTGTTGTGTTCATTTGTATGCGACACCAGTCACACACTGGAGAGTGTGTTTCCAGCGTGTTGACAATACAAGTTTGTAGGAATTCAAATGGCCACCGGGGGAGTTAGAGGCCAACGCTTGACACGTGATGGACTAACGAGAATCCTTCATCCTCGTTATCCCAAAAGCCGTTGCAGAAATTCTCCAAACGTGCTGGTGATTACATTTTGGTGTGAAGAGCACGATCCTAAACATCTGAGCAATGAGATGCTTTTTACTGAATGTCCTTAAGAGAGAAAATCCAAACACAAGCAGCAGCAGCAGCAGCAGCAGCAGCAGCAGCAGCAGCAGCAGCAGCAGCAGCAGCAGCAGCAGCAGCACTGTATGATGTTTGGAATTCTTTTTTTTCTCCCATCTCTCAAAGGAGAGATTGAATATGGGCACTTAAACATTACATCCTGAGCTCACTTCTTCTTCTTGCATGATTGTAAAGCTTCAGGGAGAAAGAAAGAGGAGAAAGAGGAGGAGGAGGAGGAGGAGGAGGAGGAGGAGGGAGGTATTACACTCTCTTTGAAGGCCCTCTTGTTTGACTGGGAGGCCTTGAACAGTACAGTGATGCACGTATTTGTGAGAGTGTCATGTAAAGGACAATGACACTTTGATGATATCATTTTATGGGGAAAGAGGAAAAAAATAAAAGCGATGACTTACTGCACTGGTGGCCCTGGATTGTGACGTCTTTGATGGCCAGCAGGCCGCGCTGCCCTGAGGTTACGGCTTCAAACACAATCTGAGGAGGAGAGAGGAGACTCATAACATCCAGTGATGAATGGACACACGTCTTCAAATGGCACCTGAAGTGAGGCCGAGAGGTTCGGCTCTGACTAATGTGACCTGGTCTTAGCTGAGCTGCAGCCGGTCGCACACACGGCTGCGGGCGGCTGACATTATTTCCACAATATGTCACGGGCGATGGGTGTTATGACATGCAAGTGTTAAATTAAGTTTGAGCCCCGAGACCATTAACACACGGTCTGTGACAAGAGGGAGGTGCCACACCTCAGAGTTCAGAGCAATGTGTAAAGGGGAAACGCATAAAAACGACAAAGGCATTAAATTACAAAGAAATGAAAAGGCATACGTCCTCGTTGTCATTTGATTTAAGTTTGTGATGCGTTCCTCTTTTACAACAGCAATGAGTTTGTTACAAGATCAGAACTTCAGCTATTTATGAAAACGCTACAAAATGTCAAGATTGACAACAAATTCAAGGACTTTTCAAGGACTTTCCAGGACCAATTCCCTCAAATTCCTTCTGCATGTACCTTGTACATTGTCGTACTATAAACATGTCATAACTGGTTCTGAACTACAACTGTTTAATTAATTCATTCATTCATTAATACAACTTCATCCATTAATATCAGCAAACTGAACAGCACAACCGCCGTGGCACGACACAGCTGCTCGACATTTAACCTGAAGTCAAGCGCGACTGTGCTGCTGTGTCGGACCAACATGCTTCTATTTTAAGGGACAAGAGGGTGTGTCTGAGTTATGTGCTCCATGGTCTGCACTCAGATAAAAAGGGAAATAGAATGCCGGTCCCTCCCCAAACCCAGGGTGTGGTGCGCACAGCCATGACACCGCACACATGTTTTACATGCCATCATTCCCTAAATATGAGTCTCTATCATCCAAGTGAATGTTATATTAATGGATCTAATCCAAATATGGTGTCACCGAGAATCATACATGCTGCTGCTGTAGCTAAGCAGCGCACGCACGACATCTGAGATTCCTTTTGTAGCGTTGGAATGTTGAAGCACAGATAGTTACCACTGTCATCTGGGAGGCCGGATGCCTTCAGATAACACTGTCTAATTATAAATGTCTTTTTTTGTCTGGTGAAATATGAAAGTGAACGTCTTGGGTGCCAATTATGGCCTCATTACAGGCTAATTTAAAGGAAATTAAAAGGCCAACCACTCCATATATTGCCACCAGACAAATGAACTGGCCCCCACACTCTAATTGAAATCCTTTGTTTGTGCAGCGGACATCAGTCAGCCTCTGCCTAATAGCTGTGATATAATTGAACATCAGTGATAGTGCGCTGCATAATTGGGGTGAAAATATTCACGCGGGACAGAAGCTGTTGATGTCGAGGGAAAGTTCACCATTGTCATTTGTCAGAGAGGCAGACGCTGAACTCAACATTCAATGTCGACATCACCACACCGACTACGGCCCTGAGGGACTTGGCTAAGTACGACATTACAGCAGGATTGATTATCTCTGCCATAGGCTGTACTGTATTGAAATCAAGATAGATGAGGACATTAAGGTTTTTCTTTCTCAATGCTGCGCGGCTGCATATCACGATAAATAATGGCTTTTCATCTTGTGCATGAAGCACACCTTTCCCAGTAGCATGTACACGACATAAAGAGGTTGTGCTTTACATTCGTTCAAGTCCTGCGTGTGATATTCAGCCGTTTTGGAACCACATGACAATCACAATTAAAAGTTTTAGGCATGATCTGACACAGAGTGATTATCAAAGGCTGAAGGGCTCACGATGACAAAAAGGCTTCGTGGTAATTAAAATAGAATTTCCAAGTATCAGGTGCTTTCCCTTTGACAATTACGTTGGCTACCATGCAATTACAGACACCCATAATTAGTACCATGTTGTTAATTAGTGACAATCTCGCGTTGGTCCCTCTTTTCTTAACCGAGAGTTGCTAAGATCATTAGCATCGTCACATTTATCTGTGTTTAGGTCAGACACTGTTACAAACAGAGACACACCTTCCACTGGGGCTTGAAAGGCAACAGATGCTGCGGGTTTGTGATGATGCATCACTCACCGTGGATCATGTAAGTCTTCCCTTTGCACCGTGACGGAGCTGAAACTCACCACACACTTTGATGCTACTGAATGCCACTCGTGATTTAGAAGCATCACGCCGTTATGTTCAAGAGTGAAGCTGCTGTTGAAGATCACGTGTCAGGGTTTGTTTCTTTTGTTATTTAAATTATAAGAATGTGTTAGGGGTACATTTTATTTACATGTAATATGGATCCAGACAACATCAGCTGCACCTACAAGCAAACCTCTTTAAGCTAGAGAGCTGGGTACCCCAATAAATAAATAACACAAAGAAAATCTTTTCAGACAATTACATATTAAGTATAGCTCCTTAGTGAAAGGTGAAGAAATAAAATATAATTCTCATTATATTCATTCAGAAATGTTCTTACTCAGTTCATAAAATACTTGCGTGTTCAAAATCACGGCCAGATTCATGAAATACGCTGAACAGCGTATGTTGTTCCTACTCCTGCTAATGTTTGTGAATCAGAATCAGAATCATTTGCATCCAGTTGAATGGTTCGGTTTAGTCTTGTATGGTAATGGTACCAAAACAACCAGTTCATAGAGTTCCATACGTCCGACACCCTTCACTTGGGGTACCAGAGTAATATGGTACAGTGGGGTCAGGGTGGAGTCTACAGTCAGCTCGTTGGGTGGTAGAAAAACATCGCTCCCTTTCAACAGGTGGAAATAAGAAGAAAACAGAAGATGCCAGCCATTGTTGTTGTCATCGCACCAGTGTAATGTCAAGCTATGCAGCCGCCTATCAAGTGACCCGAGGATTTACCGTTCCAAACCATGACACTGTACCAAACATACTGTAATCTGTAAGGACATTAGTTTGTGCCCTGAACAGTTTTAAGAGACTAGAATTGCACAATTGCAGATCATGTGTAAATAAAGACTGCATCAGAGGTGGTCACATATTTAAATCATTGAAAGGAAGAGTGGAGGAAATCTGTCTTGCATTAACTGACACGATGAACGTGCCGTATCTCCCGAGGTTTAGACGATGGCACAAGTAAGAGAAAATCATCTGACATTAAAGTTGATGCCAAAACAAATCACAGACTGGAAAAAGGAAAGTGGAACGCGACGAGAAACAGCAGATCTGCCAGCTCAGGGTTACAGGCTGCAGCAGTTACTAGACGGACTTCATGAAGTGTTCAAGAAATCAAGCAGGAAGTGAAGTCCACCAAAAACCATCACCCAGAGCTCTTTCATTTCATAATTGCACAGATAAGTTCAGCACATACTGAACATCATTGGGAGTTCGGATTCTTGATACTGGTTGTGCACACTGTTGTAATGAGCACATGCTCATCACAAGCATTATGTCCTTCTTAAATGTTGCCCCTCCCCCTTTCTATCTCTCTTTCGTCTGTGTGCCTCTCATTAAACTTCCTTTCCTGCTTTCAGGAGAGAGAGACGCTGAGCGGTGTCCTTGTTAACTAAGATATCAGACTGACTGTGATGACACAGCTGCAGCTCCAGCATGGACCTGCTCTGCCAGGCCATAATGAAATAATTCACAGAGGGACTGTTCCCCCGCTGGGAGGTTAAGGGGTTGCTCTGCATCAATTAACATTTGGTAGACTTGTGGAACAAGCCTTGGTGAAAACTAACATAACAGCCAGGCAAGTGTGAAATCACCTCGGTCCAGTCTGCAGTCGTGTGCGTTGGTCAGTGAAAATGAGTTTTCAGAACTGAAGGAAAAAAAGGGAAATGGGCTTCGATGAAAGGGAGAGAGAAAAGATTACCATGGATACGGAGTTCGCCCCACAAATCAATAATCTTAGCTGCTTTGAATGGGCTATTGTGCAATTGTTTGGACCTTCTGAAATAATTAATTTGTCTGGCTCCGCCCAGTCAACAGGCTTTAATGATTTTGGCTAAAGGATGAAAGCTACTTTCAATGAGAATCCCAAGTTCTGAACAAAAGAGGTTTATTCAGATCACATCTCCTCACCTGGTAGAAGTTTGGCCAGTATGTGCTGACGGCCAGCTCCACCTGGGTCCAGGAGCGAGTGGCGGCACCGGACACGTTCCACACTGGCATCCCCATGGGGCTGTTGTTTTCTTTGATGTACACGTTGAGGTGAGCGGGGTGGCTGTTGTCTCTGCCTCCCGTGTAGTAGTTGAAGATGACGCAGTGAGTGTCGTTCTCCTTCAGCTGTGGCGTCAGCAGTAAAGCCTTCTGCCCGGCAAAGCGTCCCGACGTGTTCACATACATGAAGGCTGAACCTGAAACACAAACGTCAGTCTGATTATTGTGAGTTAGGGTTAGTTGAGACTGTCAGCTAAACTGTTATTCATAATAAAACGTTCCAAGGAAGAGTCTTGCAACACACTGCTTATTTCTGAGGAGTTGAAGGGTTGGTAATGCCGTAACATCCAGAAGAGGTTTTAGACCAATGATCAGTCCACAGATCACAAGTCCCATCATGCAACACTGTCACCATCTTCTTCTTCTTTCTCTTCTAATAACGACAAGAGGTCCAAAGCCAATCCCTAACCACAGCTCAAAATGACCAATCACAGTTTAAAGTTCTTAATCAGCAGCTCATCTATCTATTGCGTATCTACCCGGCAATATGTCCACGATACGGCCATTTCATCTCTTTACTGGCTATATTCATAAAAAGTGAACGATGCCAGAACAATTCAGGACGAGCAATCTGGAGAGCATTTTTACCAGATCCTTAAAGATCCGGAGAGACGGCACAGTTGAATCACTGCCATGAAACAAGTGACACAAAACTCACAGACAATGGATTCCACTTCCCATGTACAGAATCCAACACTAACTAACTTTCATGTCTTTTGAGTTTACCTGTTTCATTGTATGTTTCAACATACAGTCCTTGTGATTGTGGTGATTGTGACAGGACATATGTCTTTTTAACTGTTTAATGTTGTTTGCATGTAACATGGATGCATGTTACATGCATTTATGTGCAGATTAATGTTGCAGAAAGATAAATCAGCAATATTCAAAAAGGTTTTAACAGCTGAATAACGGACACAATCTTCTCAAAGTATACAGAAATGACTGCACACTGAGAATCACAGCGTGTGAATGAGTGAATGCTCTTATCTTTGGATTGATGAAAACTCTCTAATCATAATCATTTATGAAAAAATACGGGAGAGAGAGGAAGACTAAAACTAAAAAAACCTGGATGTTGGAAACAAGTGTTTGGCTTTTTTTTTCCTTTCCACTCAAGGATCGAGAGATATGATGCAAAATCAATATATTGAAATCTATTTGCCAAGCAAGACCCATTTAGATTTTATCGCTTTGGTTCAATATTAAAGGTTAATCTAATTGTCTCCCCTCTTGCCAATAAAACATGAGTGAGAATTATTATATTGGCAAAGTTTCAGGGAGGAGGCAGAACGTATTCTATTTGTCATCATCCTATTTAGCTTGGCTTGGTAATGGCCGAGCCAAGAGGGAGTGAAACATATTATGTATTAATATTGAGAGTGTGGTAATGTTACACTTCGAGGTGAGACAAACACTCTGCTCCCTTGTATGTAAAGCAGAGCTGAAACGTAGTGGATGTGAAGTAATGTAATGTCAGTAAATGACTAAATGAGTCATTCAGAGTTTGTTCCGGCTTGCCCACTTGTCCTGTTGTGTTGCACTTGTTACGCTCACCAATTCCATCTGTCTCCAGCTTCAGATAACGAGCAGGGAGGGGCTTTCTGTCATGTTTACACAATGAAACAGCAGAGGGAGCAGAGGAGGAGGAGGAGCAGTGAGATGTGATGACACCAAGTCAGCCTCTTCAGCTTTGTTTATTGCTTTGTGTAAGTTGTTGTTTTGTATGTGTATGTGTACTGTTTGTTAACGAATGAGTTGTAAAGGGCTAGCTCAGGGTTTGTATGTGCGGTAGAAGAGCTCCGGTACCTGACGTCACACGACCAAGGTAAGACATACACGTACGTATATACTAGACAGCAACAGCACATACATCAGGCCCAATGTCAAACAACTCATGTCATCGCCAGCTGTGTATCATAAAAGTGAAGAGAGTGGACGGATCCGAAACAGGCTAAAGGCGTTCAGATCTGACCACTATGAAACGTGCTCCCAGCGATGGATTTCATGGTTAGCTCTTGGTAAATCATGGACTCCGACAAGATTCACCAAGAGCTAGTCTGCACATGAACGTTGACACAGCTGCCTGCTGCTAACGTGACCCTTCAGGATATGGGATAATTCAGGTCCTGTCCCGCTGTTTCCCGCTGTCGTAAAAATCACACTTTACAACACTTTATTATAAGGGTGAGATACATTCAGTCTGTCAACTTTGGTCGATTTAAATTGAGCTGCCGAATCCATGCTGCATCTTTCATGTTCATAAAAATGGAGTCATGTGACGCCCAGAGCTCTATGACCTCATAACCTCTCTCCCACACATGAGACAAACCACAAATCCAAACTAGTACCTTACAACACTGTTGAGTTATGAATGCCTGAATGTTAATGTGCAAATGTGGATCATAACTGGAATCAAGGATATTCAGAATTTCACAGATGTTTTTAAGAGGGAAACAGAAAAATAATACTTCTCGCTTTTACCAATTTTTCTCACTCAATCTCTATGGTCTATAAATAATGGACACTTAGGTTGGTTGGTATTTTCTTTATCTGAAAACAACTTTTATCTTTTCTTTACATCCCCAGAGCCATCAATAAATAAAGTCTGTCTGGAAAAACAAAATAAAAAGCCAATGGTCTGGTGCAATACTGGAATAAACATGACCAACCATTTTGTTTGGACCACAAAGAATGGCGTACTCGTTTGTCACTGAGGTAGCTGTCGCGGGTGCACTCCGCTCACAGCGCGACACGAGTCTTCACAACAAAGAAGACATGTGTACACAACTGAACATGCAGAGATAGACAAGCTTTTTGCTTTAATTACACTGTAAAGTTTAACTGTTAATCTGCTTCATTTTCTTTCAGACCCAGGCTGCAATAGTTCACTTAGTAATGAGCAGTACATTTTAATGTGTTCATTTTGCAACATATTGAAGATAAATTCACAAAACCAGCACATGGCTGAGACCACTGTCATGCACTATTCATCTGAAGAGCAACACTTTAAGAGGGATAATCTGTTTTACATTAACTTGAAAATGTAAAAGTTTTTTTCAAGTATTTGGGATTTTCTTTTTTTCTGATTTAACGTTTTCAGTCAACAAAATGGAGCATTACTATTGGAGATGCCATCAAAATATTAACTACACACTATAACTGGCTTGTTAACTAACTAAAAAAAAAAAAAGCCAGTACTAGTTAACCTACTACAGAGGGGAGCAGTGGTGTGACCTTTGGTTTTCTGCCAGAGTGCTCGGTTGTCATGGAGATAATCTGGATTGAAGTGTGGAAACTTCACATTGTTCTGGTTGACAGCTGAGCCGTCGCTACTACATGATGACAAGCCACATGTTGCCATAACAACTGACTATGGGATGCAAGAAAAGGCTTAATTAACTCTTTTATTTATATTCATTAAAATATCATTTCAATTCAGTTTTAATGAAAGAGATTTGTTGTTTTTATTTTTTGTCTTTTGGTAACATTAGCTCCTGTGTTTGCTGTAACGACCGCTACCCTTTCAACCTGTAAACAGCTATATATCTTTGTGACCTTTGGGGTTTTTTCTGCACAGCATGATTATGCTGTGATTCACACTTGTGTACAACAGGCAACTCCAACTCTTCACTTTTTAATCTATTATTCACCTTCAGATTCAAGAGCTGAGGCTAATTATCTCTGACGCTCTGCGGGAAGTTGTGTAACGTACATGGAGAAGGGGCAGGAGATGAGCGGACTTTGGTTTGTCCAGCCTCCATCAGGTGATGAGACATGACATCTTCATGTTCAACAATCTGCACTCGTAGCTACAATCACTTTGTTGTTGTTTTTGCCTCCTTTGAAACATCGACAGCCAGTTGTGTGATGTGAACCAGCACTAATAATCAGCTGTAGCTGACGTTACAAAGACTGAGCCGCTTCTGTTTGCCACTCATTTCACACAGATACATTGTGACAGTGCTGCACAGGAGACTTGGTCATGAAAGATGAGCATCAGGTCCCTGAAGAAGCATTTATACAATGCTTCTCAAACATTTTAATGACACATTAATTAAACAATAGATGCCTTTTGTGAGTAGTCATGTTTTCCCTTTAGTCTTTGCAGCACAACTGCTTGATGGTATAACAAGTGCTATAAACCATTTCAGAAAAATCAAAAGGTCAGACAATCACTATCAATTTTAATGATATTATTTTGCCAATTTATCATCATTTAAATTGTATCGATTTACCTTTTCTTCTTTTCCCTCGCCATTTTTTCACTTTTCCTGTTTCATAAAAGACTGTATAACAAGCAGTGGTCTCAGTATACACCACATTTACACATGTGCGTGAAGTATTATACTTTCATAAGAGTGCAATATCTAAAGTGCAGTTCTTATTTACAGGCTCATACTGTGGACACTCTGATTACTTACTATCTACAGTATGTATATTGTGTTCATTTTTTAAATTGTAATAGTAAATTGAGAGATTGATGTTATTTATGACCTTTACGGTCTGTGACACTGTAAAGACCAATACGGTCTGTCTTAGCACCCTTTTACCTTTTTTTTCACTTTTGCAAATGTTTGCTTTCTTGTTTTGTGTTGTATAAAAAATAAAATAATAAAATAAAAAAAGACGATTGACAAACCTAAAGACTAAACAAATGAAGTTCATTCAAACATTTTTTACAAATATATGTTGCTTAGTAAACTTTAGTTGGAATTATACTTTGGTTTATACCATTCTATTTGTTCAGTGTAGCTCATAAACAAAACTGCCTCGCCTTAATAGAAAGAATCATGTATATTTATATACTGTCAGGGAAGCAGCTGAAGCGTGAATTGCAAAATTCATCTCATCTTGATTTGGGTCAGTGAGTCTTAACACAACAAGGATAAAAAAAACATCAACATTTTTCTGATTATTGGCCGCCATAAAACATAAGCATACAGTATTTCAAAGTGACAGTGTGGCACCTCGTCATGGCCTAACAACAGATGACAGGTGAACACTGACTGTCAGTCACTTTCTCTGCTTTCTGAGCCAAATGACCGCATACTGTGTGGGACCTGCTGCACCATGACAAACTAATTAGCCAATGATAATGACACTGTGTTAGTGCCGTGCTAATGTGCTAGTGATGCACAAGAGTGTTTTCTCTTCCCCTCTCTTGCTTGTTCTCGATCTCGCGTGCCTTAACAATGGTGTGTTCAAGACCAATTAAAAATAGAGAGCTCTCTGCACACTCAAGCCCCGTCTCTGCGACTCCGTAAAGGCCAGGACTCGACTATTGTCTAAGGTATTTGGAGGAACAGATTTATTATTATTCCAATGTAGGCCAACTTCACCTTAAATTATAATGATGGCTGAACATGGGGAACAGGGAGGCTGGTGTAAAAAGATGGATTACTTAAAAAAGAGATGTATTCTGTTTGCAAATGCTACATATATTAATGCTGTTGTGCCAGTAAAGCAGAATGTGGGATTTTTATTGCACTGAAATATTTTAGACAATAGTAACAAGTCACACTTGCAGTGTGAATGAGGGCGGCTGTAACAACAAGCACAGCATCAAGCATGCATTGATTATCAGGCATTTTGCTGGCTGAGGCGAAACCTAAAGAGACAGATCACATTTAGCTGTGGCACACAAACATTTCCATTTACAAACTGGCATATATGATGAAACATGCAGCATCTCCATCCATATTAACACACCTGGAAATGCACCGTAGGTCACAAATCACATATCACGTGCATGTCGCATGTGAGCATTATTCCTCCATTATTCAATTATTCTAAACTCTAGTGCATGACAGCTAGTGAAAGTGATGCAGGGTTCACAAGCATTCAAAAACCCCATAGAAATGCATTAGTTCAAGATGCATTCAAGAAATATCTCAAATGTAATCAGTGCTGCAAACACACAAGAAACAACATGAAAACCTGCTCACAGCTAGACAGACAAACAACACTATGAGGAGAAATGAAATGTCACCGTATTGTAAGAAGCCTTATTGTATCTCCAGATGTGTCAAATCTGAAAACCTCAAAGATACTGTCACTTGAGTCAGGCTGGAAATTACAAACTCTGAATAGTATGTATGTATATATACATATATATATATACATATATATATACATATATATGTATATATATATGTATATATACATACATAGTTCATCATTGTTATGTTTTTAATTGAGCAATATGCAAATTCTCATGCATTGGTACAGTACTACAATGAATAAAGATGGTGAACAAAGCTAAACCATGATGAGTGCGATCAAAGTGAAAATCCAAAAAGGTCCAGGTTCAACTGGTTAATCCAGACAGACAGACAGACAGACAGACAGACAGCTTTACCTGGCCTCCTCTTGTGTATCTGATTCAGAATCTGATCTTCCTGACCAACTGTTCACATCATATAAGTAATCAGATATCGACATTGTTTAGACTAGTCTTCCACATGGATTTCTATAGTTTCCGGCCACAGCCTGGAAAAAAAAAAAAATTCTGTCTGTCTGTCTGTCTGTCTGTCTGTCTGTCTGTCTGTCTGTCTGGGCTCAAACGTTCTTTTAGATTTTCACTCTATTGTCTTCCACTGTGTTGATCTTTAACACACCTCCAACTAACTTCCGTCTCTCTGAATCTGCATCATCGTTGTTTGAGTCACAGAACGCTGGGATTCCAATTGTAAATACAAGCTTTTTATTTTTGTATTCCTAAAATAACCATATGTGGTTTGAATCAGCATTGGAAAAATCTGGTTCTGGTCTGGTGTGTATTTTAGCTGTTCAGAGTGCCATTTGGGCTGCAGTGTAAACAAGGCTAATCTGGCCTAAGCTTTACAGTATTATGAGCCATTCCATCAGGTTCATCCTTTAACCCATCAGTTCCACCTGGACTGACACAAGCTGTGACCAACTACAGAACTAACTATTAACCATGTGACCACGCAGCAGATCATCTATTTGGTGGTCACTAGAACCTCCTGCTTTTATTGAAGCTATTGTACTGAAGCCTTTTCTACCTGAGCTAACCATAGCTGTTATGAGATGATCCAGAGGTGAACGGGTGAACGGGTGAAATGTGATGACACGTACAGGATAAAATATCACACTTCATTTGTTAGTCACTTGATTGTAAGAGTATTGTTGTTTTTCATTACTTTTACATGTGGGAACACATGAGAAGGTCTGGTTGCATAGTACATGCTTATTTCACAAAGATTAGTAGAAATAGTAGAAAAGTAACCTGAGGTTTAAACTGGTTCCTTTTTACTATATGGAAATAACAGGAATTATGTTTGATATAATGTATTTCACCATCTAATCTGAAACATTTAAGTCTATAGGTAAAAGTCAATAGGTGCTCAGATTAATTATGAGTTGAGCGGAGGACATGATTTGCACTCAGTCCTCCTGCATTTGAGTCTTGAACTCTGTGAAAATCATTGTGTGTGTGTGTGTGTGTGTGTGTGTGTGTGTGTATGTGTGTGTGCGCGTGTGCGGGGGTTGGGGGCCTTCAGAAGGAACGGGGTGCTCTTTAAACCCAAACCCTCAAGGGCTCATTTGCTAATAAAATTCACTGAGGTCACCACCGCAGAAAAACGTGGCTGCTGCTTCGGAAATGTCAATGAAGACGGGGCAATTGTCTCTGTCTGCCACCAATCACAACGGCTCTCACTGTGAGAGGGTGAGGCTGTTCATGTGAGCACCGGTGGCCTCCAATCAATTTTCTAGAACTTTCGCTGCGTCCTCTGAAACATGAAAGGTGTGTGGTGAAATGACACTGAATACAGTTTGTGTGTCTCTGTGTAAGTCGGTGTCAAACACATTCACCTCCGACCATCCATCATGCACGTGTTCTAGTCTTAGTCTTAGACTTAGTCTTAGTCAGGCTTTGTTGCTGCATGTCAATCATCGAGCGATTCTTAATGGCTTCATGTTAATCTGCAGTGTGTGTGTGTGTGTGCTGCTGGCACTCCACTGCAATAAGTGGGTCATATAATGGCCGACACATAGCCATCACACACACACACACAGACACACACACACAGACACAGACACACACACACACACACACACACACAGACACAGACACACACACACACACACACACACACACAGACACACAGACACACAGACACACACACCATCATGATCTGATTTATCCTTACTATGTGATTATTTACTGTCACTGAAAAAGAAAAGAAAAGTATTAGAATATTAGTTAACATTCTAAAAAAATAAATATATATCTGGTGGCAACTGGAACGTTGTGGGTTCGATTCCCGGCTCTGATATATAATGTGATGTGTCCTTGGGCAAGACACTTAACCCACATTGTTCAAGGTTTTCTGACATTTTACGAACTATTAAAATATTTGTTGGATTCAGCTCTAGTGTGAATGAGTGAGTGAGTGAGTGAGTGAGTGAGTGAGTGAGTGAATGGGTGAGTGGCAAACCTGTAGCAGCGTAACGTGGTCATGGAGACTAGAAAAGCTCCATATGAATACAGACCATTTATGGTGGAAAACTATTATAATAAATAATAATAAATGATTACACGACAAATGAGAAACAATTGAAAATCATCTGCAAGAATGAACACATGAACCGATCGTTTTGTTTAATTGTGCAATCATATAATGGGGTTTTCTCCTTAACCCCTGCATGACCTTGCAAACACTTCACAGACTCTGATTTTCATACAAATTTGTGACCGGCTCAAAAGCAATTAGTTTATTTTCACAACACAGTGGCACTGAGCTCCTCAACAGCAAATCCCATCTTTGGCTGATGTGATTTAAATTCTGATTAAATTCCTCTCGTCCTTCAGTCAGTGGGCACGTTCTCTCTCATATTTTAAGTGGATCGTCGTCTCTTCTCTCTCATTTGAACGTCTCACACACACACACACACACACACACACACACACTGTAAACAACAATGCTTGTCCAGGTAATGCAAAGGTGAACGCTTTGGCTTCTGAAATGATCCATCTTATCTGTATGCAGCAGCTGCTCTTAAAGAAAGGCCTCTCCATCTGGGTTCAAGAGTGAGCTGCATTTGCATGAGAGCATTATGAACCTGACGAGAAAGAATAAGAAGGTGGAAGATCTCCGTTAACCTTATTGTGCCAGTCCTTCACCATTGTCGAGGTGTCATTATCGACCAAGGGCACGCGAACAAAACAAAGACCCTGAGCTGCACACGGAGAATGCAAAAAACATTCAATTTCTCTCCTGCAACATATTTAGAGCAGACATTAACAATGCAACAATAAGTCATTTTGCCTCAGCTGCATTTGCTATTGTCCCCAACATAATATAAAAACCCTAATTAATCTCAGTTAGAGGAACTTCTTTCTCCTCCCCCTCCCTATTACCATTATTCCCCACAATGAGTCTCTGGAGAGACTGCCGGCATCATCCATGACACCATCAGAGAAGAAGCAGCCTCTGCACCAGCTGCAGCTCACTAAAAACAGCTCCCCCTGAACTCCCTCACCTCCCAGCAGCACCACACCCCGTCAGCTTCATCCAACCCTCCTCTGAAACCCCTGAGAGAGGTGTGGTCCTAGAGGAAATGAATTTCTTTTTTAAATAAACGTCTTTCAAATGATATGCAATCAGAGTCCGCATCCAGCTCTACTCTCCAAGGCTGAGAGAGACAGTTTTAGACTCACTGTCCAACACAGATGAGGCTTGTTGTTAATTACACAACTGCCAGGCGGTCCCTCCAACTCTGGGGAGTGTCCGAACACACATACACAGCCCTCAGAACTGGGCTGAACCAGCCTCTCGGAGCCAAAGCATGCAATCAGAGCTGCGCACGGGCATGAACAAGGCGTGGCAAGGAGGCGGGGAGCGGATCATTGTAAACAACCATCATGTCATCAGAGGGCTCGTTTCAACTTTTTCCATTTCCATTCAACTCTGCTCAAGGCCTCTGATGAACCCTTTCTCTCCACTTAGCACCCTGATATGATGCAGCATGTTACACAGAAGCACTTCCACTCATTTCCAAAGCCTTTGATAAGTCTTTACGAGATATATCACGTCTTTAACGTCTAATGAAAAGAAGAAATTGTGATATTACAAAATGAACTTCACCTTGTAATAGTTACTGCCCTGTGGTTGTGTGTGGTGAGGTTCTGGGGCTGTAACGTCCCAGTCGACTGGTCCATTCATGACTCCATACGTTCTGGACTGGTCGACTTTTTGCCGTGTTCATTTCATACAGTCTATGGTCAATTTGATTTCATCTGGAGGAATGTACCAAGTGCTAATGTGTTCACGTGTGGACGCGTCCATTGTCCATCGTCAGTGTTTTACAACATTTTTTGCAGATCATATAAAAAACGGTAGGCAGGCACATTTTCCATTGCTATAGTACCTCCTTAATATGGGCGGAGTCATCATAGCATGACATTTTATAAGCAACAGTGAAGAGCAAAGAAGTTGTTTTCAGTGTAACTGAATCCTTGATTAAAAAGATTAGTTCACAGAATCGTTCAGTGCTTCCTGCATCAGTGACCGTCTGACACAGTCACTGATGTGAAATACCCCTGAACGGGTTGTGACTCGGCTCAGGATCACCAGCATTGACAGCGCTGTTGCTAAATACACCAGACTCCTCTGCTGAATATTTCAGACAGAGATTTTAGACATTTCCTTGCTAAGTGTGAGAGATTTTTTTAACTGATCTACAGTTCTGAAATTGTTCCATTTGATTCCTGTGTCCGACGTCAGTGACGACACTCTCTCACGCTGTCTGTTGACGTCACATTCAGAATCGGCTCAGCTCTCTCACCAGAGCAGGTAACAAACAAGCACCAGGGACGGAAAAGCAATAAACCGAGTAGAGTCCATTGAAGCCGAGTAGTGTTAGAACTGTACAATGGAAAAGTGCCGTGTAACGTGATGTAACGTGATAAGTGATGTGAAACTCTTGTCACCCTTTGTGACACACAAACATTAACCAGTAAAGAAGTTGTTATAGCGTCACAGAACCTTCTGAGAGTATGATGACATCATTCCATGGAGATCCATTCAAGTACATGTTGACAATGCGACAGCAATCACAGGTGAGATAGATCCTTCACCAGTGTAGCTTTCATCTAAATGCATTTCCACCCATCAACACCATCTCTAGTGGCCCTAATACAATCTCCGCCATCCACTAGGCCTACACTATACAGTATTTCACATCCATGTTGATGCAGACAAAAAGGACAGATCACAGTTTCACACAGTAGGTTGACACTCATCGTAAAATTGAGAAATGCTGCAGCCTATTAATTACATGCAATTCTACATGCACAGGTAAAAAAAACAAAAAAGCACTCAGACAAGGAAACACACTCAGAGAGACCTCGAAACGAGACATGGGATTTTAATCAGATATGTTAAATTTAGAAGGCGCGTGACGTGTTCATTTGTAGGTCATGGCTTTTCCAGATGTCGACGTAACCTTTGCCCAGCCTCCATGTGTCTCCACATTAATCAAATGCAGTGGAATAAACAAGACACTTAGCCTATCAATAGAAAGCAATTTCTCCCGGGCGGTTCAACACACATCATGCTGATATACACACAAAAACACGTCTGGCCACTGGCTGCTTAAAATTAGTGAGGGTCTGCTAATGAATTCCCCGTCTGTCAGTGGCAGTGCCCAGTGCAATCTATCTGTGATGCTTTCACACAGAGGAAGACAACAATATCTATGAGTTTGCTCTGTTACCTTTGTTAGAACATGAAAAACCAAGCAAAGCTAATTCCATCTGCTCAGAGGTGGAGATATGTCTGCATTTCAAATCAAATGAAAGGTGATTAATGGAGCATTAAACAGACACACACACACACACATGCAGGGAAGGCATTTCATTGGATTTCAATATGAGGCCGATGTTTTAAAATGCATTGGAATTTAATGTCACTTTGGTCCCAAAGATCATGCACTTAATGTGGAAAAGTTGCATCTTTATCGTACATTTAAAACAGAAAAAAAGAAAGTAGAGTAAGTTAGAGACAGTGGGTTCAAAGACTTTTATTTTGGAAATGCAGTGAGGTCAGGGATGCACGATATTATCTGCATAACGTCGCTATAGCTACATATGGGCTTTAAAATATATTATTGGATTTTGGGAAACACCCTTTACTTCCTTGACTTGTCTTGTGTCATTTCCAACAATTATCTTTTTATTCAGTTTATTTATTTTGTAAAACTAAGAAAAGTCATATCTGCATCTGCTGTGAATGGAAAATATGATGTGAAGTTCACAACAGGAGATAAAAGCTGAGTGACCTCTGCACTTAGGCATAAAGATAAATGTCTATCACTCCACACATATCAGATATCACACATTCATCATCCATATATTATGTTATTTACATTTCCTGGGTTCATTATTTAACAGTGACATGAAGAACACACACACACACACACACACACACATATGTATACTGTATATATACACATAAATACAATTATTTAACATCATTGTTAAATAATTGTATTTATGTGTGTGTGTGTGTATATATGCATATATAAATATACACACACACACACACACACACATATATATATATAGTTATAATTTCCTCTTCATAGTAGAACTTGAACACATAATCTGTATTTATTAGTGTCTCACAGTGAAGTTGTTTACATGGACGCTTTCTGTATATTATAATTAGAGTCTGATTGGAAACAAAACATCCCATGTAAGGATTTATAGGCGACTGAACAGAGGATTTGGACACACAGTACATTTAACAGATAAAAATCATGTAAATGCTCGGTCACATTTGTTATTCAGATCTTAGCCACTACAACTAAGTGCTGTTTACTGTTCTCAATGATTTCCTTAATCAGTGACTCATCACTTTGGAGCCATATTATTTTTCACCTAAACCAGAGACGTTGCAACAGTTTAAACAAGGACAGCAATTGTCTGGTGGTTGTGTGTTATTTGCCCATTTTTGTTAGTGCATATACACTATAAATAAAAACACTATTACAGCGTTACAGTTTTCTATTATATTATCTCCATTCATGCATTTTTCAGCAAAGAGAATCTGATTCTCATTTTGCTGAATTCAGTTCATACGACACTTTTAACAAGAACATCATTTATAATGAGCTCTTGAATTATTAATTTTACAAGTGAGCACACTGCAGCACATGTCAGATGAACCAGCGTGTCGACGGAACATGCAGCTGATTTTGAATGTAACACCACCACAATAAATGAAGCATCCGTTCAACAATGGTGCAGGCGTGGAGCCCGCCGCTCGTTAACACAGGAAAAGCAATAAAAGAAAAAACTTCTTTGGATTGTGAAAGTGTGTGTGTGTGAGCACGGCAACATTTTAGAAATGTATTAAATGTCCACTTCAGCTGAATAACTTTGGACTTCTTACCCGACATATTAGTTGATAAACTTTGTAGTTCTGACAAACTACAGTGTTTGTGCAACACTTCCTGTGTCAATCCTTGCAAATTAAAAGCATGCATTGTTGTCACTGACAGGTGGGCAGCCCTAATCACAATACCACATTGAAAATTCCTAACCCGTACCCAGCCCTAGTGTCTCTTGGTATTAAGCCTTTAAGAATATTTTGACACTATTCATATTAAATATTCTTTTATTATGAGCTTATTTGTGGTGAGGAAGGATCACAAACAAACTGACGTCCAGACTATTGCTATGATGAAGAGTCGTCATCATCCTTACCTGAGGGCATCCATGGATCTGATGAAGGTTTCTCTCTGGTATTGGCCTGCTCCCATTCAAGGTCATCATCCCTGCCTTGGCTGTACCCGCACGCTGCCAGCGGCGTCTCAAAGTTACAGTCGCCTGTGACAAAAGGAAGAAATGTATGTGCTTATACAGTTTTTCCATTAACTTGCTGCTCAAATGAATGAATAAATTAAATTCTCCAGGTTTTTTTTTTTCTCCCCGGCGCTATTCATAATGCAATACGCCAGACAATGAGATGCATTTAAGTGAGACAGAGTGAAGGATTACTGTAGTAGGCAAGGCACAACATACATTACCATCATTAGCAACACGGCGGTCCAATTTCACAATGACAAGTATGAAGTGTCTAAACTCCATCATCGTTAGACATTATGTTCCCAACTGCACAACCATCAGGGATAAATTGATTTATTTTCCTTTGCCGGCCACAGAACTTTGCTGTTCATGCGCCCGTACTCCACCGAGTCTCTCTAATCCTTTTTACAAGCTGCTCGCAAAAAATGACAGCAAGCAACTATTAAGGCCAGCCTTCAACAGCATGAGATCGATTAATACAAATACCCCTTTATTCTTCACACCTTAAAGGCCACACAGAGATTGGAAGCTGGAGCTTTTTCCCCCTAAAGTGCTTTTTAGTCCACTCATAAATCTAGAAAAATGGCAAGTGAGAACAACATGAAGCAGGAGAGGAGTTGATGCTGAGTAAAGCAGTGGCTTCTGTCCTTTTCAGAGAAGCCACATGACGATGAGAGGATATGATGATCGAGTCTCAATTACATGATTACGTTGACTTTTCTCTGAAAGCACATGTGCAACATTTTGAAATGAATCCAGCTAATGAATGACAAAATGTTTGCTTGCACATCGCTAATACATTTCTAGACACAGACGACACAGCTTACAAATTGTATTGCCTCTGGGAATGTCCTCTGAGCCAGAATCTATGCCAGGCAAAAACCAATATCTCATCTCTTACAAACTCCCTGTGACATTCTGCTGCACAACGGCGAGGAGCAGGGTTTTTGTTATTCCATTTATCTCTCCGCTGACATTTACAGTACAACTGCAAATGAGTGGCCAAACGAGGAGAATATGGGATCATAATTAATACGCTGCTAATGACACGTTTGCTGCTAGAGAGGGTGGCAAGAGAAAATGGACCGACTGTCAAAGAACAACAGGTACAAAGGTACGTGTTCACAGAACCACACATCCACACGGTCTCAGTACTGTATTTCAGATAGCTTTGTGGTTTGGTAAAGTGTTCATGACTGACTGACATTTCATTTTAAATCACACTAGAGAGGAACAAACTGCCGACATCCTTGTCAGCGCGAGGACACGTTATTTACGTCACACCAAATGTAAAATACGTCCATGAGCCCCGATGAAGATGTTTTTCACTCTTGATATGATTCAATAGCCAATAGATTCCCAGACTGATATTATTTAGCACACCACAGTAGCACTCCTGACGCTTTGTTACCAGCATCAAAATGTATAACTGCTTAAAATGAAAGCACATTTTCTATGATGAGATTTAGGGAAAAGCCTTGTGTGGAAGGTGGAAGAGGAACAACATCCTCTCTGCTCGACTTCCCGCACACTGGACCTTTACGACATTCACTAATGACAACCAATCAACGTGGAATGTTATATAAAAAGAGTCTTCGAGTCAGTATCAGAAACCTAAAGTTAGGATCTTTGATCACTAATCACTACAGTTACGTTACAAAGTCCATGTTTCCCTCTAACGACACATTTATATTTTAGTGGACGTTCATTTTATGCATTTGCAAATTTGACCTCACATCCAAGAAGATAATTTAAAGCTAGTTCTTTCCTTTCCTATTGGTCTTAATGCTTTTATTATTCTAATGTTTCTGTTGGTTTTAAGTTGGTCTTAGTGTTTTCTTATGTTGTTTTATGTCTAACTGTACAGCACGTTGGTCAACTTTAATTTTTAAATGTGCTTTATAAATAAATAAATGATGATGATGATGATTTGAAATATCAAGCTGCCTCATCCTTTGTATTTGCATGATAGCATGACATGTGCTTAAGAATATCTGAAGAGCTTGATGAAAACAAAGTAGAGATACGCTGTGTATGAGAACCAGCAGGATACACTTTAAAAGAAGGTGTGTAGCTGCTGCTGATAGGTGCATGTTTAGTCTTTAACAGCTGTTAACTGCCAGTGTATAATAATGTGCAAGTTCATCGTTTCAGCAGAGGGAACTAAAGAATGGATCCACCCACTGTACGGCAGCCTGTACAACCTGTAATGTTAATTGTTGATTAAATGTGAGGCAAAGGAAACAGATGGCCGACGGCTGAGAATAGGCGAGGACATTTTCTTTAATTACCACCAACATGCTCTTAGGCAAAACTCTTACCAACAACAGTTCAGTTGGAGCATTTCCAGAGGAATGGAGCTCCAAACATATGATGTCCACACTGAAACACAGCTTGTGCTTCGTGCTCAGTCACTTTCCGCTCTAAATAAATAAAATGGTCTGTGTTGCCAGCTTACGACTTTTAGGGGAACATTTACATGAGTCCTTGGCCGCGGCGTCACATGGACTGGCTGGGTTCCATCAATATTTTGACTCGATAGTTCCAAGCTCCTTCGCCCCCGTGCCGCCCACCTCCCCTCTCACAGCATGGCGGCGCTCAAACAAACCCAAAGAGGTGGCTTTTTATTGATGTTTGATATTGAAATCGATGGAGGAGCGAGAAAAGACTCGAAAAATGCCATAAAAAGAGAATATTCATCTATTTCTTGTTTAATTTAAAGACGTTTAACTTGTGTTTTTTTTCCCTCAAGTGTCAACTCGATGTCTTCATATTGAATCAGGAAATGAGGGGCGCTCGGTGTGAAACTTCATCATTAACAGATCTTGTTGCAAATAAGGTGATTTGAATAAAAAAGACATTAAGAAGAAACACTTCAGTTTCAGTTGTATGATTTTACAGATGGAGACGAGAAGAGAGTCACACAAAAAACAACATAGATCTGTGCACATGTCATTTCAACTGTAATCTGAACTTTTTACTACATGTCATAATTACAATAACTATTCAAAGATGCAAGATAATAACACAACAGGATGAACCCATAGTGACATTGACCAAACTAGAAAAGCATCCTCATCCACTGCTTTAACTGAACTCTTTTGACCATTAAGGCTGGGTAACAGGGTGTGAAGAAACAATAAATCAATCTGCATTGCTTTGATTTTCTTTACACAAGCTCCTTGGTGGGTGTTGGGCGTCTTTATTGGAGAATTGTCCAATAATTCCTGTAACTTGTCTCAGCTCATCTGTGGTAAAGATCTGAGCATCTTGTGCTAGAGGAATCACGAGGACTTCACTGTTGAGTGCAGTGAGACAAAATACACAAGAGGCGCGAATCGTTCAGAGAGTCACGATTGTTTCAAAATGGAGCTGCTAATTTCAGGGTCTACTCAGCTGTTGAAATCAGAGTAATGCAGAGTATAATGCAGAGTAGATTAGAAAGCTTTTATATGTGGAGTCCACGTGTATCAAACCACGGTGTTTATCCACGGAAATATACAGTATATATATCATAAAAAAAACAGTTCCAGAGTGGGCACCCTTGCCTGCCTCTTCTTGTGTGTGGAGATTGTTTTTCACTTCATGATAACTTTGATTTTCTTTCCTTAGTCACTCTGGGTTTCCATAATTGTCCAAATGTAATGTGTCCACTCGGGTTTTTGTGTTTTTCCTGCACATGTATTTCCTGCATATGTTGATGTGTATGATGAAGATATTTCCTGAAACAATCTCGTGTTTACAGAAAAAGACCAACAGATAGTTTACGTCGCGCGTGGATAGAGCCCAAAATCATCACCACTCACCACTTCATCGACACAAAAACAACTGCTTGCGAGTCAAGAGACGGTGCACACGCATGCAGATGAGCGCATCAATCAATAGCATCATAATAGTCCTTCTCTCTGTAGGAGGTTTATATCGCTGCCAGTGTGTGGCACAACCCCCATATAATCAACTGTGACAGCTGCTGAAATAGATAGCCCAACAAGAACCTGCCAACTCTCTGAAGGAGATTTAACTTTCAATAAATGCTTATGAGGTGTGGGTAGTCTGGGAGTATAGATGAATGTGCTCCCCCCTTTAAAGAGAGGCAGACAGCTCGTAGCTAAAAGGTGGCCTCGAATAAGTCATAAAACAATTTATACCTGAGTGAAAACACACAATGTCTTTTTATATTTGCACGCAGAGTGCATTTTTAGGAAATCTATCCATCTTTTGCTAGACTGAGCCAGAGGCTTGAATCAATACCTCAACCTCTCAACGCTGGAGCCAATGTCTCCTAAAGATTTTCAAGTCAGACTTAAAAGGCCTTTTGTAATTGCACCTGTAACAAAAGTAAACTTTCAGCATTTAAAGCTGCATGTGTGCGGACGTTTGCTGCTGGAGTGAAGTGCTATGCACAGTGATCTCCATGAAGGTGGGAGGATGGTGGGGGTGGAAATGGAACACTGTAAATGAAGATTGGCAGGGTTGTAAATTGATCTCTTCCTCTCTCTCATTTGTGAAACCTTAAGATTGTTTTTCTAAAGTTACCATTTTTATTACAAGACTTTTTGAAAACATCAGCCTTGCATTTAAGGATGCCGTCTTGACACGCGTGTTTCAAATCCTTGATTTGTGGGAGTATTTTGTATTTGCAGGTTTTCTTTTAAATGAATAGTTCAAGATTGTAAGACAAACAAATGTTTTCTTGCAAAACGTTGGATGAAAAGAAGCATGGTCAAATGTTTTTATGTCTATTCAACATAAATCTTGACCCAGCAGATTAGCTTAGCCTTAAGATTCTCAATGAGTTACTTAACCGACCTAGCATAACATGAAGGTAACACAATCTCACTCTTTAACACCAAAGTTAACAAAATGAAGTAAATGTAAAGAATTGCATACACTCAAGTCACAAGATAATAGGTTTAACATCACAGCACATACCAGCTGTTAATCCACTACTGCTTCCATCCATGAAATTCAAGTGTATTATCTTGCGACTTTAACATCTGGATATATATATATATATATATGTATATACGTATATACATATATATATATATATATATATATATATATATATATATACAGTATATATATTCTGAAGAGAACCTGAATTCAGGCCTCTGAAAGTACAGGAAGATGTCGCCACATACAAATGTGCACATGCACAAGAATTAGCTTAGTATATAATTACTGTTCATTTGCTCGCTCTGTAACTGGGCATGTGTAACTGTATCAGGAACAACATCATTAGTGTGGTGTACTGTAGTATTGATGGCATGAGACAGAATATCCTCCCAGGATAGAAAACTGAGACATTTCTCACTGGCTCATGCTGCTTTTGTCCCACTAGCAGATATCATTGCTGCAAGACCTCCTTAGCCCCTCTGCCAATTCTGCAATTACCAGCCTTCCAACCTGTTCTGTCGGGCTCGGAAATCGCAGGTCTGCTCTTCGCCCCAATCAGCCTCTATGTCTGCACTTGTTTTAACAAACATCTTGTCTGCCGGCAACCTCGCAAGACTGAAACCACAAGGCAATCTTGGGTAATTTAAAACCAATGTCGACTATCTTCCTCCACCGCAGCCAGTTTAGAGCTTCAGATTCCTGCAGCTAAGCCCCTTAGGGACTGATAGCCTTTTCTCTCTAGCCCTATTTCACTTATCTATTGGCAGCTCCTGCCAAGTCCTATCTCTGCACTGAATTGCATGTATATATATGATCTGTTTGGGGACTTTGAACTGTGGGAAGGGATTTAAGACAATCAATCTCAATATCATTATCAATCACGTCTTGCTGTTCATCACATTGATTTGAGGCAAAATAAAGAAGCAGGAGTGGAGATTTCCACTGATAATCTGCCTTGTTAAGCCGTGCACTTGTCAGAAAGGTTTTGCAGGAACACAAACAACAAACTACATTGTTCTAATTGAACAAAATACTGGGTGAATATTTTGTTTTTTAAATTCATAAAGAAACACACAAATTTGGTGCTTTAGCTCAGAAGAAAGTGGGAAAAAAAAGGAACAAATCCTTTCCTTCTCTTGATGGATGTGCTTTACATCAGCAGTATTACACAGTTCCTGATCAAATCCAGCCTCGTGCATGCTTAGATGTACACTGAAGATGACATGCTACATCTTTGACAGATGATTCTCAGGCTGTGTGCCCAGCATGGGGCTTGACGTTTTCTTCCACTGTCTGTCAAGCAACAACTTCCAAGTGAACGACTTCAAATCCATCTCCATTGGGTATAACCTGCCAGGCACCAATTAAGACGAATATGGACTCTAACTCAGTGACATGAAGGACCCTTACTGTCATTTCTCTCTAATGAAAATGAAGACTCTAAAGGTCTGAGTGCAGAGAAGAATCCTGCGGTGATAACATAAAAACATTATGCAAATTTCTCAGAATTATTCTCAGAATTATTACAATGATGCTACAGGGTCAAACTAAATGGATCAAAAGTTTGTACGGACTAACGAGTGGACTCCTTAATGTTGTAGATCAGCTTGAATCCATTATTAATAGACCAACAACCACCTGATGTGTTGTTTGCTCAGTTTGTTGCTTTCTGGTGCATCCTGCCTCTGACATGACAACAAGGCTGGTTAACTATGGCTTTTCCACCCCATTGTTCCCAGCATCCTCATTCTTGTCTCATTCCACACACTGTCTGCCCGTCGTTGCCCTCCAGAGAGACAGAGAGAGATAATAACACTGGTTCCTATTCGCGCATGTGGATAAAATGAATGGTGGAGCCAAATAGGTTTGTATGGTATCCCGTTTTTTCCCCATGGAAACAACATGGTAACTGAACACACACACACACACACACACACACACACAACACACACACACACACACACACAAAACACGCACAACACACGCAGATACAAAAATGCTGTTTATTTCTTCCATATGTTTAATATGCAAAAATAAATTAAAGCAAGATGATAATATACCACAAATTTAACAACAATTTCTATAGGAGACAGACAGATCAAGGAGAAAGGCTTCCATGGTTTCATTAAGAGTCTCATTGAGCATTAAAGGTGATATATGTAAGAAATGTCTGATATTAAGACATAAAATGACCATGGCGTGACAGAGATTAAGGAAACACAGTACATTTACATTCATGTCTTCTATGATAACAATGGTGCAGTCAGTATATAACAGTATATTCACCAATGTAGTAACCATCAAAAGTCACTGTTGTACGTACTAAATATCACCATCAAAAAAAAAGAGTCCTTATTAGCGTTCACGTCACCATGTTGTCCAGGATAAAGCGCCATAAAGCGTCATGTAGCTAGTTAACATGTAGCATATGTGCTCTGAGCATCCAAGCACAACTACATGATTGTTGTGTGATTGTCATCTGAAAAACATTTGGGAAATTCTTTTTTTAAAAGCATTTATTTTGAGATTCTAATGAAATAAGTGCTTTTAGATGCATATGTCTAATGCTTTTTAAGTAGAGAAGTCATTCACGATGTTATTCCTTGATTCAAATAAAAATGATTTTCAAATCAAAATCATTTCTATTGATTCAAAATTCAATCAATACATAGAGCTGTTAATTGGAGTTTCTACAGAAAAGTCATCATGAAATCAGAGTCATAAGGGTTTGCATGATTTTACGTCCAAGACAAATGTTCCATTTATTTAAGGTAAACTGCAAAAATGAACCCAGGAAAGTTATGTGAGTGTATGCCATACCTCGTCTCAACTGTCATCAAACTGAAGCTGTGATTGTCTACACTGTAAGGACGCAGAGCTTTTGCTGTGCAAATCAAAAGTGAAGTAACATTTAAAAAAGACATCGTTTGAATAAAAGTCAAGAAAACGGCGAGACAAATATCTGGAACAAACAAAGATATGAAAAACGTCACCCTGCTGTGTGATGATGTTGTGCTGCAGAATTAACCTAACCCTGCGTATCCATTCACATGGTTTTAAGCTCAATACTGTTAGACTTGGTTTAACATTGTGATCCAGGTGTGATGGACTGCTGGCCTGAGCTTCAGTCAATGAAAAGACAGAACTCTCTCTGGCTTCCTGAGGAAAATAAGATTCACACCTGGACAGGAAGCCGTCTGGAAGAGAGGAAGGAATAAAGAGTCGGCCTGTGCTCAAATCCATCTGGCTCACTCCATCAGAAAACAACAGTGGATGACCCTTCAGACTGAACCCCTTTCAATCCTCTCAAAATCTGCTAAGTCAACAAACCTTTGAATTCGGCCTGAGGAGTATTACAAAGACGGGTTGAAATGCTAATGTCAGTAAGAATACCCCCACACCCCCCTCCGCCCTTGTTCTCTCGAGTTTCCCAGAGTCTAATTTGTCAAACATGCAAGTAACAATGCTAGAAATTAGCCCAAAGGGAGATTTTCTCCAGAGGAGAGAATGATTATGTTTGATCAGAGAACAAACAAGAACATTAGCACGCTTTGTTGGTTTTCCACAACTGGAACAAATGCTTGTTTTTAATGCGTGGAGGAGGGGAATAATTCAAGGTTGAATGTCAAAGAATTGGGAAACCGCTAAAGCTAATTAGAAAATGGAGAAGAATAGAAGATAGGTTGAATCAATCCCCTCTTGAGTGAGAGTGAAAATCTAGGCCACAACGCAGAGCTTCCACATTCAGGTCAAATGATCAGCTTTGTTGAAATAGCATTACTTTGCCTTTGTGTCATGACGTGTTGTCAATCACATGTGTGGTGTGTTTAATCCACACACACACACACAGCCGGGCTGACCAGCACGAGGAGCGATGGAGCACAGGTGTAGGGGGTTACCGTGTGGATGTGAGCGCTGCTTTTTCAGGTGTGGCCAAAGGGATTTCAATCCCAGTGGGGGGTTTTTTCAAAGTGTCGTCTTAGGGTCCTCACCTGCACACTTCAAACAGTCAAACCCCCTGTTTCTCTTTTGAAGCTCCATAAATCAGCTAACTAAGAGAAGAAAAAGAACCTCAATCCTCCAGGGTCGGGGACTTGGCATCAGGAGAGTCCGGTCAGTTTGAATCTTAAAACAAGTGGAAGGGATCTCGTCTGGGTGTCAAGCGTCACTTCTCACAGTCAGACAACATGCAAAAATATAACTACTAGTAGATACTGCTCTATGTCTCACAGTGTTATCAAAATTAAAACATTGGATTTGCTTTGGTCATATTCCACCATGTTTCCAGACAGTTGGTTAAATGAGGATAAATCAATAGATTAAGTTAATTGCAGATAAATAGCATACATTTGTGTAAAGGGCCTATGATTTTTTACCACTGTTGCATTATATTTGATGAGTTAATCCTTTCCTCTGCCAATACACACCTGGTAGTACCAGCTTTCCTCCTCAGATGTATAAAGTCTTAATTGATTCATTCTCCCATTCAACTACAATACTGCATATCCAGGTTCCATTTAATAATGATTGTCAGAATTATTGTATATAATCTGCTGGAAAGCACAAAAACCATGAAATAAGAATAAATCATCATGTGCCCCCTGTTTCACTATATACTATATATATATATATATATATACTGTATATATAGTAAATATATGTATATATACATATATATACTATATATACTGTAACCAATATGATATTTTGTCAGTGTCTAAATGTTTGAAGACATAATGCAGTTCACTAAAACATTTAAATGCATGATCAACAGTAACTGATCAGCTTGTACCTACAAGCTAACTATATCACAGTTAGTTTGCTAAGATGTGCTTAGCCACACAACTGGGCTAACGTGGCCTAAAGTGAGCTCATGTTTAGTCTTCATCTTAGCCTCCACCAACATGATCCCTTACATTTGCATCCATCTACACAGACAGAAATGCCACTGGACAGTAACTCATTTCATTGCTTTTATCTTTTAGCACAAAAAGTAAGACATTTGTGTTTCCTTTGCTGTAACAATGATTCTTGGCAATAAAGATTATACTGTTGAATAGCCTGTTCATTTCCCTTTTAATTGGTGCCACATTTTTTATGGAAAATACATTTGTGGGTTGAGCAGCAGAGTTGACTACGTGGGTTGTCATCATTGGAAGCAATCTCAATGCAGAGAGAAACCGAGATAAGATTCTGCAACCAGTGACAATCCCACATCTCCACAGTCTGGGACCAAACTCTATCCTCCAAGATGACAACACTGGTCCCCACAGAGTGGAATGGCCTGAATGGCCTGCAGTCACTGAAGTGCCAGAATGACCGACACAACCACACTGGCTGACGTGCGACAAATGCTGCTTGAAGAATGGGATGCCATCCCTAGGTACTGATATAATATTGAATATTTTGAATCAATACCAGCACTAAAGGCCCTGGTATACTTGTTATAGTTGCAGCCCTAACATATACATTTAGAAGGCCAATAAAATATCTAGTCAGTGGGGGTCTTTGCAGCTGACCCACTTTCAATATGAGGATGATAATAATGTATGTACAGGTCATCTTTATACAATGAGACAAATTACTTTAATAACTTTTCATCTGATTTGCTATCAATTCAGACAGTAAAGTGGCATGAATAAGTGAATGTAACAAAGGGAATTCCCAGAGTCGCATTAATATGATTAATTTTTAAATCCAATTATTGTATAATGGCTCGTGACCTATTTCCTGATTTAAGTGCCCCATCAAAACCTTACACATCACAGCGTGGAGAGGAACCTGTATTGTTTGACATGGTGAAGCTCGTGCAGGAAGAGCCTGCGGGGAAACTTTCCAGTGTCAGTCGCCAATATTACAATCAGCTGCTGGAACACTGAGGTGAGTTACCGCGGGTATTAGAGGGCGCGGGACAGTGCGTCTCCAATTCCTGGTTACACTGCAAGTTTCTTTCATTAACAGTGTGACAAACGTGCGTCTGAAGTCACAAAGCAAGCACATTCTAGTTGTGCAGAGGAAGGAGGATGACCAGTGAGAACACAGTCAGATAACCTGGCTTTCATGCAGCACAACACCACACTGCAATATTAATAATTCAATATAAAAGAGAAGACTAGAGACTAAATATTGGAATTATCACATTTTAATCGAATTCATTAAATGTCTTTTGGCCATTGGACAAAACGAGACACTTGAAACTAATGGACATTTTCTTTTACTATATTTCACTAACTGACACATGAATGGAAATGACGTTAACAGATGAATTAATCGTGGAAATAATTGTGAGCTGAAGCCATTTTTGTTAAGTTGAATGATTTAAGTACAATACAGTATCAAGTGTGATTTTTCTGACATAGCCCTATACGACACCCATAATGTGCCAAAAGAGCTTGACATAAAATGATAAAACTTACATTAAAACAGCAAAAAAAGGTCACCGTGCTACTAGGTATTCAAAGCAAATCCGACTAAATAAGTTGTAAGTCTTTAAAAAGTGCCTCATCAGTGGGGTAACCTGTTCGAAAGCTTTGGAGCCGCAACTGCAAAGGAACAGTCACCCCACAGTTTGTATCTTTCCTCACGTATAGTTAAAATCTGTTTTTAAAGCAATGAATCAATCCTAAAATGAACCGGCAGCCATTGAAGAGCATGGAGAACAGGAGTGTGTTCACGCTGAGGTCACTGAGACAACATATATACAGTAATTCTATACATATAGTCATTTACATTTGATTGTGGTACAACTTTACACTGCAATGATATTTACATTTAAAAACTACAATATTTAACTGCAATGACGAGAAGCTAAAAGAATTTAACAATTTAAATAATCTGTTTGAATGTTTGTTAAAGAATTAAAAACTAAACTAAAATTCCAATACTTTGTGGTTTATTAAAAAGGAAATCTTTAAAACGGAATAATTTAGGTTTCTGGACAAAAACAAGACATCAGTTTATGGATTTTATGGACCAAACAATTACTCGATTCATCGAGAAAATAATAATCACATTCATAGATGATGAAAGCAATCGTTAGTTGTTTTTTTTTTACATAAAATAGAACGGTTCACCAGCAGCCAGCTCTCTGCTCATTCAGATTGTGATTTTCGATCTGAAAACGATTAACTGACGGTATCACACAAAACCCAACAAACTCAACGGGAATAAACGCAAACCTTTATAAATGGAGATGATGAATTTACAAAAATATGCACCAAAAACACAATCAGAGGCTAAAAGGTCAAATCAGCATGACTGACTGAGCACCTGTGTGATCAGATGGAGCCACATTGAGCAAACTCACTCTGACTGTGTGAATGCCGAGCTATGAAGAGATGCAGCGAGCTTTCATTTGAAAGTGTCAAGTGCACATAAAGGGTGATTTATTGAGGGCTGTAATCATCTTACACTCTGGCCCATAGAAAACTCAACAGACACATCTTAAAGGGATGGAGATTAAATACTGCACATACACTACAACAGTCCAACCGTCCAACGTGTAGAAGATTGCATTACATAAAAGCTTCAACTCTAAAAGCCAAAAAGACCCAACAATGAATGCAGTGTGTACTTTTCTCTTCTCCTGACTCGACGCGTGTCATTCTCAGATGAACAAAGACAAACTTCAGCGAGTGGCTGAGTGGTAAAGACAGTGTCTGCTTCAACAGAAATGTTTCTGTGACATGTTTAAACCAGTCACACACACACACAAGGACTCAGCATCTGTAATTACATATACGGCAAAATTACGTAGCAGTTTCCTGAACTATATAAAAAGAAACTTGACCTCTAATTCTCCTAACCCAGTGCAACTTATTATTTAGAGGAGAGACAGAAAAACTCTTGCTTAAAATCATGTGGTTGTGTTTATGAGCATGGGCATGAAAGCTGCTCATCTCCTAGCACAGCGACTTTTATGATGGTATTATGTGTTGTTATTAGAAATAGAGATGCACAATACTGGACTTCATGCTTATATTTGAATATCAAGAGTGCCAATATGTGTCTTTTCTAATATAATTACATAGCATTGATGACAGGTCACTTCATTGTGCAGATTTCATTCAGAATAGCTTCGATAAATATTGTGATCTTGTTTGGTTTGGATAATTGTTCAGTAACGTCTGTCAAACCTTCAAGAAAGTCTGGTCTTGTGACTCACCACAAAGGTTGAGTGAAGTGTCACATCCATTCAAATGTCACAGCTGCTTGACCATCCCACCGGCCTTTTCACCACAAGATGTAAATCAATCATGAAAAGGCGAGAAGCCGCCACAGCGCTCCTTCACACCCGACACTTCAGCTCCTCAGTGTCATGTTTAGGTTATTTTGACATGGACTCACAAATGTCACGACCATCAATAGGGACAGCAGTCCCTATGGGGGGGGGGGCGGGGGTCAAAGCGGAGGGGTGAGGGTAAAGAGATGATCACATATAAGACTCTAAAAAGCAGAAAATGTTTCAGTTTAGTTTCAATCAATTTCCTCTCATTTAAATGATCTCTTTAATGGGGTTCGAACCTCGGGGCAATGTGAGATTAAAGTGGGAGAGCGAGGGGGATATAAAGGAGGTGATGATGATGATGATGATGATGGGGCAAAGGGTGTGGTCAATCAATTTCACCAAAAGCCATTAGCTGTGGAGCTGCTGAAGAATGGACCCCAACCACAGAGTGGTGGTTGGGCGTCTAATGTCAGAATCAGCATGTTTGTCATTTCTACGCATGACGACCATCGACACCACACAACAAACCTGATGACACACGTAAAGATGCAGAGGGACCATGTATTGTGCGTCATAATCCCACCTAATCCCACCTATTCAACACAGAAATAACTGAATCAGCGTTACTTAGCTACAGTTAAGCACTTATTAACCACTGTTAACCTTCATTAATCCACTTCATAATGAGCCATAAACAGCCACACATTTACAATAACAAAAGCCACAACAAAGCGTGATAATAGGTAATAGTTTTAGTGCTACTATACATAAATGATGTGACATTTAGGGGAAACTCATTTTCAACTTTACACACACATAGAAACCTTTAACTAAAGTTAGTTACTTAAAGCTTAATATTATTGTACTGATTTTCACAGTAACTTTCCCTCCCTCTCGTCCTTTGTCTCCCCTCTTTTATCTCTGTCCCCCATTTTTTCTTTGACTCCAGCCGGTCGAGGCAGATGCTGGAGTCTGGTTCTGAGTCTGGTTCTGAGTCTGGTTCTGAGTCTGGTTCTGTGGGAGATTTCATGTGTTCTTCTGTCCCCTGATGCTGATTGTGTGAACTGTTGGGTTTCTCTGCTCTGTATGACGATGTAAAGGTTTCATGTATGATGTGATAAAATATGAATGAATAACTTTGTTGACCTGACTGACATAAATACTTGGTTAAAGCATTAATTAACCATTAGTAAATGTTAACACACCCTTATAGTTAAAAACATGCATGTTGGTGGAGCATGTAACCAAACACTTGATTTTAGAGTGATCACAAAAGACATGAACTTTAAAGAAAATATGAACACACCTTATCGTGGTGTGTTGTTTCAATTTGCCGCCCATCTGTACATCAACACTCATCATCCGCCCTCTGCATTTACTCAATTTCATGTCATTTGGATGTTGTCCACTTCAATTTGCCTTTCTCAGGGGCTGATTGGGAAAGTCACAGGGTTGACAGGCACAGATGGTACTGCTGTGTATGTGTTACAGGTAGATGACAGTGATGATAATCATCAGATATGTGAAAATACACATTTCTATACTTTGAGTCTCCTCAGGTTTTGTTTCAGTCTCCAAAGCAAATCAAAATAAAATGTTTTTAATTTATGAGAAGGAACATGTGATTATACAAACTGTTGTCTGCCATCATCCATATGTTTAAATGAAAAACTAACAAAGGATATTTTACTGTGACCATCTGTATTGTTGCACTGGTACTAAAACAACAAAGCACCTGGATTTGCATCTCCAGCAATTAAAACTGCAATTATACTGAATACAAACATGGGATCTGTGAAGCAGCAACACTGGACATTTTTAATTAACACTCAAACTTGGGAGAAACATTATGCATATGTGCAAAAACAAACTATGCACGTCACACAATTGCATCAAGAGAGTTGTCAAACTTCCACCAGCTTCTACACGACAAACGTGAACATGACGATAGTTGAAAATGTGAACATTCGGCTCACAAATGCATTCAAATAATAAACAAGCTTTTTCATTTAATAATCATCAACGTTTAAACTTGCAAAGTGGTCATTTAGTAACACTCTCTTTTTTTCCTCTTACAGTGGATTGGGCCTCCAGCTTCAACTCTTAATGAACTGGATGTGTGAAACTTTTCAAGAGGCGTCCTCCATCTCACACACACATTTCATTAACCTGGAGTTCATTCATTATTGCTGTGGGTGTGGAGTGAAGTAGCAGCCCCAGATATAATTGCGTTATTGGGGTTGTAGGGCTGTGGCTAATTACTGGCTGAGAACACAACACAGGCACTTAGACATCAGTCTGATGGAACAGACCACAATGCTTTGTGACAAGAGCTGTCCTCCCTGGAGTTGCAGGAGAAGATGATAGCACAGTAATTCATGACTCACAGTGGAACCACATCATCCACATAACATGGAAGATGACACAAGGGAGCCGGAAATAAATTGTCAAAGTTTGCCACGACTTGACGAGAGGACCACATGTGACGGCTAAAAACGGCTAAAAACGGCTAAAACATGAAGAGCATTTTGCAGAAAGTCACAATTTGAAACCGTTTTAATCAAAGCACATTGTCCAGGCAGTGCAGGGTCTACAACATGGTGCTAATGCTATTCATGGAGTGAACTGGATGGAAGCCATAGAGCTGAGGTCTTAGTTCAGCTCATCTGTTTACAGGAGCCTTTAATACGCAGCGACTGATCCTTGTGATTAACTCAGGATTCCAGTGAACCTGCAGATAATGACTTACAATCACAAGTGAGCATGTGCACACCTCGAAACGCTCAACCGCTAAAGCTAAAACGATAGTTAGCATTAAAGCCTGACCTTCTTTTAGATTTTAACATTATTTAACTTTGTTTGTTTGTTTGCTTACACTTGGGCCAGTTTTACATTGTTTTAAGGAACATTACAGTCTGAAGTGACTACATTTGAATAACTTTAAGACTATTTGGCTTATTCCTTGTGGGGCCAGCGGAGTTATTTCACCTCTGATTTGTCCGTCATGTTACTCATGCAACATGGTGCTGGGCTGTCCAGGCAAGGGCGGAGGTTTGGTTACAAGACTGATGAGGACACCTTAGGTTTGGCACCAAAAACTCAGCGCTGACACGTCACCTGCGCTCCATGACTTTCTGCTCGGCTTTGACGCGTTCACTGATGCTCACTCTCCTCTCACTGCATTGACCATTGACGCACACGTACACATTGTCCTGTCTCTGCTTCATATATACATATATACATATATATGTACAGTATATATGTATATATGTATACATATATATACACACACACACACACATATATATACATACATAGCTACAATATCTCTATGCACATGAAATGCTTGGCCACTTAAACATTGGGAAGATGAATGTGTATGAACAATCTCTCAGACTATTATGAAATATCCGTGATCGGAAAGCGATCTTTGTTTCTTTCCTTGGTTTCTAGTGAGATATGTAGTTTCATTTTGAATTAATAAACATCAATGGAAGTAAATGTAATTCATTATTTAATGATGGATCTTTAAAAAAAACAATAATGCAGTTAGGTGCACTTGAGAATTGTGAGGTACCTAAAAGATTTCCTCTCATAATAATTAGGCCTATAAAGAGTCAATCATACTGTGTTTAAAAGACTTTAAATGTGTTCCTTTGGTCCATTCAATAACTGAATGTTCTGACATGAACAGCAGTAGACATGAAAGTTGAAAGACCGTCTGTCGCCTTATTGTTACTTTATCATATGGCACAAAAAATAAAAAAACATGTGCGACTCAATCCAGCTCTGAAACTCTTGAAGCTCATAAAAAGTGTCTAGACGTCCACAGCAGCACATTTCTCCACAATCAAAGGCAGAGAAAAGCGAGAGTTATCCTTGTGAATCTCTGGCGAGGTTTTCATTTTCTCATTTTTCCTGCAAGCCTTTGTGATTCTTTGAAAAAGCCGGCTGTCACTCATATCTATTTGTATTTTAATTGAATCCTCTCCATTCATTGTCCTTGGAAAAGAATTAAGAGTTTTCCACTCTTAATTGCAGGTATTCCAACTTCAAGCAAATCTCTATCATGTTCTTACAAAAGGGCGAAATTAGTGAAAACCTGCATGAATCTCAGCAGTGTCAGAGAGTCTGCTGTGGAGACGAGTCTATTTCCTCTCTCTCTCTCTCTCTCTGTGTGTTCACAGGTCTTTCAGAGTCCATTTGTCCACAGTAAGGGCCTCTGCCTGGCAGGAACCATCACTTTGGACAACAGTCCCCCCCACCTGCGTGAATTGGGGCGACGTGTCGCATCGTTCCAGTGACAACAACTAACCGATGTATCTGGGCAGACTGCCAGTGCGCTGGGGTTAGGATCAGCCTGGGGTGGTGGAGGAGGAGGAGGAGGACATGGTGCAGGGTGGTGGGGGGGCTGCACACTCCAAGGAGACCAAGGTTTAGCTCACTCCAGTGGCAACATAAAAAAACTCTCACCGTGACATCCCCTCGGTCAACAAAGTCCCTGACATGTCATGTGTCAAGAGATGAGATCAATCTGTGGTGAGAGGCGGACTCTTGATACTCTGTGTCCGGAGGCCGGAGTCACACGGTCCAATAATATGAAGTAGACATGGGGGTCACTTCATTCATCCTCTCCTCCCTCCCCCTCATTTGCATCCCCAAGGTCAGAGAAGATGCCACAACATTTTTTTTTGGGGGGGGGAGGTAAAAACACACTTTCACCATAAATAAACACTAATTGGTAACTAATTTTCTACGTTCTTGCCTGGATGATCCATTGCCTCTGGGCTACTATGAATTATTCATAACTGGCATAACAGCTTTGTGTAGGAACGTACGAGGCACCGTATTCATTCCAGCCACTGACGGCTGCTATTAGAATAATATGCATATTGGGTATTCTTTTCTTTTTTTCCCCCCTGGGGCATTGGCAAGAATTAACAGGGCTTCTGTTGGCAGAGACTGAGAGGGATGCAACAACCCTAATGGCTGACAACCGCCCCCACCCCCCTTGTTTTGTCACAGTGATTCAGCTCTGCTTGAGTGGAGAGCGGATTAAGCTGTGTGGTCGTGCTGCCGGGTGGCACAGGGAGCTGGTGGGATATGTTATCGAGTCAATCCTCACAGACCTGCCCCCCGCCACGCCCCGCCCCCCCTCTGCAAACACACACCTGGCCCGGCTGCGAGAAGCTCATCAAGCTCACAGTTCTCCCCTCCAGGAGCCAGGCTGCATCACAAGTGTGTCTGACTGCAGAAGGACAATTCAAAGACATTCATACTGTGAGGTTACCAGGTTCCCTCCTCACCATCACATCTGCAGCCCTCTGCTTCTCCCTGTACACAACTTTACAACAACAGCAGCAGCAGCAGCAGCAGAGCTGCGAGAGATGGTAAAACGCAATTGTCAGATCAGAGTAGGGCAAGTCTGTTAAATGGCAGCAGGCTCCTGGGCTGAGGTACCCGTCCTCCCAAGTGTTCCCTGTCACTGCAGATAGGTCTCTGCCTTGGAGATACCTCGTCTCCGGAGGCCCACGCCATTGTCCTCAGGCTATGGAAACAGCACTGAGAGTGTGCTCTGGCAGCTGGTGTCCTCTGGCATGTTGACAGCGGTGGAGCTTCATAGTAAGCACTCATTTAGTTACTTACTGTGTTAAAAAAAAAACGGGCACATTTGCAGAATTTTCCCCAAGTATTAAGTTCAGATTTGTATGTGTTGTATATATATATATATATATATTATATTATATTATATTATATAATATTGTATATTTTAAATAACACGCATTAAATGAAGTTTTCAGCTCTTGGAACTGATTCACTGAGACATTCTCACTGAGGCGTCACAGATATGGCTGTAAAAATGTAAGAAACACAAAACATGACAGCAAGCACAACAAACCGTCACAACCTTACTGTCGTCTCATGTGATGCTCGTTCTATCTGCTGATGATGCACGGGAATGAATAACGGGTTCAGTGACAGTTACAGCATGTGTAAGAACACAGCGGCGTAACGTCTGTGTTTTCTTGTTTGACGTTCATGTTCTGCCACGTTGTGATTTGGTATTGCAGTAATCATTTTAAATGCTACAGCTCTTTACCTTTAAACAGAGACTGATTTCCTCAGAACGTAAACACATGCCGCTGTCTGGTTTACTGGACGACGCTTTGAATATCTGAGCATCTGTATCACTTCTGTGTGTTTATCCTCAACATCCTAAAATATTGTAATGCAGTGCTATATAAAAACTCTATCATTTATTATGCAAATTAGGCAGATCAAGCAAAAATAAAGCAAATTAAATAAAAAAATACACTCATTTATTTGATGTTCACCCAAAAAAAGTATAAATGTATAATTTTATTAACCAGAAAAGTGGACGATGGTGAAGATGAGTGAAGGTATCTGGGTGACTGCAGCCCATTTGTCATTGTCTGGTATCATTGAACGAGATCTGTGGCCCGTGTGTCACTCACTGAGCAACAACACCACAACACCACTAACACTAAAGTGTGCATGTTTGAGTGGAATGATCGGTTTTGCCCGTGTTTCCCCCTCATTATACCGAGGATCAAACTGTGTGTGCCAGACATTTGGAGGCATTAACATCATACATGTCTGCTGGCGTGGAAATGTCGCCCGTCTGTGCACCCGGACGGCTGCTGTTTTGTTCCGTTGGGTTTTTTTGCATGACGTTAATTTCGGGAAATTAGACGACCCGGGGCGAGGTCAGGTGCTGGCGCTCTGCTGTCGGATTCAAACAAGTTTACAGTAATGTGTCGTCCATGGTACGGCACATTACTGTATATATGTGTGTGTGTGTGTGTATATATATATACACACACACACACACACACGTCACCTCACGAACCTCACTAGTAAATCGAAAGCACACAAAAGGCACAATGAAACATTTATAACTTATGAAATAGTAAAAGAAATGTGAAATATTTTGAGCTTTGCTTATTAAAAACAACACAAGTACGTACTGTTATTCAGAAACCCCTCATATCCAAGGTACAAGGCACATACTGTATAATGAAGGACAGGATTTTACAGCTAGGAAAACATCAGGACTGCGGCGTTTGACTTTACTCCCATGAGAAAGACGTATTAAATATGTTCAGCAAATCTACACATACTATTCCCAAGTAAATAGAGAAGACATTTAAAAACATTAGCAAAAACGCGATAATATCCCTCCTGGAATAAGGGATTGACAGAATTGGAGCAACTCGGGCGAAACATTAATTAAGCGCGGGGGTTTCCAGAGGTTTGTCTCGCATCCAGTCCAACGTCCAATGATGAAGCCTAATGCACACACATCTAAAATGTCATTGCATATCTTTAAGATGATTACATATTGCATATTTTAAGAAACATCAGTGATGCAAGACCAAACTATTCAGACAACTCAATTTATACTCTGAGGGCAGATCTTACCAACCATGACACAAAGTCACACCCTGGTACTGAGCACAACAGTAATGAAAAACTGTGACGGAATCTCGATAGGGGTGATATCATAAATCCCAGGGCAGAAAGCAAAGGTGAATTCTCAGAGTAAATGTCAGCTCCTCCCCCGGCAGGATAAGTCTCTTTACGTCTCGCCACCGTTACGGCTCTGTAGGGAGTGTGTGTGTGTGTGTGTGTGCGCAGGTACGAGATAAGGTGCACACGTCCAAGGGCGTCGTACTTAATTTCTGAAAATAGCACCTTTTTACATCTGTAAGAGATGAACTTCCACCTTGCCAAGCTCCATACAATGAAACTTCAAAAACCTTCCACAGTTCCAGATAATCGTCCGCTGAGCTTACAAAACAACGTGACCCCTCAACTGACCCACTCTGTGACAAGGAAATTGCCTCAAATAACACATTAAGGACACGTCCTCACATGCAGTAACTATGGTTACCCAGAGTATTAAAGAATTAAAGAAAATAATCATGCATCTCTCATTTTAAATCACAGCATTAGGACTGCAACAATTGATTGATCACTAAACTGTGTGTTTTTAATAAAAAGTTATCTTCTTAAAGCTTCTTAAATGTGAAATGTCACTTTTGTTTTATTTTGTACCATAAAAAATATCAAAATGGAATATTTAAAAGTGAAACAGTGAAAAAGTATTGGATTTATTTGACACAGTATTTGATCAGATAAATCATAAACAGTGGGACAGTCAGTGGAAACACCTATGAACACATGATGGAAGAGATGGACCTGCCCGGCATGGAGGACGAATGTGACTCCTCCTCCTCCTCCTCCCTCCTCTTCATCTACAGATGTGAGGACAGAGACGCTGAAGAAGCCAGTGATGGACCACTGCCTGAGACCAGCTCTTTCAAAAGGGACCAGAGTCAGACTGTTTGGTCCACATCAGAGGTCAAGGACCATATTCACACTGACCCAAAGGAACAGGAGTGAGGGTGTGAACGCTAAACCAGGCTGGTGTGAACACAGCTTCACCTCCATCAACAGACGTGATGTTCTTTGTTGAAATGAAGTTCGAAAAACGATTTGGTTTGTGGACAAAACATGACATTTAAGATCGACACTTCTTAATTTGGGAAACTCAGATCAACATTTTCTGACATTGTTTTTGGACCAAGCGATGAATGGATTCACAGAGAAAATCACTGACAGATTCATCGATTAGAACAAAATCATGGTCAAAGTTTCAAAGAGAACTTTGATGTAAAATGGAAACTGTACTTGTTTGAATTGAATGTGAAGGTTGAAATAGCAAACGTTTGTAAAGGATAGTGTTTGAGGTCGGCACTGCTGGGTTCGCATCATCACACATGGGCATAAGAAAATGAAGAGACCAGGCAGACATCAAAATAAAGTATGTAATTATCTTGGATGAAATGAATGTGCAGGAATGCATTAACAAAAATGAATAAGACTAATCCTAATCTATCTTGTCTGAGGCAGGTGCTGCTGGAGAGGCTGGGCCAGTCTTCAGGGATTTCCTCAATTAAAAATGTGGCAACTAAAGCTCAGACCTGGTTCTTATGAGTCTCCCCCACACCTTCCTTTCATCTTCCAGCCCAAAAATCACATATTTTCCTGTTGTCACTGCCGAGGCAGACGCTAATTACAGCGCGTACATAATCTTTTATGTAAATGTTGTTGCCTGCTTTGATCTCCCCATGTAGCCGAGGAGAGCGAGATCACAGACTTGGGCTCGATCTGTCACTTGAGTCAGAGAGAGGGAAGTGAATTATTGTGATGTTTGTGAACACAGAGGACGTTTGATCCAGTTATTACAACAACAACAACAACAACACGGTCAAACCATTGAGATTCTTCTGCGATGAATATGCTTTAACCTCAGATGTGAAGGATGGAAAGAGATTACAACACCTTTCTTTTTTTTTTCCATTTCAGGATTAATCTTCCCTGAGCTGCAATGCAATCGCCGCTCTACGCACTTCTATCACTTAATGAAATGCTGACTACACGTTGGAGTAAGTCGTTGTTCATAATGAACTTTTAAACGGCTGATATATTTATGAACTCCAAAGACAGATTATGATCGTGATGAAAATAAACGGAGCGAGTCAGAAACAGCAATCGGACGATCTGAGCCTCACACATCAGACTATCTGAGCCTCACACATCAGACTATCTGAGCCTCACACATCAGACTATCCGAGCCTCACATATCAGACTGTACCTAAGATCAGACTATCTGAGCCTCACATATCAGACTATCTGAGCCTAACGTTCTGACGCATAAACACAGCTGGAGGTCTAACAGACAGAGACCGGATGTGCTTTACTCCTCCGACCAACAGACAAAGGTCAACTCTGACCCCCTGCAGAGAGACCTCCAGTTCTGATGCACATAATGGAGTCAAACAGTGAGGAACGACAACCTCAGGCATGTCCATCTAGTCCATGTTTCATCCACACAACACATACAAAATATTAGCTATAAATCTTATTATTATTATTATTATTATTATTATTATTATGTAGGAGCTGCAACTGTACACAGTTTAAACTGAAGTGAATTCACACTGTAACACACAGTGTTTCTACCTGATCCATTACTGGAACTGTGTGACTACTTCCTGTTACAGCTAATATTCTACGACAGTTGTAGAGCGACGACAGTGAAAGACGCCATTTTCTAACTAATAGAATGAAAGATGCAATAAAATGTGAGACGCACTAATTGACAGTGAGTAATGTGTGGACTGAGGGCGCGTTATTAGCCTCTTGTGTTATTAGCTTTAGAAAAACATTACATGTCTATTTTATTTTGTAAGAATAGTTGAGAAAATGTGTATTTTAGCAGAAAAACTATTAACATGTAAAAGAAAATGATTTTATCTAAAAAAAAAAAAACCTGAGGTTTTCCGTATAAATCAGACACTTAGACAAGATGAGCTGGAGGAAGTGGATGACAAGACGTACTCAAATAAGAGTGCACTTTGCTGTCGATAGCTTTCGATACTTCATTTTCATTTATTTTGCTTAAAGTTTTGATCAATTCAACAGAAAGAAAAGGGGACAAAGATTCACTCCAGTCAAAGCTGGCGAGGAGGGAAGGAAAGGAAAATATGCTTATACCTGTACTATCTTTAGTCGAGTAGCAACAAGTTCTGCACTTTCAACATTGTGATAAGATGGTGGAGGTGTTCCCGCCTCGTGTGGATTATACAAATGAACACGACAGGCTTAATTCAGTGATGTGAGGGGCCGGACCCCCCTGTCCTCACTGGATGGTCATAGTATAGTATGTCGTCCAAAATGAGACAAAAAAGTCATACTTCAGTATGTCGTCCAAAATTTGACAAAAAAGTCATAGTACAGTATGTCGTCCAAAAACACTCAAAAAAGTCATAGTTTAGTATCAGAAAACTTCCAAAAAAGTACAAAACGTAAACTGCGATTGTTTAAAAACCGTAATATGTATAAAAACTTTGACTTAGGTGAGAAAAGTCCCAAGTCTTGTGTCCCGTTTAAAGTTCTAACCACATTTCTACATTAAAGTATGACGACACTGTGATGCTCTAATCTG
Source organism: Solea senegalensis (assembly GCF_019176455.1). NCBI lineage: Eukaryota > Metazoa > Chordata > Actinopteri > Pleuronectiformes > Soleidae > Solea > Solea senegalensis. Next base: position 42,344,119 of record NC_058021.1, on the reverse strand, counting down.
GGCTTGTTTTTTCTCCTTCTTTTGACCGTTTCCCATTCATGTGTATGTCGAAATTATTTGCAGTTTCCCTCGATTGTTGTCACCATGGTTACTCGAAACACTTGCTCTCATATATCATAGCACACGATTCCCGATCAAGCCGAACGTTTTAATATAACGTGTGGGGGTTTTCTCAAAACTGTGGGACGAGTTACGCGGCAGATTTTTGGTGGGAGACGAATAAATAGTTGAAACGCAGTAAAATAACAACAGATTCTTGTGACTGACTATTCCAATGACTGTAACTTCAAAAGCTGCATATAAAGGTGTAGTTAAAGTTCATTTTTAGGTAAATACTGAAGATGAGCTTTTTTTTTGTCCTCACAAAGTTTTTTTTCCAGCTACAGAGGATTTGTATCTTTTAATGCTCCCTATTTTTTAACAATGACAACTCTGACACACAGAAAGCTTTTAGTCCAAACTCTTTCTAAACGTTTCTGACCATGTTTTGATTAACAATGTCACTTGATACGCCTCTCTGTCTTGCCAAGACCATAAAACAGGTAATGGCAGGCTTTATACTCTAATAAAATGTTATTACAGCTTGAAAAGCAACAACAGACCGTTTCCCACCATTCAGTTTTTATGTACCCTTGCCTGATGTCAAGTTGACTGGAGCTTCTTAGAGCAGTGTGTCTTTATTAAAGAGCTGATTTGGACGGTTGGATAAATGCAACAGTCGTAAACTTACACAAACGGACAACTTTATGACTTTGTAGGTTCAGTCACCTGGTGAAAAATGCACGGCTACAGCTAAACAGCAGCTGAAGCAGAACTTCTAAATATGGTTTCTGGGTCAGGATTCAGGTTATAAATGATTATGTTCATTATAATAGAAGTAGTTTGGTGGACAATAACAATAATAATAACACTAATGCTACTACAATACACGTCATTTAGCAGACGCTTTTATCCAAAGCAACTTACAAGGGAATTGAGTATAATCTGCCAGGGGTGGAGTTGAACTTGCAACCAGGAAGTCTTTATACACACGGTCATAACCACTGAGCAAGTGGTTCTAATAACAACAATAATAATAATAATAGTTGAAATAAGTGTTTTTTCAGGGGCAACTTGGAGGTGGAAAGAGAATCAGTGGGGACGGATGGAAGGACGGACGGAAAGACGGGGGAACCGTGAATGTGAAAAGCAGAATGTTGTCATTAATGTGAGGTGTGATTGTAACCAGTGCTGCAGAACACGAGTGGTGTGATGAAAAGAGGGCGTCGTAGTGACGATACATGCACCAGAGTTCTGGACCAGTTTGTGAAGTTTGTGAAGTGACTTGTGTGGAAGAGCAACAGTCATCTAATGGAGGACTAACAAGGGTATGGACCACAATCAGCCTGCTGTCTGCAGTGAGGGACGGGCTACGAGTGAGCGTGTTATAATATAAGAATTACGTTTCTCATTGAGCTATTAAAGAGTTGTAGTTTAGGCAAACAGTATATACAAATGTTGGCCCTTGTAGCTACAAAACTGACTGAGAGTCATATAAAATGCCTAAAAACTAAATAAACAGTATTCATTTACACTCATCGTGATATCACTGAAGTGTCATAAAAGTGCCCTTGTACAGTTGTCATAAAAAAATAATTGATTCATATTATTATTATATATATTATATTTATTATATTATTTATACAATAATAAAGAATGAATTTACTTGTTGCTTCAATTTCAAATGAATACAAAATGTTTTTCATATTTAAAGGCAAAGCAAGAAATGTTTACAAAATGCAAAAAAATAAAGGAACATTAAAACAATAACAAGTATGATCGATTTGGAAGCGATAACTTCACATATCCCAGACATGTGTTCTCTCCTCTTTCACTCCTCTCCTGGGTCATGACTGGCTTCACTGCATCACAGCCAGAATTAAGCCAAACACATAGAAGCACAGTGCAGAAAAACATCTCCATCCTGTCTGAAAACTTACGGTTAAATTAGATTAAAGTCTCAGATTCTGCTTTAGTTCTTGGATTTCAAACCTCAAAATGTGAAAACCCTAAACAGAATATTTCTATTCTCTGTAGCTGCCAGTAAGAGAGAGATAATAATTTGTAATAATGAAAGTAGTTTTAAAAATACATCTCTTGCAGTCAGGTTAATGGAGACCTGTGGTTCCCAGAGTGTCTAAGAGTAGAATGGAAGACACTTTCCCTATATTTTAAGTCTTAAGACTTAAGACTTAAAATGTTCAAGTGAACTCTGAACCATGGCTTAGTATAGATCAGATATAGAGATATAGATATAGATATAGATATAGTATACATCAGGACATCAGGAGGAAGACATCAGGGTGATGTCAGGGTGTTCAGGGTTCAGGGTGCTTGTGGTGCATCATGAGTCATTTTCACAGCAGTTCACAGATCCTGAACATTGTTGTACTTCACCAGCACATGTGGACATGTTTGTCTTTCTGAGTGTTGTGATCACATCTCTTTGGTCTTATTTTACAGGTATCACTGATTCCAGAGCTTCAACACATAGAACTCATATAAACAAGTACATAAACATACTTATGATATAACAACTCATTACAAACAGTAGTATTATCTTTCATTACAGTCTTGTCCTTTTCTGAGGGTCACATGAGGGGCAGGAACAAACACTAGGTGGTGTTGGGCCAATGATGATGTCACACCCAGGACGAGATGATGAAGATAATAGTGATGATTGATTCTTGAAATGCTCTTGGTCTCTGTCTGTCCTCTTGTCCTCTTCTTCTCTCCTGTCCATTCTTCGTTTCACCCACATCTTCACATCTACCCCTTCCCTTCCTCCACCTCCTCCTTTCTCTCCTCTCTGACCCCAACCAGTGGAGGCAGATGTCCGGACCCTCTGAGTCTTCACTGTTGTTTCTCTGTAATAATTGTAAATTGTAAATAAAATATTGCAATCATCAAATTATTCTTGCAAGTTCAGACAGCGTGAGAGTCTCTTTGCTTCCTGGTGGGCAGAGACAGTTTTTATTGTTTATTCTCTTTTGTGGCCACGCAGCTCTTAACTATTGACATTTTGATAAGTGACAGTGTATTAACTAAAAAAAATAAAAAATAAAAAAAAACAACCACCTGCTGCTTCATCACAATCAACCATCAAAGTAAAACAGAGCAAGCCACAAGAAGGAGAAAGCTACTGTTGTTGTTGTGAGAGAAGCTCATTAAGAATGCAGAGCATGGCTCACACACACACACACACACACACACACACACACACACACACACACAATAAAAGCCCTTTGTTCAAGTGTGTCAAGAAACTTCTGTCTGCTTCTCTGCAGCAGCTCCTTGAGTTTGAGTATTCTCTGTTCAAGTAATTTCACTTTCACTGTTTTCAGACGTACACTGAAGTCTGGACACGGTTCACAACGTCTATTGTCTTCCTAGTCACATGTGCACGTAGTTATTCTGAGTGAATATGGAAGATAAAGCTTCAGATAATCCACAGTGTGGAACTGCTGTGACGTCGTTTTATACGCGACACAAACACACAAACTGAATCAATAGAATCAGTTCATTAAAAAGATTTGTTCACAGAATCGTTCAGTGAACTGAAATACCACTGAACGGGTTGTGATTCGGTTCACGATCGGCGGCTTTCAGCACTGCTGTCGCTAAATGCACCAGAAATGGAGATTAACGTTTCTAGTAACAGATTTTTAACTGAGCTCATGACTCATGACAGTGACGTCTGTTGACGTCACATTTTAGTGTTTTAGACTCCACCTGTCCTCCACCTGTCCTCCACCTGTCCTCCACCCACACACTGAGCAGGGGCTCCCCACAGGGGCGCGTGCTGAGCCCCCTCCTCTACACACTCGGACTGCAGCCCCGCCCACTCCAGCAACACCATTGTGAAGTTCACAGACGACACAACAGTGATGGGGATGAGTCTGCCTACAGGTCCTGGTCCTGTCGACGTGGTGTTCGGCCAACAACCTGATGCTGAACACCACAAAGACCAAGGAGATCCTCCTGGACTTCAGAAAGAACAGGGCAGACCTGTCCCCCCTCCACATCAACAAAGACTGTGTAGAGAGGGTCCACTCCTTCACCTTCCTCGTGGACTGAAAACAGGCCCAGCAGCACCTGCACGTCCTGAGGCTGCTCAGGTTAAACAACATCAGCCAGAAGCTGCTGGTGAACTTCTCCCGCTCCTCCATCGAGAGCGGAGGAGGCTCCAGGGGGTGAAGACGGCCCAGAGGATTATCGGCTGCCCCCTCACCTCCTGATGCACAGTGAGTACATCACTGTGTACAGAGTGAACTGTTGCCCTCAGGCAGGAGCTACAGGTCCATTAGAACTCGGACCAACAGACTGAGAGACAGCTTTTTCCCAAGCCCCATGCAACACACTACCTCATCCAATATTATGAATTCTGTGCATTGTTCCTATAACACTGCATGACATTGTCTCTTGTTGCTGTCGTTATTAAGGAACATGTTTATATTTCTGTCATATTCATGTTTATGTTTTCACATCAGCGCAGAAGCCTCCCCAAATGTGTTGTGTTGTTACCTGAATAATGACAAATAAAGGCTATTCTATTCTATCCATGTATGTTAGTAAGACTAGCACAATTCAGATTATTGTCTTAGTCCGACTAAAATCGTGAAAACACACTGACTGATCCAGGGAAAATAAAAGATTGGATCAGGGTCGCAGTTCTATCGATCACATATCACAAACTACTGATACTGATATCACAGTCATGTTACACAACTACGAAGAAGTTAACCACATAATTGTGCTGATGCTACAGCTATTTTAAGCGCTTTCAAAGAGACAGTTCTCCATCTGTGTATGCAAATATTCTTCTCCCATGAAGAAGAAGAACTGCCCACAGCATGACTCTAAAAGGCTGCTGCTGATTTAAATGTTTGCAGTCTGTGCATATGAAGCATGACATATAAAGGAAGTTTGGACTGTCTCATATAACTATAACTATAACTTTCTAATATCAGATCCAGTGATGTTGTGTACTGTTGGTTGTATTTAGTCAATTACTTTGTGTGTAAATAAGTCTCATGGGCATAGATGCTGGTAAAATGAGTTTGTATGTATGATTTTTAACATTTGCTCAGCAGGTGACCTGGGGCTGCGCTCTCATTGGTTCCTTCCAGATCCTCCCAGAGACGCAGCTCCATGGCTAATCAAACGACACTGTCAAGGCTGTCATTCAAAATCACTCCCCTGGTGTTCACTCTCATAGCTGTGAAGAATGAGCATCATGTTTCATCTTTAATCGATCAGGTTTTTTTTTCTTCTATTCTTTTGATTCTTTGGAATGTTTCAGCTGTAGCTGCAGATCAAAGTGTGGAGGATCACAGTGAGGCTTCATTACCCTGAGACCTTCACGACGTACTCAACTTTTCTTTCCATTCACCATCATCTTTATGTTCATGTGTTGCTGAAAAACACTCTTCACACGCCAACATCTGCAATTGGTGGTGAGATTTGTAATGTGACTAAAGCCTGTCCCACACTGGAGGGTAATTGGCCAGATCGTCCAGCAATCGTGGGGGAACTTCAGATTTTAGGCTGATTCAAACACATTATCTGGTACTTTAAATCGTAAACTTACTGTATTAAACATGAGCTGTTTGGGGCGGATGTTGCTTTTGTATTTTTGTTTAGAAGTTGATTCTGTTTTCTCAGCACAAAACATCGCACACACAACAGCTATTAACTGACAATGCTGACAGTCTGTTTATATTCTGAAGTTTCTGTGAGATCCCAAATCCCTGCAACCTCGTCCCTGACATCAAACACAAGAGTGTGATCGTGAATCTGTGTTCATCTCTCAGGATGAAAACATTAAAAGGTTTGTTGTGTCTCACATGTTTTTAAAATCAAGTGTAGACGGACTTCACTGTGCTGTCTTACCTTAACGGGCAAAATATGTTCACGGTGTATTGGTTCAGTGTAAATCACACATTTTTCAATGTAATGAACATATTTGCATAAAGATAGTATATATTTGTAGATGAAAGTATTACAAAAATGTAATAATATTAATTAAAAGGTACATTTTCCACCAGAAGGCCAAAGAACATCTACATGGAATAAAAACAGTCATTGAAGTGGCATATAATATGATATAAAATATAAAATAAACATGGTAATCTTACAGTTTATTACATTTTCTCAGTAGTAATAGTATCTCCTGTATTAAACGCACACACACACACAAAGCTTTATTTGTGTTTGCATTAGATAAAAAAGTGGGATTAATATGGGATTAATGCACATGATTAATGACAATAAAACAATTTAGCTGACTATAAAATATAAAATAAAATAAAATAATATATACTTCTAGGATTCTAAAAGTGTTCTTTAATATAAGAATAAGACTGTGTTTAACAGTGATAAGTGAACTTCAATAGTCATTTAGAATCATTTTAATGGTGTCATTTGTCACATTTAAGCAAATACAGGTGGACAAATTGGCTCAGGTTACAACATGGCCGACTCAGTCTCCTCTAGGGCCTAATCACGTTTTTTATTTATTTTAAATAAAATATATTTACAGCCTGAGGGTTTATGTTCAGACAAAAGTTACCATCTGAACACGCAGCTGTTTGTCTGCATATGCAAAGAACTCTAATGAGAAATTCTCCACTCATTATTTAATACCTCACCTCTGTCGTATTTAGCTCTAAAAACACTTTTGTTTTCTCTCTGAGAGGAACTTTTGGAACAGCACAGCTCCAGGGGTGACTCAGTGCACCCTAAAAATGCAAACTACATTTTTCTTCTTCTAATTACTTCACATTTTATTTATCCAGGCAGCGAGCTTGTGTTTTGTTCTTGAGATATCAGTCTGCTGCTTTTCAGGTAAATGGGGTTTTCATTATTTTGTTCTCGTTGTTGTTGTTGTTGTTGACTGGAAGTTAATGCATCTTGACCCATTTCACACAGACATGACTAGGAAATTAATTTTGGTCATGACTGCACATTAAAGTGAAAGTGAATCCAAATCACAGAGCAGGAGCAGGGTCTCAGAGACCTGTCATGCACTGCAAAAAGAAAATGGTTCATCAACTTACTAATATTGTTACTAACTAAACTAAAATGCTTCAGCATTTTAGTTTGAACAAACGCGACAGACACATGAAGCTTTGTGGTGGATCTTTGGACAGAAACATCAGTGAACATCAGTGATGTTTCTGAGGTCACTGGGTGTTTCAGGTCTTTCAACATCAGACATCCTGGCTCAGACGATCCAGAAGCCTCTGGTTGTGCCCGAGCAGGATTCTACCAAGGATCAGCTCTCTTGATCCAGAGTCATCTTCTGCTGAGCATCCATCTCAGCAGCCTCCATGTTGCTCTGGTTTGCTCTCCTCCTCCTCCTCCTCCTCCTCCTTTCTCCTGTGATGCTGAGTGTCTGTGGCAGTCGCTGACAAGGCCCTCATACTACTCCCTTATTGGATTGTAGCTATTGAGCTTTGATAAAGAAGTAAATAAGCTGTACCTTTATCATATTTCTATCATATTTAGATTTTTACATTTATCTCTTTGAAACAATCGACCATCATCACTTCAATCAACATTTGTATCATCATCATCAATAAAAAAAATCATCTCAAAAATCTCTAATTAACAAAAACGTTTGGATTTTTCAAATGCATCGTAACATATTAACATGTTTGATGTTGTTATTTTGAACAGTTTATTGTTGTTTACTCTACGAGGCTACAGTAGCTCAGTGGTAGAGCGAGTTGTCGTTTAACTTGAAGGTTGTGCGTTCAATTCCCGGCTCCGCTAGTCTATGTGTCCTCGTGCAAAACACTTAACTCCGCGTTGAAACGTAAATCTAGACCATTTACTATTCGTACTATTCCATGTAGAGCTTCACAAGCCTTCTTTGGAATTCTTGAATCTTATAATGAAGCTCCAGTGGTGAGACTGCAGGTTGTAGCTGTCGCTGAAATGTGTCAGGTAACTACGGTGGCTTTCATAGAACATAAAGAATGACAGGGTTAGGGTTCGGGTTAGGGTTGCTTCGTTTGCATTGTAAACTTAGAACAAAAAGTTAAAAAAAACACTCTCTGGTTGTTTTTTCTGTTTGAGTTGCTGTAGAAAAATGGCGGCTCCAGTAAAGCAAGGCCCTTGCCTACAGGTGCACATAAAAGGCTCATAAGCAAAGAGATTTTCTTTCAGGGCAATTAAACCCTTACACTTAGAGGTGGTAAATTGAGCTTCTGTCTATAAACTCTTCTTAATGTTACATGCTGGACCTTTAAAGCTTTCTTTATAGCCTTCCTCAGCTTCCCTGCACAATTTCTTCAACTTTTATAGTATTTATAGTTTTATCTACTATACTATTGTAATTTTAGAATCCATTTTAAAACGATTTTATTTGTTTTCAAATCCCTTAATGGCCCTGCCCCATTCTATCTCTTTGAGCTGCTACACACACACACACACACACACACTCAACACCTGAAACACAAGCTCAGAGGGAACTCTCTTTGACCTTTAACCCTGTTAAGTTATTTCTTTTTATTTATTTGATTTGTTTTTATGGTTTTTATTTGTATCCATGTATTTTATTGCCTCATGTGAGTTTTAACATCTTTTTATTTATTTGATATTTTATTTATTATTCAGTACAACACTTTGGTCCACGTGGTTTTTTAAGTACTTTACAGATAAAGTTGGATTGGATATGCGATTGGATTTTATTTATTTTTATCAGATAATGTCCAAATAAAACTTCATCTTAATGCATCTTAATTTTTACCTCTTTTACGTTTGTCACTTTTTTTTCTATTTGTTGACACACATTTGCTTCCATGAAACACATGAAGAAAAAGATGTTATATATGATATATGCTTGTTGGCATCATGCTACACTCTCGCGCACTTTGTCTCGTCCTCCTGCGCGTGCACTCACGCAGCCACAGAGACAGCAGCAGACGCTTGATCTGCCTCATTGTCACCGTACAGCTGTTACTGCTGTGGTGGTGGCGCTTACACACACACACACACACACACACACACACGTTCATCAGAAGTCAAGCCAGGCAGCTGGGTGATGTCATATCTGCGAAGTGTCCCTGAACGCAGCAGCAGCAGCAGTAGCGCGGATGGTCACCGCATGAATTCCCCGCAACAAACTTTTCCCTCCTTTCTCGCTGTGTGACGATGTTTCTCACCGCTGCCCACCCGCCACGCGTGACGGGGACGAGTGGATGGATGTGCTCTCCTCCTCCTCCTCCTCCTCCTCCTCTTCTCCAGGCAGCCACGATTTTCACTAGTGCGTAGTGGACGTGGTGCTGGTGTTGTGAGCCGAGGGGAACAAACTTGCGTGAATTCTACTTTTTCCCCAAACCTTTTTTTGCCCTTTTGCTCCTGTCGCGGCTGATCGTGGACGTGGGAGGCATGGACGCAGGCGGCAGGATGTGGTCGCTGTCCGCGGTGCTGAACCCGCTGCTGTTTCTGCTGCTGTTCGGTTACTGCCCTACTGTGGTGAGTTGTCATCCACTCAATACTTTATATTTCCTCTTTTTTGAGGACTTTTTCCAGCACAGTTTTAGTCACAACGCTGTAAAGTTCAGGTTTTTGTTTGTGGACGTTGTAAATTTGGGTGGAGCGTTGACAACAGTCAGTGAATGTCCAAAAAACCACAGAATGAGTCATTTCAGCTCCCTGAGACTATTGCTGACTTAGCTGATGCCTTGCCTCAGTCACTTATTATTGATTTTACTTATGTATAAAGAAGTAAAATCAATAATAACAACATACACGTGTGTCACTTGGCTCAACTCAGGCAGTTTTGACTACATTTTTGGAATTCATTTATCAATCCCTAAATGTATACAGACACAGCATGAAATGTGGGAACATTACTAACCCCGACGCTCAGGTATAAAATGACAAATAGGGAATTCAAAGTGGTGATCGGAGGAAGAGGCAGACTCACAGTGGTCATGTTTGTTGCTCACGTCAACCACACATCACTGATATTGATCGTGGAGTATTGCCAAGCATATAACTCACCTGTAAGGAAAGACTTCAGTCATCGTAAAGGTGGGAAAACAAACATCAACAACAAACATTGCAGCAATTTTTCTTATTCCATCCAACTCGCTCTCTCACTGCACGCTTAGCACTAATACTGACAAATTCTGTTTCACGCTGTGTAAAACTGACTTCAGCTGAATGCGGTTGTCTCTCCAATCCACCCACCTCTCTCCTCTCTTTTTGTCTGTTTTGTTTTCTTTCTTTTTTAATGTAACGTTTTCTAGGAAATAAGGTTCCCCCGAAAATGGGAAAGCATTTTGCGAGCATTACCGCAAATTAGGAGGAGCAGCTTGCAGATCACCGAGCCATTTGGACAAGAACACTGGTCGATTAGGTTCATCCCACCCATGCAGGGAACAATCCCTGTGCCAGTGTCTTGATTGCAAAGCAGTGTCCTCACATCGTATCACTCTGCCGTGATTGAAAGTTGTGTGCGGAATTAATGCTGTATGTTCAGGGAAAGAAAAAAATGTTTACAGGATGAAGAGAAGCTGCATTTGTATCTGTCAGAAAGTGAAAATGAATGAATGCATCAGACAAAAAAGAGGAGCCAGCTGTCTGGATTATTTAATGAGAGGAAAAAGTCTTTGTGCAGAGTTCCTCATTAGAGTGCATCTGGCTTGGCTGTGCTACAAATTCATTTTGCTATGAGGAAACAAGTGAGAGAAGAAGAGGGAGGACAGGATGTGCGTCACTCAAGAGACGGAGAAGAAAGGCCGCTTTAACAGATTAGTGGAACTGGTTTCATTTTTAGGAGCCTCTCAAAGCAGCGTAAGGAAAAAAGATGAGGAGTGAGGATTTTCTCCCTCTCCGTCTAATCATGGTGCTATAATGCCATGAAAGGGAGGCTGATCCAGTCCAGGCTGATACAGTCAGGATGCACCAATCCATCTCATTTCCCCAATCATTTCACAAGCGCCTCACATGACCCGCCGTGTTTGAGTGCACTATCACCTTCTTCTCTGCTGCTTCTCTGTTTCAAACATCAGTGATGTTAATGTCCTGCCTCTTTTCCAGCATTTAATCAAAGACAAACAATACATAAAAGTCGGGACATTCTCATTTTTTTCAGAACAGAAGAACATGTTTTTTGGTGCTTTTCCATTATACAGTTCTAGCACTTCTCAGCTCGACTCGCTTTTCCATTAGTGAGAGTACCTGGTGCTTTTTTAGTACCTGCTCTGATGAGGTTCCAGGCGAGCTGAGCCGATAGTAAAACGTGACGTCAACAGACTGTTGTCCACTGATTGGGCAGAGCGCGTCGTCATACGCCTCTTTGGATAATACCGCGGCAGAGACTGTCGTCACTCTAAGACTCATGAGCACGACACAAGAATCAAACTGAACAATGTCGAACTGTGAATCAGTTAACACGACTTAAAAATCCTGAAAACATGCGTTCATCTCCAACATTTAATAATATTTAACAGAGGAGTCTGATGCATTTAGAGACGACTCACAGCTGAATCACAGCTCGTTCAGTGACTGTGTCAGACGGAGTACTGAACGATTCTGTGAACAAATCTTTTTAATGAACTGATTCTAATGATTCAGTTACACTGAAAACACGTCTGTGTGTTTGTGTCGACGCCATGGCAGTTTTGTGTAGGCGTGCCATAACGACCCCGCCCACGTTGAGTAGGTCATGGAAAATGACGTGCCTGATACTAAACTGTGTATAATGGAAAAGCGCCTTCACAATGTTCTGATGTACCCAGAATGACTAAGAGTGGCTCCGGTCTTATTTGCTCCAAAAAAGATTCAAAGTCAAATAAAAATATTGCAACCCAAAATTCCTGTATCTTATGACACAGTGCATGAGTCATAAGCTCTGACACATGTTTGGTTACATTTTCCACAGAGAGGTGACATGTCTGAGAAGATTTTATACAATTTTACCCTCGAATATCTCTACAAAACTTTGAACTGGAGCAAGGGAGCACATACGTTGTCCCTTATGTCCATCCCCAGCTCTTCTTATCAATCCCTTCACCTGTCTATGTTGTGCTGTATATGTGTTTTTCTACTAAACAAGGAACTGCCCTCAAAGTTGTCCAGATGAGTTTTCACAAAATGAATGAATTCTTATATTTGACTTTATTGCTTAATGAAATAATCATATCAGGATGGCAGGCATCATTAGCTGAATCTGAAATTCGTAGATGCCAAGCTTAGTAACCAACGGGAAGGTGGAACCCTAACCCTACAGTTTTGCGTTTTGTTGGTGATGAAATTCTTCAATAAAATGTTTGTTTTATTGTAGCTTTCTGTAATGTAATATATTTGCAATCAAATGAAATGAAAGTACTACATAATAATAATGTTATAGGCTAATTTAGAAGGCTAAAATATGTCCTGTGGCTCCACACTCATCCTGGTGGTGGTGATGGTCGATAAACATCAGATCAGCACGTGAAATACTCACGTAACATTCTAATAGCCTTTCCTCCTCATTCTGATGCTTGGTTTGAATCTCTGCAGATTGTTTTGACCATGTCAAGCTGTGATTGACTAGATATTTGTGTTAACAAGCGGTGGAGCAGGTGTACCTAATAAAGTGGCTGGTAAGTGTCACACGTTCATAGCGTCCTTCTCTGACATCACCTCAGAGGCCGCTGGTTGCCATCATTCACGTGTTCCACACAGACAGGTCAAAAAACACACGCCCAAATGATGGCTGGGTGTTTGCCAATGAGGCGAGATTTACCATCTGCAGTCAAAGGTTTGCCAGTATTGGCTGCAGGTTTATGGCATTTCTCCAGTTCATTGTCAACACAAGTATTGTTCAAATACTTATTCTGCTTGTCTGTATAATATAATATATAATATAATATATAATATATAATATAACAGGGGTCTCAAATGTAAATGACCTGTGGGCCACTGAGCATCTAGTGTGGTCAGGAAGTGAAAAAAGGTTCAGAAAAACATTTCTGGTGATGGGTGATATATACAGTATATCCTAATGTTCCTTTGTGATATTGCAATAAAAACAGTTTGTGTTGATATATTGTTCACAATAAAAATGTATTTAAGATGCAAAATCTTATAAAAAACAACATGTAATGAAATAACTCGATATAACTTGATGGATTTATTTCTGCAGGTTACAGAAATAAACAAAACGAGTATTTAATGAAACAAAAATCCATTCCGATCAAAAAACAACAACAGCTGAAACAAAGTGCTGTACATGTGAGATATAAAAACTTAAGACCTAATAGACCTAAGAACAAACAATACAATAAAACAACAAATACTGATAAGTATTAAAATAACATAGAATAAAACCGACTCAAGAGTAAAAAAGGGATTTAAGATGTGTAAACAAACCACTGCAGGAGGGAAAAGCACAACAAGAATCAGGAACCACAGGGAAACAGGAACAGCATGAACATCAGGACACTGACACAAAATGAAGTGACATAGACACTGTGGAGACAAGAGGAAGTCAAACTTGACACAGCACGCGAGGAACGACTACAAAATAAAACAGGAAACAAGGAACAGAAACCAAAAAGTGAAGAAAGAAACAGAAATACTAAAGAGTCCTAACAGACAGGATTGGGGGACTGCATGTGGCCCACGAGCCACAACTTTGAGACCTCTGGACTATTAGATATCCAGCACTTCAAAGCACTTTGATCAATATTTGTAGAATAGCTAGTATTTACTGCACGTGCTCTCCGACACTGGTTGATGGTGTTGCATTAAATTATGCGGCAGCGGCTTATGATGCATAACGTTATGTTCTTTAGACTTTATGCTCTGGAGCTGTGAGGCATATTGAATGTAATAAAAAGCAGGAAAAGCTCCCACAAATCACGTTTATCTGCATCTTCCAGCAGGACATTCAGAGGAGGCACTGGATGGCCTAGAGAGGAGAAACAGAGGAATTTCAACATTCGGGTTATACATCAAGGCCAGGAAACACTATTTATTGTTGGAGGGGAAACTCACCAGAGACCATACAGAGGAATATCTTACAGCCCAAGCACTTTGTTCTTTCAAAGCCCAGACTTTTCATAAGTCAGTGGAAGTAGTTGGTGTCAAAGCTTCGGGGGCATGAGGCAAAAAAAAGAATGGATGGCCCGTGAGATAAAAACCAGAAAAAGAAGTGTCACAATTTCATGACGGTGATATCATCATAGCTGAATTGATTTTGTGTGTCTCTGAAGGTGTGTGTGTGTGTGTGTGTGTGTTTGTGTGTGTGTGTGTTTGTGGATGCAGACCATCAGGCCAAAGGAGGGATGGCAGGTGTACAGCTCCGCTCAGGATGCAGATGGACGCTGTGTCTGCACTGTGGTGGCACCTGAACAGAATCTGTGCTCCAGAGACGCCAAAGGCAGACAGCTGCGCCAACTCCTGGAGAAGGTGTGCACACACACACACACACACACACACACACATTTACCACAATATGACGTCTGACACTGATTTCTATCATCATTGATGCTTCTGTGTTGCTCTAATCCTCAGAGAGACTGTTCCACCCAGGTCTCTAAACCTATTTCCTTCTTATACAGTATATTATATGGATGATGGCTGCTTGTGAAGATGATAACAGTATAACAGTACTGCCAACCGCCAACAGGGCAGTTCATAGAAACCACATGACATCCGGGGCTCTATGACAGTGAGAAGCCATTTTAAATAGGGTTGGCTGTGAACAGCAGCACAGATTTTTGGAGGTTGGTTTTGGAGGATCGTCAGATTCCAAGATCTGGGATTTGAGATTTCACAACTGCAAATTCAGAGGACACCTGCAAACAGGCTCTTGCTACACATTTTATCATCTATTTTCCTCTAAATGGGAATATCATTTATAACATTAATGTTCTATTCTATTGAATAAAACCTGAAACTAACATTATAAATCAATTCCGTAGCAGCAGCTCTATTTCCCACTGACTTCCATTGGAATGGAGTTATTTTTGCGACTAGCAATGTTCACTGTAGTTTTCCTTCCTCACTCTTTACACATGCTCTGTGGTTATCAGTAGAAATGAGCGACAATTAAAAAAACAGATACAAACGTCTGTAAAGGATTCATGCATAAGCAGAAATGTCTTGTTAACAGCTTCACACTTTCTGAGCATTGGAATCATCCCGACTAGAAAATAGCTTCACATCCACAACCATTTGTTTTTCTTTTTATGAAATAAAGAACTTTAAATTCATTTGGTAACACAAACTCTCAGCATTCTTTGGGAACTGGAGCAGAAACATTACATTTAATATTATGATTTACATTTGTGACATTTGTGCATTATTATCTACAAACAAACAGCACAAGACCAGTGGACTCGCTGTCCTCGATCCGTATAAGGAAACACGGCTCTAACCTACATTTTAAAGGAAAGGAAGTTGACTGTCATTCACCGGGCCCTTTTGACACTAATGTACTCAGCTGCCTCTGGGCTTGTGTGAGGCCATATTAGGATTCTAGAGTCTGCAGAACACAATGCGACGTGTTGTTCCACTTTGTCACTGATGTTGTTAGTTTTCAAAGATAATAAAAGAGCAAAGAGAAAGGGCCACATTTCATCCTGTTCAGATGACCCATCAACCTCGTGAGCTTACACTAAACCAGAGAGACACTCAGTGTCTGCTTCAATTCTTCGTCCTTTAGAGGTCGCCACAGAGCATCATCTTCCTCTCCCTTGTGTCCTCTTCTGTCCTCATGTCCTCCTTCACAACATTCATGAACCGTCTCTGTGGTCTTCTGCTTTTCCTGCTGCCTGGCAGCTCCATCTTTAATATAATCTCTGTCCTTCCTCTGCTCGTGACCAAACCATCTCAACCTTCACTCTCTCACTTCATACAGATGAAGTGAGAGAGTGAGAGTGTCTTTGGAATATGTTCAAATGTGAGCATCTTCATCTCTGGCACCACCAGCTCTGCCTCTGCCTGTCTCACTAACATCTCGTAGACCGTCTCTTTCCCTTCAGCTGCTACCGTGCTGTCACTCATCAGGCCTGACACTCGTCTCCACCCACTCCTCCCGGTCTGCACTCTCTTCTTCACCTCTCTTGTGCACTGCTCCTCCTCCTGTCATTCACACACAGTTATTCTGTGAATATGTTATAAATCACATCTGATGTTACAAAACATTACAAAACAGCTTATATAGCAGAGAGAACACAGAGGACAGTGTCAGCGTACACAGGCGGTTAAAAAACAATCCCACTGGAGGTCAAAATGTTGATTTATTCCTTGGGACGTTGAAGCACGGCGGCTCGTGAACAGCTGAACATGGAGGACATTTTAATCTTGTGCTGGACAGAAAAATCGATGCTGCGCTGTTTCACTCTTTTCAAAAAGGTGCAGAACATGTCGCAGTCAATCGAGGTGCTGAACCTGCGGACACAGAGGGACTTTCAGTACATCATGAGGATGGAGAGCCAGATCAAAGGCCTGCGCTCAAAGTTCCGGCAGATCGAATCGGACAGGAAGACGCTCGTCAACAAAAACTTTCAGGTGACAAAGAACTCTTTGTTCTAATGATACCAGAGAAACACCAGAGAGATTCTTGATGAAATCGCACAGTGAAGCCAACGAGTTGATCACGGGCAAAGTATTACATTTGAATTTAATACAAAAATGGTTCTTTTTTTACTGTACTGTATTGTACTGTCTTTTATGGGGACTACAAATGCTAAGTCTGCAGCTCAGAGACTGTGTTTTGCATCAATCAATAATGAATCACATTATATTTGTTTAGCCCATATTCACAAATCCTAATTGTCTCACAGGGCTGGACATGGTGTGACGTCCTCTGTCCTGCACGGCCCCTGTTTCATGAGCACAAACCTTGGCCAATGTCACTCAGTTTCCCACATTGTCAATATGTTTGAGTGTCTGGAGCTGGAACACCAGCAACATTTCATTATTTACGTCCCCTGACAATGTGCTCACATACTGACTTAGTTGTTGAGTTATGCTGCTCACAGACAGACAGGCAGACAGACACATGCCAGGAAGAAAATAATGACTGACTGACATACACAACAAATCCATCAAAAAAAACATTTTTTTAACCAAAGGTCTGATGTGTAATTTTCAATTGGCAGAAAATCAAGATAAAGTACTTTTACTCAGAATGAGCATTTTATATTTATATGAGGAGCAGCTCAGTTTCATTACACCTGTTAAACCTGAATCCTGAATCAAGATTCAAATCTGGATCCGAAATGTTAGATCCTTTTTATGGCCATAACTCAAAAACATGTCATCCATCATCAATCTGTTCTTTACTTTTGGAGTTATAGAGTTATAGAGTTATACAGTTATAGAGTTATACAGTTATACAGTTATAGAGTTATATAGTTGTACAGTTATAGAGTTATACAGTTATACAGTTATACAGTTATAGAGTTATACAGTTATACAGTTATACAGTTATAGAGTTATAGAGTTATACAGTTATAGAGTTATATAGTTGTACAGTTATAGAGTTATACAGTTATACAGTTATACAGTTATAGAGTTATACAGTTATACAGCTATAGAGTTGTACAGTTATAGAGTTATAGAGTTATACAGTTATACAGTTAAGAGTTATAGAGTTATACAGTTATAGAGTTGTACAGTTATACAGTTAGTTATTTATACAGTTATACAGTTATACAGTTATAGAGTTATACAGTTATACAGTTATAGTTATAGAGTTATACAGTTATACAGTTAAAGAGTTATAGAGTTATACAGTTATAGAGTTGTACAGTTATACAGTTACAGTTATACAGTTATAGAGTTATACAGTTATAGAGTTATACAGTTATAGAGTTATACAGTTATACAGTTAAAGAGTTATAGAGTTATACAGTTATAGAGTTGTACAGTTATAGAGTTATGCAGTTATACAGTTATAGAGTTATACAGTTATACAGTTAAAGAGTTATAGAGTTATACAGTTATAGTGCTCACATACACAAACAAGAAGACAAAAGCAGTCATAAACATAACTTATACTATAACAATTATCTTCAGAAGATAAAACTTTAACATTGTTTCTTTCTTTCTTTGAACCAAACAAACATCCTTTGACATTTTCACAAGATTTTTTACTTTTTACTGTTTGTTTTTACAAGAACATAAAAGAAAGACACGTTATTATGTACAAGTTAGTTAATAATCAGTTAATAAGAAGTGGGTAAATATTGGTGAAAATATTTACTCACACACTGCTTTTAGATAATGTCAGTATATTTGGTATTGCTTTGAGTTTTAGAAACAGATTTCACACTAAAGGAAAAAATCCTCCGACAGTCTTTCTGAATGATTCCTTTCCTTCCTGAGCCTTTAGCCCCATTTTGGCCTTAATGCTGTGAAATATTCTCAAAGGGCCGCATTCAAATCAATTCTTCTTTCATAGAGCAGTGTGTGTGTGTGTGTGTGTGTGTGTGTTGCAGGAGTTAAAGGGAAAGATGGAGTCCCTGCAGCCACTGATCCCTGTCCTGGAACAATACAAGACAGACACCAAGCTGATTGCACAGTTCAAAGAGGAGATCAGAAACCTGTCTGGTGTGTTGATGAGCATCCAGGAGGAGATGGGAGCCTTTGACTATGAGGAGCTGCAACAGAGGGTCCTCAGCCTGGAGAACCGGCTCCGTAACTGTATGAACAAACTCAGTAAGTCTCACAAGAACACACGCTGGCGTGGTGATTTGGTCGTCATCTGAACACACGTGCGACTTTCCACACACAGCAGAACATATGTCAGCAGAAGGTAAATGTTTGTGGTGAAAGGTTTCTGTAGTTGTTTGGTTTCCTGTTTAATTGTGTAGTTCTTGTGTTGTGTGTATCTTGTCAGGAGTTTACTGACAGAGTTGAAACAACTGTAAAAACTAAAAGTCTAAACACAGCAGCGTTCAGCGTAACCCGGCGTCGTGGCATTCACGTGTTGATTTTTATATTTTTCAGTCATTCCTTGGTGCTACAGTCCAACAGTGGACATCACTGGGAACAGTTGTAAGCTCTGTATCAACATCAAAATATTCTTTATCTAAACTTGAGCAATAGTACGTTTTATTTCCCTTAGTGAAGGTCTGACATTTAAGCTTGTGAGCTGCACATCACAAAGCTTGTAAACTGCTGTTTATCACCATAGTAAATACTAGAGAGAAGATCATTTCAATTCTTTATACATAAATTCTGCAAATGAGCAACTACAACAAGGACATGCTATAATGAAATAAAACTGCTATAATAGGGTTTGTATTTACAGTTTATATGTACAAATGAAAATGGTCTATATTGCCAAGCAAATAACACACAACAACCAGCTTTTAGTCACACAGGACAATAAAAAATCAATAAAAAAGCCCAGCGTCCTGAGCTTCAGTGGAAGTGCCATTGTTGCCATATTTGTCCAATCACCATCCAGTTCACAACAGTGGAAACGCCCCTATTCTGTGTCGTCATGGAGAACAGTTGATCTGAGCTTCAAGTGGTTTCATGCTGCGACGAGAATCTGTGATAAACAACTGATTCTGAACAAAGTCTTGACACATTCTAGTCGCGTTACAGCGCACTGTTAGTATTGATACGTAAATACAGCACTTTACATATGTGACGTCTTTTTAAACTGGATTGCTCACATCTAATAGCATGATTACACTGCAGTATAATAGGATTATCTGTATTCACACACCTGAAGATCACTCAGGCACTCAGGTCATTCATTCACTCACACATTCATACAGTGTCCCAGGGACACATTGGCATCAATCGAACCTCCGACCTTCCAGTTGAAAGACGACTTGTTGTCCCGCGCAGACACCGCAGACACCATTTGTAATAGTGAGGACGAGAGTCTCCACATGTGCTTTCAGTTCTTATTACCAAGTATTATTTGGTGATAAAATGGAATTACCATCATTTAAAATAAAATAAATATTATGCACAATAAACATGGATCAAGTACCAGAAACATGCATCATTCATCGTTTCCTGTCTCCAGTATTTCCAATTTATAGATAAATTATTGTTCTGTGGGTTTTTTTTCAGTTTTTATATTTAATCTCTTTAAGTTTTTACATGTAATATTGCAAACAAACAAAAACACTACATATGGACAAAAGTATTCAGAGGGCAGACCGGGACTGTGATGACATCAAATACATATACAGTACTTTAATATAAAGTCAGTCCCTTTATGCAGCGATTTTGAAGTCTTTCTGTGGGAATTTGTGTCCATTCATACTGTCGAGCGGTGATGATGTCACACGCTGTCAGTCATGCTGTCGAGCGGTGATGAGGTCACGCGCCGTCATTCATGCTGTCGAGCGGTGATGATGTCACACACTGTCAGTCATGCTGCCGAGCGGTGATGATGTCACACGCCGTCAGTCATGCTGCTTGTTGTCTATTCTCTGCTTTAACACTAAAACAGAGGATTTGCAGTGTGGGCCCCTGAGGCTTCAGAACAATGTGCCTGACTTAGTAAATGATTTATTTAAATCTATTTTTCCTGAGGCATACTTTTATTTTAAAGCCTTTGCTGATTATACCTAATTTTCAAACTTCTTTATCAACTTCATCTGAGGACTTTATGGCTTTATATGTCTTATTACAGCTTTAACGACCCACTTAAAACCTGTACTTTGTAAATGTCTTAATCAGTAATTATTACTATGATAATAATTTAGTCACAGTTAGGAACTTGTGGGTTCCTTTTCTCGAGCCACTGACATTGAACTCAATAATAAGCTCGATTCTGCCTCCAGACCTGCTACTGTGTTACTGTGTAACATAAATAGTGAATGTGAATCAGTTTGAGCTTGAAATAAATGCTTCTATCTTTGACTGATTGGATAAAATAGTAGGTAAATGTTCGTCACTTTTCTTCATCCACGTTTAAATCTTCACAGTTAAGTGTAAAGTACTGAAAATGATTCATGTTAGGATAAAAACGTGTGTATCTGCCTCTCTGAGCTACTCACACTCACCGTTGTCTGTCTTAGTCCACTCTTGCTTCACCCTCTTGTCCAATCAGCACAAGGCTTACTGTCCCAGGCCCCTCCCCCTTTTGTAAACGCTGGAGCTGCCATTTCATCGCTTGTGTTGCGACTGAGAGACTCGTCTCACTGAGCAGTTGCAACTCAGTATTAGATTTTGCTACCAGACCACGCCCCCTGTCCCTCCCTCGCTCACTCAGCTCTCAGCCCACTTCTCTGCATTTTTTCATTCATTGGGCGGAGTT
This sequence comes from Solea senegalensis, assembly GCF_019176455.1. NCBI lineage: Eukaryota > Metazoa > Chordata > Actinopteri > Pleuronectiformes > Soleidae > Solea > Solea senegalensis. The sequence continues at coordinate 42,322,836 of NC_058021.1, read as the reverse complement.
ACCCTTTAACCCTTTAATCATGTTCACCCAGCTTTGACTGAAAGACGTTTCCTTTAGTTGTTTTTTTAAATCTTGGTATCTTCAGTGTGTCTTTCAAAGAAAATAGTTACAGTCCATTTTCTTAAAATATTAATATATGAGCAACAAGTGACATGGTGGTGCACTGGCTGGCAATGTTGCCTCACAGGAAGAAGGTCATGGTCTTTGTGTGTGGAGTTTGCATGTTCTCCTCAGGTGAGTGTGGGTTTTCGTCAGGTACTCCCAGGTTTCCTCCCACAGTCCTAAAACATGCAGGGATTTGGGGATTGGCTCCAGCAACCTCCAGACCCCCATGTGTAGGATAAAGTGGCAGAAAATGGATGAATGGATGAGCCACAACCAGACTGAAGTCTACACTGTGCTATGAGGTGGATTCTAGACGTAGCACAGTATCATGGTTTGTAGTTTGGGAAACATTTGTGTCAGGAGATGTGTGATGTGTTCACAGCATGTGGCAAGTTAATGAAGATCACTGGGCCAACAACAGTGAAAACATCAGGGACAAGATTCGGAGCCTGGATGACAGATCCACAGGCATCTCTCAAAAACAACCGGGTGAGTCCTGACAATCTGTTTGTCTTTTTCTGACTGTGCTGTGAAGCCACTTATTTAGAGGAGAAGATATGATGTTGAATTACAAAGTATTTGGTTTGCAACGCGACACTTTCAGCATGGAGCGTCAGCTAAAGCTACGAAACACACAAATCCTCCACGACTCGTCCAAAACAAACTCCAGCATTCAACATTCAAGACTCAGCAAAGTCTTCAAACCACACAAATATTCGAGTTACACTGTCGCCCCATGAAGTGTTAGTATTGTGTGTAACCTGTGTGAAAGCTCATCATCTAACAAACTGGTTAAATACTCTCTGAGGTCAAGTCCCAAGTTCCTCATGAAGCTTTTATTTAGTCAGTCATCACACCAATACTTTTTAAAATGATTTGTTTGAAATATTTCCACTTATCATCATTCTGTTTGTCAATAAAGAAAAACTGATTAGTTGTGCTTTGTTTACTTCTTTCAGATTAATTTTATTTAAAGACAGGGGCCCTGTTTCTGATCTATTTATTATTTTAGATTTATTTGATTTATTTCAGGTTGAAGTTGTTTTTATCGGACCGCTGTTCTTAGATGTTATATTTATGTTTAAGTTAAGTTAAGAAGTTACTGTAAGTTTTGTCCTGCTGTGATTTTACTTTTATTTCTTTAATTCTTTGAGTGCACAATCTTGTGTTTCACCTTCCTTTGATCTGTACGTGGGTTACCGTGGGCAACAAAGGACAGTATGTTTGCAGGCGTAGTGTTCATGGTTCCGCCCACTTTGATTCTTTTCACTTTCTTTTTTAGCACCACCTTCAGTAACAAACACCCATTTACATGAAGCTTTTCAGGGTGTATATTTGCTAAACCCCTCCCTCTCTCTCCCTCTCTATCTCTCTCTCTCTCTCTCCACACGTCTTTTTTTCTTTGTTTTTCATTGACATGACGTCGCCACGTAGATCAATTTTCTTCAGTGTTTCTTGTGTTTCTTTGTCTCCAGGTCTGGTACATGGACAGCTACACCAACAACAAGATCGTAAAAGAGTTCAAATCCATCGCTGACTTTGTGGCAGGCGTGGAGTCGAGAACATACAACCTGCCTTTCAAGTGGGCTGGGACCAACCACGTGGTGTACAACGGCTCTCTGTACTACAACAAGATGCAGAGCAACATCGTGGTGAGGTACAGCTTTGAGACGGGCCGCGTGGTCACGCAGAGAGCACTGGAGTCGGCGGGCTTCCACAACGTTTATCCCTACACGTGGGGAGGCTTCTCAGACATCGATCTGATGGCGGACGAGCTGGGCCTGTGGGCCGTGTACGCCACCAACCAGAACGCTGGGAACATTGTCATCAGCCAGCTGAACCCTGACACGCTCCAAGTCCTTAACACCTGGAACACAGAGTACTCAAAGAGGAACGCCGGCGAGTCTTTTATGATCTGCGGGACACTCTACATCACTAACTCCCACCTTACTGGCGCTAAGGTGTACTACGCTTACTCCACTAAAACCTCCTCTTATGAGTACACAGACATCCCCTTTCATAACCAGTACTTCCACATGTCTATGTTGGACTACAATGCCAGGGACCGCAGCCTCTACGGCTGGAACAACGGACACCAAGTCCTTTTCAACGTCACACTTTTCCACATCATTAAAACTGACGATGACTCTTAAGTAGGCGGGACACTAGAGAGTGGAGGAAAAAAGCTAAATTAATCTGAGTATAAATCCATGTTCAGACGAAATGATCAGCTTTTTGGTGAATTGTTCATTTATTCATCAGTTTGTCGTCATTTTATACACATTATTCACATTCTTTGATGCTTTGATGCTTTGATTGCTCACATGATAAGGTCGTTAACTGAGGTACTTTCTCTGTTTAAAAAAAAAATAAAAAATGGCAGCACAAATTAAAAGAAATTCATGGCACGGAGGAACATATGCAGGTAACAACGTGTGGATGAAATAATGGCACTTAACAATGGTTCAGAAATCCTGAAATGCCATTGATTGTTTTCTCCAAAAAAAACAGACGCTTTTCTGAAGTCAAGTCATATTTAATTCAGCATATATTCATGTCCTCTAATTCGTTATTTATTCCCACCATTTTCTTCACTAATTGTTCATTTCTTTTCCATTCTGTTTCCATTTGCACTTCATCAGCTGCTAATTTATTCCTGCCTTTCTATACCACCACGTTGCTTTCAATTCCTCTTTGCACTTGACCTTGTACATGACATGAGAAATCAGTTGAACCATAATGAACCCGTGTCGTGATTGTACTTGGCTTTTTTCGTGCAAGGTCATGGAATATCTGGAAGTACAGAGTCCAAACCCGGTTTCCTTTCACTTAGTACTTTGAGATATTAGCTTTTTTGTAACTTAAGCAGCAGTTTGTATGCCTTATTCAGTGCAGTATGTACTTTAAGACCAAGGAAAAGAGCTCTTGTGCATGAATGTTGGCTATCCTAACAGCATTTTTACAGTCAGTGTACATGTGTGTATTCTGTATTTGCACAACATCCCACTCTCCTCCTCTCCAGCTATGATAAAGATCCATTTCTACAGTCAGCAGGTTATAGATGACTTTAATAAACATCTGTTTGTGTAAATAAGAAGTAATACATAACCAAAATAAAAGCATTGTTTTCATTAAAGCAGCGCCTGCGTGTGCATGTGTTTGCATTTAAGACGCTCATCTGCATCTTAAAGGAAAGGCTGAATGAGTCAGAGGTGAGGTGATGCTGCGCTACACTTTCATTCCTTCATAGACGTGAGTGCAATAATGACTTTCTGCCAAAAACATGAGAGTTACTTCTCCGTCCTCTAAAGTGACTTCTTTCTCATTTCCTGCACTACTTTATGCCAAATACACATCACAGCAGCTCTCTGTCAGAGCTTTTAGCACATTTAAAGATTCATGATTTGTTTACAGTCAGTCAGAGAGAAGCACAGCATCCAAAGATGCTTTGGTTTGTGGCTTGAATTGATTGCTTTTTACCACAGTTTCAGCTCGAGTGCACAGTATTGATTGACCCTGTGTTGCATATTCCTCTACTGTACAGTGAAGCAATAGTTATTAACTTAAATCACTGAGAGAAGGCAATGCAGCTTTATTTGGATAACATATTTCATACACATGTGCTTTACATAAGACAAAATAACAGTTCAAATTTCACCATTTCAACAAAACCCAATTATGATATAAATTAAACACAGTACAGAAAAATAAAAAGAGAGAAAGACAACAAATGGTTCGGTTAAGTGAAGCATAAAATATGACAATAACGTGATAAGTGATGCACAATAAAAGATTAAAGAGGTCAATCATAGGCATATGAGAAGATACATGTTTTAACCTAGATTTAGGTAAATAGCAAGAAAAAAAGGAGGAGTTACATTTGAACACCAGCCCCTGAAATACAAGTTAAAGAATGTATATACATGTTCACTTTATTTCTGTAGATAATACACTGAAAGAAAAACTGAGTAACAGCTAAAGAAATAATCAGATAACAACACAACCATGTTGATGTTCTTCATGTGAAACGTTGAAGTTTAATTGCAATAGTTTGGACATTTTCGGCCATTGTTGACTCTGCTGGTAATCAATAGATATTCAGTGTCATGTCAACAGATAACGTTCCCAACTTTAATCAATAAGATGATCCTGACACACATTTATTGATTGATTTTTAACTAAAGGATCGTTGACATGATCAGATAAGCAACTGATTGGCCACGTTTTTACGATTTTACATTTACTTTACAATAAACACATCGTCAACACATAATAGACTAGGAATTGATTCATGTTGACATGATGCTGTCAACAAGTCAAGTGACAGACTAATCAGGAGGAGATAGTCAACTAATAAGATGCTGTTACACAACAATCAACAATCTCACTGACTTTAGATCATTGATTTCATATGTGAACAGTTAGATGTTTGGCACTAAGAATAAGGAAAGAACATGTGAACAAAACAAACGTCATCATTTTGTTGACAAATCTATTGGAAATGACAGACTTTTACTTAAATAGTACAAATATGTTACTGATGTGTTTCATTAAATATGTAAATATGTCAATAAAAAGTTGTCTGTTGTTTTTTCTTGGCAGTTTCCTTTAGTGTCATGCAGTGACACCTGATGACATAGTAAATGTATAGCAGATTGTCTCTGAGCAGATATGTATTGTCTGAATGCGATAATAATCAGTTTTATCAGATATATATATATATAAATAAAAATAAAAGGTGTTTTCTTTTCCTCCACACAAACGCCAGTCATGAGACGTAAACAGGTGCAAGCTCATATAACAGATAATAAACCCCTCTTACTAACACAAGGTCCATTAACTGCAGGCAGCCAGACTCATAAATAAGTGTGTTAATGACGGACTAACCTCCAGTGAATGTGTGTGAATAAAACGCAACAAGAAAAGAAAAACAAATCCTTACGTTGTAATTTGAGACATGTGCTTTAGCTAATGATACGCTAACAGTGAGTAACTTTGAAACGTAAACAAACCACTGCTGAATGACGTCAGTCAATAACATGGGGTTTCGATATATTGTGTCACCTGGTGACATTCCCACCCTGCACACAGGAAGTGTTTACCTTCAAAGTCTGCAGAGTGTGTGTGGTAACAACATGGCGACTTTTACCGTTTACTGCATGGCGAGCAGCTAATTCAATGACTCGCTACGTGTATCGAGACCAAGTCAGCCCAGAGTACGTTTGATCATCATGCAGAAGTATCGCTTGAAGCCGTTCTTATCCATACGGAGCTCCTGATATTAGCCACGGTTGATGGTGAAAGAAATGGCCGTTACTTTTGTCTTCTCTTACCGCCGAAACATGGCGACTTCCGGAAATGCACAAAAACTGACTGGAGTGATTCACATTTGGTGTGGACGCAGCATGAGAGTGAAAACACAAAGGAACACAAGTGAATTCTACTGCTCAGAATAGAGGCTGTGCAGCAGCATGTCACCGCTCTGCTGCTGTATACACACAAACACACCCTCAGTCAAGTGTGATGGTGATGCTCGACATTAAAGGCATATTTCACCGTTGGAAAGATGAATGTCTATTAAAACTATGAAGTAGAAATGTGAAATAATATTTAAAGCAAGTGTCTTCTTGGTCAAGAAAGGCAGAAAAATGAGACAATATTAAAATATCGTAACAACAACTCCCAGCATGCACTGCACTCGCTGCCCTGCGCGAGTCTCAAGCTTCGAAGCAAATACAAAATGAAACACCTGCCACCCGCGGGGGCCAGTGCTCGCCGCGGCCCGACGGCGTCTGGTTTCCACAGAAATGCAGGTCTTTTCCTCGCAGCCATATCAGTTTGAAAACTACGTTCGATCATCGTAGTTCTCAGTTTACTCTGCAGACCAAGAGCCGGTTAGCGTAACTGTTAGCAAAGAGGGCGGACACAGTGTTTACAGTCTGGGATTGAAGTCTCGTCCCCCTATGGGTGAGTCTAAAAAGTGCAGAACTGGTGTTTCAGTGTCGGGCAACATTGGAAAAGGAAAAACTGATTTTTTATTAACTATTCTAGCAAAACAAAGCCACATGCAGATTGGTGAAGTATTCCTTTAAGGACACAGAATACAAATCATTTTATCATTTCAAAGTATAGATTAACATCAACGTCTCATAAAGTTACACACTGTTGCTTTAAGAGACTAAAGTCCAGTCAGTTTGCATGTGCGCGCGTGTGTGTGTGTGTGATAGCTTTGAAGTATTTTTTTTTAGCTTCACTACAACGTGACCAAAGGTGACGATAAGAATCCTACGCATGTATGCAGTAACGCACACACACGCGCACACACGCCTGCACAGGTTGCGTGTGGAAATTCACGGCTGGTCAGATCAATGCAGGTCAGCCAGACAGGAAGCAACTGAAAGGTCAGAGATCACAGATCCACGGTCTCCCACTCTGCTCCACGTACAGTACAAACATTAACTCATATCCTCCTCCAGCTTTGTAAATGATAAAACTCTAGTTCTGCTAGTTTTTTTACCTCAATGTGGCCCTAATACTCCGTTGTAGGTTAATTATTCAAATTAAAAAATAATGTGGGTATTTTTATTTTTTTCAGATATGATGAGTTGTCATCTATTTCTCAAACTGGTTTACTGAAGCCAAAATAAAAGATGAAAACTCTTCAGTGACAGGGTGTTAAGATTAGGGATAATGCTTTTCTTGTTCAGTGGATTTATGTTGCTAGGTAACACCTTGAAATTTCCTGTCAACTTGTGACATCAACAAGCCACAATAGGAAATGAAAACAGACCAATTAAGGCAGCAGAATGTGAATGTGTGAACAGAAATGAAACAAAGGCTCCACATGACACACTGCAACCATTACACACCAATGACCGACAACATGAACAGTCACAACATCATAGGATTGTACGTGCAGCACCATCATGAAATCCTCTTAAAAATGCCATAATGTAGCTCTGTTAAAATCATAATATGAATATTAACACATTCATACATCACAAAATACAGATGTGTGGAAAAATGCAGACACATTTCTTATCTGAAAAGTAAAATACAAACCAAAAAAACCCAACAATATTCAAAACATCTTTTCCTAAGAACTCATTTCCTTTGCCATTTTCCAACCTGACAGGGTGAAATGGTGCTTTTAGAAAACGTGTTGTGGTGTTTTTCTTATGCAATCAAGGCACGTTGGATGTCAGTGGAAAACAGTTGGAGTCCCAGACTGATGTCACTCAGACTTGTCAAACGACGGGATTGAAGTCATTACAGTTAACAGCTGCTGGTGGAAGGAAACACACTGACTTTACATTTCTTTTTCTCCTCCCTGCACAGGTCACACTTGATCACTGATTGTGAACATGGACGCAGTTCTCTGATGGACTGATATTTTTTTTTTTTTACAGATTTGTAGATATTGTGAGTAAAATCCCAATAATTCAAAAGTAATGTATTCATTTATTCAGCTCATGTGGTGCTTGTAGCTTACTGAACGTTAATCTGCCAAAGTTATTGTGCATAAAGCAGTGAGACGTGGTGCTCCGGCTTTTTGTGACCCGTCAATATTAATATATAATTAATTATATATAATAACAACCTTAAATCTATAATGAAAATGTGAGTATGACGTGTAACAGCTCAATATTCCCACATGTTAAATTTCACAATCACTGGGTCTATGGTTCTCAAACTGTGGTAGGTGTACCACCAACAGTACGCAAGCTTCCCCTGGTGGGACTCGGAGGCTTTAGCGAAAGGACAACACAAGGTATCATGGGCCATAGGACCAAGGTGGACAGAACTTTAACAGTTGACCCTCACAGTGAGAATCATCACCTGCCTGTGAATGTGAATGTGGAACAAAAAGACTTCTTCTTGATATAAGAAACATTTACACATTGCTTCATAACAGTTACTGACAAAATCATGTTCTCATGAGTAATAAAAATGAACCCCACGAGGTTATGGATGACCACAGCTACTTTCAACAACACGCAATTATTTCAGATTGTTCTGGATTGATTTGAACTTCGGTAAGAGACGTAAAAAGCAAAGAGAGAGAGAGAGAGGCTCCTCACCAGCAGCAGCAGCAGCTGCGTGTGTGTGTGTGTGTGTGTGTGTGTGTGTGTGTGTGTGTGTGTGTGTGTGTGTGTGTGTGTGTGTGTGTGTGTGTGTGTGTGTGTGTGTGTGTGTGTGTGTGTTTGGCCGCACTTTGCAATCATCCCTTATTTGTGTGCAGGGCAGATATGAGGCTTTGACTCTGAATGAATGGGCTCAATAAAGCTGTCACAGCAGACTCAGGTTACAAGGATTCATCCTTTTGATGGTGTTGACTTTGACATCAGTGTTCTCACACGTGACGACGCTACTAAACTGTGAAAGTGCTTAACGTAGTCCACCCCAAGAATTATATTTAAAAACACACTTCCACATTTTGGGTTTCTACTAGCCATGCAGCAGGATCCTGCCCAAGCAGACTCCACCCTCACCTTCCTGTGACCGGTTACCACGGCAACCATGGTAGTGGTCAATAGTATGTTTGCAGGAATGTCTCTGTGTGCGGTTTTTGTGTTGTGGAGAAAATGAGGATGATGTCGGCAGACGTGCAGGTTTCTGCCTCACAAGACAACACAAAGTTAAAAAGACAAGAGAAATGGACCATAGATGCAATTACATTCTGCTTCTCTGTCGAGTGTAGATCTGATCACTCTGTACTGTAACAGACGTGCCACGTTTTCCATCCTGTGTGTGTGTGTTTGTATGTTGATAAGCAGACAGATCTCGTCCTTGGGTTATATGTTATATATATATACATTTCCCCATCACATATCCTCCTCTCACAAAAGTTATTTCTAAATTATTTTTATTTCTCCAATTCTTACAGTTAAATGTTTGTTTCATGTAAAGCACATTGAGTTGCCTTAGTGTATGAAATGTACTATATAAATAAAGCTGCTTTGTCTTGTCTTGCCCCGCTCCCAACAAAAATAAATAAATCACATAATGGCAGCAGATAACATAAATATTCAATATAAATATACATAAATATTGCATTTGTTGCACATTAAAAAGAACCAGCTGAAAGTCTGATATAAACACATCAGTTTAGGTGAAGTGAAAAGCCAGGTAATGTTTTTAATGACTTTGTCATATTTCAAAAATTTTACATTAGATTTTGACTACATTTTGTAATCAAGTGTAAGTTATTGCACCAAAGAGAGTTTCTCTATTTATCTCTTTATTTATAACAGTTGCTAACTTTGAAGGACGTTATGCTCTCTTCCTTCATTGCAGTTTGTGGTATGGACACATGTTTATGTTTATCTGTGTTTGTTTAAATGCACTTATTGTAAGTAAGCTAAATGATATGTCATGTAATGACACGCCACTTTATAACAGCTTTGATACACTATGCTTCAACTCTTAACATTTACTGTATGTATTTGTCCAAACTGCTTTTGTGCCATTAAAACAATGGAAAAGCTCATTCATGAAGTTAAGGCAACAGATCAAGTGTATTATGGAATATTACACAGGTGATTGTACAAAGGTAAATGAGACACTTTCTGCAGAACATAAATGAGTTTGTTTACATTGTTGTTGTTGTTGTTTATATGAATATAAAAGCAGCAGTGTTGACATTACTTACAGTAATTTACATTCATTACATTTATTCACGATGGACGATAAAGACAGTCATCGGACAATCAGGATGTGAAGTCCCACAGCTGTCAGGACAGGTAAACACCAGGATGTGAGTCTGACAGCTGAGCATGCCGCAGCATAGATGAACAGGTTCCTCTTCCACATTTACTTTCCACAGCTCAAGCCTTGGACAGCGATTGGTGCCTTGAAGTCCTTGGTGTCCGACTGTAAAATCCATTATGGACGTATTCAAGTACCCTTTCAGGACTTTCACCTAAATGTTAAATCTACTTGTTGTTTTGAGAGCACTTGACACTAACTGAACTGAACTCTGGAGGTGTGATGCATTTGTATGTGTGTGACGGTCCTGCAGAAAACATCTTGTCGGGTTTTTTTTGCTGCATCGGTCACTGACATTTCTGGATTTCTGGTTTAAATTGAGATTCTTATACTGTATTCTTACTGATCCAGATGTCAGACTGGTCATAGTAGCCATATATTACTTATGCTCTGTGACAGCCAGAAACAAACATCTATGATTTATTATCCTCCAGATAATGTAAATAAAGGTTTGCCTTCCTAAAACAAGCATATTTCATGATCAAGTTCTTGATAAAAAACACAAAGCAATCTGTCTTCATGACAACGGTGTCAACAGGGATGAATCATTTATGAGTGTATGCGAGCAGGGAAATGTTGGGCCCAGTTCTAGGTCCCAGTTCTAGGTCCAGATTATGCCCCCTTCCTCCTTCTTTCCCTCACTCAGCTCTCAGCCCACTTGTTGGCATTTTTCAGGCATTGGGCAGACTGAACTTCGGGAAAAGTTCTAAAAGCGTTCAACACTGGTCACTTTGTATATTTCAGTAATGCGAGGGACGGAAGTCGTCATATTTTGGCCTAAAGATAGAACAAATGGACATTTTCACCATCAACCATGGCAAAGCATTGTTGCATTGTTGTTCTCTGCAGAGAAGAAACCGCTGTGGTGTGTGGACCGTCCAGAGCTGGACACTACTGGGTGAGTTTCTCTGTTGTCTTTGGGAGCTCTGTATGGATGAGCACCACTTCCATAATTTTGCATGACAGACAGACGCCCCGCAGCTGGGATGAAACACCTGTGGTTGTATCACTTCAGGAAATTCTGTCCTGGCCATGATACGAGCTCGCAATTCGTCAAATTAGCTGTTTCCACATGGAAACATCCATACAGCGCTCCCAAAGTATACGGTGAAGATCGCCTACTGTCTGATTCCAGTTGACGGGTGGTGCTGTTGAAAACCACACGTTTCACACGTGCACACGTTTCCACAAAAGATGGAACTTGTGTCACAGAGCTCTGGGTGTCCACACTTGATAATTATTTTCCCTCCAGTGTGGCCACTGGCAGGTACGTGACATCATCAAAGATGAACATTTTAACTCTCTCCAAGTTTACAATCTTGTTATGTCATTGTTACTATAATGAGAGAGATATAGTCTTCCAACAGTGCTCGGCTAACTGTTACTGGTCAGTTACTAACTGTTACCCTCCATTACATTACACCATTATACCATAATGTGAACCAGAAAAAAAAGATGTTCCCTATTTCTTGAATTTTGGGGTTAAATGTATGATCATTTGAAATATTTCATGTATTATTACCTGATTAAATTTGACCAGAATACAAGTTAACAGAATGTGGAGCTGTGGAACAGAGAACCTGGAAACATAGATTCTCTCCCTCCGTCACACTCAGCTCTTGCTGCTGGTTAGGTGGGACAAATCTGCTGTCAGCTCGCTCCACATTAAGACAGATTGAAGCGGAGTGTGGACGGCTATTTCTAAAAGCTGTCACTCAGCATCTATTGTGGATCTCGTTTGACTGCTGCAGCCTCTCTAATCAGCTTGTGCGACGTAGAGGTACGTGTGTTTGTTTGTATAAATACCTCCGTGACGTCGTGCTCTGACTTCACTCTAAACGTCTTTTTTTTCCTAATGGTGTGAAATAAAATCAATGTTTCTTATCTTCATGGTTCAGTTGACATATTTGCATTTCCTGTGTCAAATACAGCTTACAACATAGCAAGTGCATGGTAACACGACAGTGTGTGTGTGTGTGTGCGTGACTCAGTGATTGTGAAGCTCTCTCAAGCTCTTGAATTGGTTTTGCGCGACAGTCTTATCAAACTCTTGTTGCTTGTGAACTTTTGGGGCTACATTCAGATGATCAATTCCAATTCATCACGGATGAGATTAAAAGTATTACATTCTTTATCTGATTTTTGTGTGATTATGACTGTTCTCTCAAATGGCACGCATGCACATGTTGGTAACTATTTATATAAAACAGACCATGTCATATTTGAAGGAGCAGTCACTATTGAATTTAGAGAAATGGAAACTACAACTGTGAATGTGTGGGTTACATTTCGCCCCAGAGGACGATTCTCTCCATCATTATTGTTTGGCTTTGCTGTTGCTGTTGCAACTTTAAATGAAGTTTCAATTTAATTTTATTTTCAAGTTCAAAGCACTCACTTCAGAACTATTAAATGAATCTAAGTTTTAATTTGTTACATTTTCAGTTGTTTTGATTGTTTCCAACAGCAAGTCCAACCTTTGGAACTTGCTTGTAGATTTCAGTAGATAGAGCAGCAGGACAGAAGCAACTGTCTGCCATCTGATTGAATGTACATTAATGGTTTAAGTTTAAACCATCTAAACCATCCGATGACCATCTGTGTCATCTCCATCACAACAGATATTTAAAAAAAAAAAAAACTTACACAGCCACACTAATTATATATTTTATTTTTGTTTTTTGGAAAATTGTACAGTTATGGTTAAAATTAATTTCTGGGTTTTTGGAAAATTCATCATTGTGTCAAGTAAAAAATTGATGGAAAGACTTTGGTTAAATGGTTAAAAGGTATTTGTCATCTAAACAATGGAAACATATTATGATTAAAATCCTGAAAATAAATACATTAATACACTTGGATACACCTGTGTGTGAAATTCTATTAAATGTTTTAAAAACAAACGTTATGTTAAAAATGTGGGCTCCAGCTTCTCCGGCTCTACTCGCCTCAGTGCTGCACGACGCGCCAAGGTTTACGTTATTGTCAAATAAATGAATTAAATTTTACAGTATTTAGCACTTTTCTGGTCTTGATGACCTTTCAAAGCTGCTGTACGATACAGTTTGCCATTCACCCTTTCACTCACACTTACATACAGCTACAGTATGTGCAACACATTTTGTATCACTCACACACTGCCGGCACAGCTACCACTGAGCTACCATCACCCCATAGTAATGGTAAACCAAACCGTGCCGTGGCGTGGCGTGGCGGAACTGTATCATGCTCATCTATATCTGATCTAGGGTCACATCCTGAAGTGACACAAATCTGACTTTGAAATCGAAATTGACAGTCATGTGCACTCAGCACTGAAAAGAGAAAACCAGACAGGAGTGACTTCAGCCTGGTAATCTGAATGCAGCCTTTTCCCTCGCTCTCAACTTTCAGTGAATATGTGCTGACACAGCAGTCCACAAACAGCCAACCCCTGCAGCTATGACTTCTCTTTAACTCTTGTTGTGAACGGTATTGCTGATCATCCTCTGAACAAGTGTCAGGTCAGCAGTCTTGTTGTACTGTGTGCTAACCTAACCCGAGAGATACACAATGAATAGCAATGGAAATATTTTAATATTGTTAGTTGCTTCGGTAGATGGAATATAACATTTACCTTTGTTTACTTTTTAAACAAGTTCAAGTTCACATCAGAGCCAGGGAACGATCACCACTGCAGACATGCAGCACAACAACAACAACAACAACAACAACATGGCACCAGTGAGAACTTAACTTTGAGCTACACAGCTGTGGCAGCATGAAGGTCACATTTCCATAAGAGCCTTTTACTGTGACTGTTATTCAGTGCCAAAAAACATGGTGTAAGACATAGAAACAATAATAGAGCTAAACTGTGCTTGCACTACAATATTTTCAAATACATTTTATTAGCTTTGTGGAGTGATGGAAGTGGAAGGGTGAGTTGCCTTTCAATTTGAAGGTTGTGGGTTAAATTCTGCCTTGTCAAAGGACACACCGTTGACCCCACATTGCTCTGAAGGTGTATGAAAGAAAATGTATTTATATAGCATTTATAAGTTTGCTTACATTTATTTAAATAATCACATGTTAGTTTGAGTTTCTTTGCATATTTTATTCATTTGATATTTGTTGATCACATGGATGCGTTCTGCACATGCACCAACATTTCCTCCCCGGTCTTTGACCCTGAAGTGGAAGGAGACAACATATAAACCACAGTACTGTTGCCAGCGGCGACATGCTGCGGTGGTGTCACGGCAACCACAAGAGCCATGCTCGGTCTAATCTATATCCCAATTACATGTACACGATGTACAGCAGGTATAAAACATACAGAACCACAGCACTCGGCAAGTTGTCCGACTGCCTGTCGTAGTTGAACTACGGCTTTAGTTTGGTTCGACTGTGCATGTAAACATGAGTGCCTCCCTCATGTTTCAGAGAAGCAGGGTTCATTCCTTGACCTAAAGTTCTCTTTCAACATTTGTTTACATTACATTACATTACATTACATGTCATTAAGCAGACGCTTTTATCCAAAGTGACTTACAACGGAGTTGAGTACAATCAGCCAGGGGTGGAGTTGAACTTGCGACCATGATGTCTTTCACACACAGGGTACCGGTCTTAACCAATGAGCCACTCTAGCCCATTTGTTTCTCGTCACTCATGTATGTTTCAAAGAGGTTTATTGGTGTGCCAGTTTACTCAGGTTGCTGTCATTCTATCACCTTCCATGAATTAGCCCTGACGTAAAATGCATCGCTTTGTCACCACAGACACAAAAGCAAAATGTCATGTGCAGGTGATGGTGGCTTGATCAGCATTGTGTGAACGTCTTTGACGCTGGTTTGAACCGTACGATGTGAAAACTTTTTGACAAATGTGAATAAATGAAGGCAATGAGGAGTTTTCTTTTACATTTTTCAAAAAAAGCAGGTTTTAGTTATTTATTCATCGCTCATTAGCATTTACTTTCAAACCTATTATCGATGTATTAACCAGCTGCTGTGTGGATTGACTGACGAGAGGACATCGTGATACAGATGACGGCGTGGACTGTGGAGCTGTGACTATGCGACGCACTGAGACCTGCATTCACCGCAACACTGATTCCCAGGGAGGTTGCTTGTCAGTTCATAAAGTTACTGATAAATGTGATGAACACATGAATTGAGTTGAAGATAAACCTGTTGAGTGAAAGAATGAGTTATAAAACTACTTTTAACACATTGTTATTGTTCCTAATAATATGATCATGAGTCAGCAGGTTTTCTGGCCTGACTTTATTTTTAATATTTTATGATTATTATATTAACCATAAATCGGCATTATAACAATAATTTAGCTTTATTTGTAAACCACCTAAACAAAAACAGTTAGACATTTTAACTATGAAATTTAAACCAAAAAAACACAAGTATTCAATTGAATTGTTTTTTTAATCACCATAAAAGTACTTAATTTTCTTAATTAAGAAAATAATTTATAAAATCCATGAGTTCTGTGACAGCAAAATTCTGTATTTTACAACATTTATGATTATTGGCATTATTATCAGTGAATGGAAAATCAACATTTGATTTCAGGAAATCATGATTCCTGTAACAACATATAAACTAATAGCCACGGTCAATTAAATGAACCATTAAATTGACAATTAAGTCATTATACTTTTCAGTTTACTGTATTCACTCTCGTTGCTTTTGACATTCATTTACAAATCCATGGTTTAAAGCCTGAAGCAAATGTGCCATCTGTATTTATGAAATCCTCAGTAGCTACTCCCATCATGCCTTTCGCATGGACGCGCCAAGCAAGTCAACAAGGTGATCGTTCACGTAACCAAGAGTCATTATGGGAGTAACACTACTGTGAACTACTTCTCTATGGGCCGCACAACCCAGAAATAAACCCGGAAGTCAGAAACTTTTGTGAGTGAGCAACTCCATAGGAATGAACGGTGTCAAAGGGGTGGTGCTCTATCCAGTTCTATGGGGTTAGTCAAGGTTAGCATTCGTAAGGCATTTGAATGGTGAACCCAATGCTAATTAACATGTCAATCTCCATATTTAAACTCACATTAATTGAAATCAATAAATAAACTGTGGCCACATGTCACGTCATGTTTGGGGCTATATAGACGCACATGTTTGTCCATTCTTACTTTACACAAGACACTGTGTGATTCTCGTCCTCATAGTGAGACAGATCTGGACTGTAGGCAAGTCCACAAAGCCTCACTGTTGTAACTCATGCAGGAGGAGACTTGGCATTGTCAGAGACAGAATTTCTGGGCAAAGACAGGATCTTGACAGGAGCATAGGTTTCTCCAGAATTCCAGTACAAGCCTTCACATGACTGGTTCCTTCACGTCTATGCAGATCACCAATGCCGTGGGCACTGGTGATCCCTCATACATTGATACATGCTGATTTCATCGACAAGAGTCGAGTCAACTTTGGCACACAGAGTCCAAAAACAGGCTGAAACGTGGAACAAGAACAAAACAAACCTTGACATATTGATCAGTCTTTGACATTCTTTATTTCCCCCTGGTTCCGTGTCAGCACTAACTAACAGGTTGCAAAGTTCTTCACACTTTTTCCCCAGGGAGCAAAAGTGTGGAGCTGAGGTGCTGTGATGAAGCTGGTGAATTATCTGTCATACAGTTAATCTCACTACAGCATCTTGACTTGAGCTTCATGGTAACCATGGCTGCAGAGACGCAAGTGCATACAGTAATGTCCGAGGACGTCACGTTTCTGGACAGCAGGCTGCACTGATGAGACACCTTGAGGGGACATTAAAGTGATGGCACTGGAGATTTTTCTGCACAAAACTTTCTCTTACTTTTTCCTTTTAAGGCTGACAAAAGCAAATTCACAGCAAAATGTATCACAGCAAAGTGGTCTAATTGTAAATGTTGTCACATATATGCTCTTTAAATTATGATTGTAACACTACTTAATGCTGTTATTAGCATTTACTAACAGCTAATTCATGTTTGAACAAACCATTGTTATACAAAGTTATTCATTCATGTACAACTCAAGGGTGTATAAAGCTACTATTAATGTCATTAATAACTGTGAACTCACAGTTAAAAAAATCCCATTAAAAGCTTTAAATAACTCTAAATGTCTTTAGTTAACACTTATTCAAGGTTTCTGTGCTTAGTGAAATGTGAAATAAATTTAGTGTCCCCGTTTGTGTCACTTCATTTCTGTATGACAGCAATAATCGATATATTGATAGATGGATAGATGAATAGATGTAATCGACCCCTAAAGGAAAATGAAGTTTTTGTAGCAGCCTGGACATTAGGTACGAAACCAAACACACAATACGTAAGATTGCAATTACAATTACAATTAAAATAGAAAGATACATAAGAATAAATATACAATTGGAGCCTGGGTCTCTCAGTACTGTGATAAAAACAGGATTGGAATTACTGAAGTGACAGATACAAGTCTAAGTAATAATAACAACAATAGTCGAGGCTCGGATGACTATCCTGGGTGACTAATTCTTCTGTTGCTTGATGACGCATATCGTATCATGCCCATGATGCAGGTTGGGTCTATGTGCCGTGTGCAGAAGTATAGTGAAATAGTAAGTGAAAAAATGTGACTTCATACAAGCATTACTTAACTATAATGAAGCATTTATTAATCATTATTACCCTTTATTAGGGTGATCGTTAATGTACAGTGGGAAACATGTCCAACAAATGTTTAATACCTATGTGGTAGGAGCATTAATGAAGATTAACAATGGTTAATATGTGTAGTACTGTGTTATGTATTTGTGACATCTTTGTTAAGTGTGGCTCTTTGTGTAAATAAGGGCCACAAGGAGTATTAGTAAAGGTTCAAAATATCCCAGTACTTAAATATGGAGTTGGTTTCTCTTTTGCAGCTACAACACACTTCTTGGACGACTTTCCTCAAGATTTGAAGTTTTTCTATGGGAATCTGTGTGTAGAGTATATATGAGGTCAGGCAGTGATGTTGGACGAGAGGGTCTGGCTCACAATCTCTGCTCCAGTTCATCCCAAAGGTGCTCGATGGGGTTGAGGTCAGGTCTCTGTGCCTCAGTCAACTTCTTCCACACTAAACTCAAAGTCACACATGTCTTTATAGTCTTTGCTTTGTGTAGTGGGGCACAGTCATGTTGGAATAGAAAAGGGCCTTCCTCAAACTGTTGGCACAAAATTGGAAGCATAGCATTGATCAAAATTTCTTGGTATGGCCAAAGGTGCGGCCAAATACGTTTGTCCATATAGTGTAAATGCTTAATTATAGTTCAGTAATGCTTATTCAAAAGCATCAGTACAGCCGTTACTAACCGGAAATGGATGTACACTTATTGTAAAGTGTTACCAAGACACAGCCCATAAAACACCACCAATTTTCCACCAAATTGGTGGTAGCAAACATGAGTTATTGATAGTACGCGTGATGAAGTATGAACAATGAAAGTTTAGCAGAAAGCATATTTCATTTGAATGCTCTTGTTGGAGTTTCACTTGTACATTTCATGTAGCATGAATAATGTTTTTTTTTATGGATGTGAGAGAGGAGAGAAAAATATTTGTTCTAGGTGTCTCAAGGGTGTCTCCTACAGCTTCTGCATAGATAAAACACACACACACACACACGAGTCAGAGAGGTTGAGGCTGTCGGCTGCACGGCTCTGATGCACTTTAAAAATCACACTTGATCAGCAATTCTTTCTATGAGCTCACACATCTCCTAGTCTTCAAATGGCACCTTGTGAAGGTTCAGGGCACAGAGCGGAGTCGGTGGGATGCCTTCACTGCGATGCCTTATTTTGGTTGACATTATTTGGGGCTGTTTTTATACACCTGCCGCCGTTACATTGAAGGCTCTGAGTCAGAAACAGGACAGAAACATTTTCAAAACAACCTAAAACTATGATGACAGTTGATGAGGCTTCAGAATACTCATCACCTGCTGCATCATGCAGTTCACTGTACATCCCCGACCTGGATTCACTCAACACAGGAGCCAATCAATGGCCGACCAACAACTGATGATCCAGCTTTCTCGGGGAAATTGCCATGATTGGAGTGATTAAAAAGAAACAGCTGAGCTTTTTCTCAGTATTGATGTGTGATTGTTCCTCTCTGACCTTCTGGAAACTTTAGATGCCCTAACTGTGAGGATTTGTATCAACATACTCTCTCTACAATCAGATAAGGGCAAAAGGACATCGAAATGTGTTTTAAAATAAAATACTAAACTAATAGATGTATCAACATAAACTACAAATTACAGAAGCCACACCATGTATCAAAGTAAAATAATGTATTTTTGTTTTCAAAATACAAAAAAATACCTTCCATCACATTTAAATGTAACATGATGTTACCACCCAGTACAATAATGTCCTAATCCATCAATAATTGATTTAAATGTTTTGAACAACCCCTGAACACAGGGCTGGACTGGGACCAAAAAATGGCCCTGGCATTTTTGGCCATGGTGTCCTACATACCAGAGGATATACCCTATGTGTATGTTGTGTTGTTTCAATTAAAATAAAGCGCAGTAGCCTACATGGAAGAGAGTAACCGTGTTAAAAAAACTGATCCACTCTTTCACTACTCAGAGACTTTCATCATGGGAGAGATGGCAGTGTCATGTGTTGGACACAAGGCACACAGGTTCAGGTCACTCAGGGGGCAGGAGACGTGGTTCCAAGTTAACATGTCATTTTTATTAAACATTAATTCTGAAATCTCAATAAAACTCATTCATACCAACAAAAAGGGGGGAAAAAAACCTAACCAAAAAACCTAACCAGGGCTGAGGCCAAAGTGGATGGACAAAGGCTAGGGCAGGGAAGGGATCCACCAAAGAAAACCACCACAAAATCACGAGCACACGCTCAGTGACGAAAAACAAATTAGTGGGGTTACACATTCAAAACAGTAGAAAAAGACAACTCCAAAGCCTAACAAATGTATAAAAATGGGCCGGTCACAGGCTGAGAGAACCAATATATCAACCACTGAATAGATAACAAAAGAGAAAATGAAAGAAAACCCATTACTAAATTACATCAGCAAAATCTCCATTTAACCCAGACACATTACCAAAAAAATAATGTTTCACACATTCACACACTCATTCATTCCATATAAGGGGGAACAGTCCCCATTCAAACACACTCGTGCCCGCCTGCGGCCGAACAATCGTCCTGTGCAGCGTGTATTAGGGATGGAAGTCGGCCGGACAGGCACGTAGCAGCAGCAGCAGCAAACACAGTGAACACAAAGCAGCAGCAGCAGCAGCAGCAAACACAAACACCAAACACAGCGAATACAAAGCAGCAGCAGCCCAAAGAGGTGCTTAACAATAACACTTACTCAAGAAGAACATTAGAAACTGCCAAGTACGTTACAATTAATGCAGTTGCATTTTAATATACGTACATACCTTTTTTGCAGCAGCAGCAGCAACAGACACTCACACTCACAAGAGGAGGAGAAAAAGGGCTCCAGGCAGCCGCCAGCATTTACCTGAGTCCACACTAGCATTAGCACCAACCAGCGACCAGAGAGAGATGACACTTACACCCGCCGACTGAACCACAGCAGCGCGCACAGGGAGCACGGAGCAGCACACAAGCAGGCGGCCGACAACACAACACCAAGGCCTTGAGCATCATGACTAAACTAAACGACCAGCGAGGTGAAACAACGTGCGGACATACCTGTCGGGGATGTGACCTCTAACCCGGAAGTGACACAGGTGACAATGAGAGCAGAGGAAGAGCCGAAGAGTGGACTGCGGCTTCTGTACCGGCTCGCCTCAATGATTACCGGAACTGAAACCATGGCAACCAATATACACACAAATGAGTGAGGGGGAAAGTAAACCAAGATGACTCATACTGCTAAACCAAGACCAAACTGTTTCACCATTTTCAGTCACATTTGAATGATACGCGGTATGTCATGTCCATATTAAACACAATATTGACACTATTCGCCATTCAACTGGAAGGTCGAGGGTATGATTCCTAGCTCCATAATCTACATGCCGATATGTCCTTGGGCAAGACACTTAGCCCACACTGCTCCTGACGACAGCGTATGAATGGGAATGAAAGATGTGTAAAAACTCTGCACATAGATGCACTGTATGAATGTGTGAGTGGTAAAAAAAATATAGTGCCTTCAGCTTTGAGTGGTCATGCAACTACAGACCAGTCACCATTATTATTGATTGAGTGCAGTCCATGGCCAAGTTGAAAGGGAACTTGGCCAGTAACCAGAGGGGTGCCAGTTCCAATCCCCACCAGGTTAATTGGACACTCTAAATTGCCAGCCATGGGCGTGCACATTCAGTGTGTTCCTAGTGCCAGTCCCAAGGAACCTCAAACTATTTTAAATACAGGTTTCGCAAAACGGAGAGAATGATTTTTCAAAAGTCCAAACTCTCATCAGCTGTCTCCTGGTGCATTAGATGATTGTGCTGCCGGTCACTTATATCTTATGCTGCAGACATCCTTAAAGAAAGCTGTCTGAATGCACGGTGATTGAATGCGGAGTGTCTCTTGTCTGTCTTGCGCAGGACAATCAGGATCTTTTCCCATCATGTGAATCTGTATCGCTCACCTCTTTTGTCCACCTCTGACTCACTCCCTCACACAATGCAGACAGAATACAGAACAACTCACACCCACTGTGAACAATAATTCTCCTGCTTTGGCTCATAGTTCGACAGCAGCTTTGTCTCTCATCGAGGACTTTTTCTTCTCCCTCACTCTGTCCTTCAGCCTTGCCAACAATTAAACTTACGACCCAAAAAAATAACTCAAAAGCTAATCTGCTATGTTGCTACTCAAGAAAGACTCACACACTGCGTCTCACAATAGAATTAACAGCTTTACTTAAGCTTCTTTGTAAAAGAACACAACAACTAGCAAATAATAACATAAGAATTACATACTGTTATTTCATGCATGACAAATATTGGTTCACATCACCGATCACAGCTGAACATTTATGTAGCTTCCTTGAATTAGTCAATTATTTTAAACAATAGTGCTTAATAAATTCTATATGAATATTATAAACCCGTTTATTCATAGATTCCATCACATTTGACCCATCAACCACAAACCAATGGAAAAATGTTAAATGATAAAAAGCAAAATATAATAAATATATAATATAAGTACAGGTCCTGAACTCCTAACATCTGAACAGTGATTTTTACTATTTTAAATCAGACTAAAAGTGAAACATATAGACCCTTTTATTGTAACTTTTAAACAATTACTGTTAATGAGTTTTTGTTTTCACCTCAGACTGAGTACAAACTGAAAAAAGGTCATCCAGAGCCACATTAACATTGTTTTCCCTGGCTGCTCAATTCTGCCAATGACTAGTAAACAGACTAAAACTGGATGAATGCCCCCTTGACACAACAGCTGTGTTCACACATTTCCCCCTTGAGGTTAAATAAAGTCATCTGTCTATCTTTTTAGATTCTCATTCATACATAGTTCTCCAAACAGCATCAAATCAGCTGCAATGGGAGTCGTAGATTTCTTATAGATGTTCAGCTTTGTTTGAAAATTCAACATTCTTTATTCCTGGACTCTCTAGTGTAGAATGAATTCAAGTCTTTTTATAACATAACTAACTTCATATGAATTGATCAAAGGCAGGAAGCCTTGAATTACTGCACTGTTGATATGATTAGTAGAGATTAATGCTCTACTGTCGGGGTCACTCACAGATGGATCCTGGATGGACTAGATCTGGTCCCAGACCTATTTCCATAAATCATTGATAACTGCCACATTTTGACGGAGCATTAGCGAGTGCTTTCAATCGATTTGAAAGTCAATTATAATAATAGGCTGTGATTAATCATGATTGATAACATTAAACACATAATTGTGTAGTGTTGTAATTAAAAAAAAAAATTAAAATGCATGACAAATTGAAAGGAGGAATACGTTATTTCAACTATTTGGACGGGATTAGTTTTACATGGGTAGGTGGAGTAATGTAATTTTACCACAGGACATCTGTAATATTAATGCATAAAACACAAGCAATCTAGGGAGTCAAATTGATTAACGCCGCCTCCTTTTATGTGCGTATAACGCTGCTCTCTAATATCATCAACAAAACTGGACCAGGGACTATTCTACTGGTGAGGTGCATATGTAACTTATCGAAGGCACTCAGAACTCTCGTGCCTCTGACATGTGCATTGGACCTTCATTTGGTTCACAGTGTTCGTCGTTTGCTGGAAACACCCAAGGGTTGACACAGACTTGTCCGACTGCCTAGTGCAAAACTGAATGCTTCTTCAAGCACCTCCACGATTGAAAGTCTGCGGAAACCTACTTGTAAACAGGATATGACGGAATATCTTTGAACATACAGTATTTACTGCTGGTCTATTTGCATTGGATAAGTAGTACTTTGGGTATTTTTTCCAGACCATTTTACACAAGGTTAAATATACTGTAATCTTTACTGACATCATCAGGTAATGATTACAGACATGGAATATTTGGATGGGACTAAAATAAGCTCTTTTAGAAGCTCTGGTAACTACTTTACACAACCTCTCCATGTAAAACTAATCCCATCAAATAGGGCTTTAGTTCTAATTATTTAGAATTAAAATCTTAGGTTTAGACTGAACGTCTCAGGGAGAGTTTGGCATCGAACATAACAGCCAGACTTGCTTTGTATATAGACCTCATAGGTATGGTGGCCATTTCTATAGCACCAAATAGGAGGACACACGACTCAATACAATACAATTTTGTTGACGATACCGTGATTCTGGGATATGCGCAATGCGTAAAACACTGTATATCATATAGGATTGCAATGATCATTTTTTTGTTTTTTCCAGCTTCTTAAATGTGAAAATGTTCCTTTTCTTTGCTCTATCTAACAAAGAAATCATTGAAGACTGACAAAACATTTCGTGGTATTTTATGGAGAAATAAGTACTCAGAAAATAATCGACAGATTATTCTATTATGTATAATAATCGTTAGCCGCAGCCTTATCTTGATATAATGGAACAGGGAAAAATTATCAAGTAAATGCATAATTGAATGTCTGTGTGCAATATTTCTGCCCTTTCCTGGCAGCATCCAGGAGTTTTTGTACATGGAAGCTTTGTTTATGATTATGTTAATATATATTAAGATGGGAAGAAAGCTCATTGTTACTATATGAGCACAAACATTATTTTTTCTTCTGTCTCGGGGTCGCTACAGCAGATGAAATGCATATTTGATTTGATTTGTCCATTTATCTGGACTTGGGACTGGCAGGAGGAGAACACAAGATGATAATGTGAAGAGTTGGAGAGGAAAATCAGTTTCTAATTGGATATGCTTACAAATCTCATTTGGGCTGCTTTCTAAACATGGCCTTAGACTTTTCGTGCCATTTTGGTTATGGGAAGGAACTTAGTGAATTGATTAATTAAAAAGAATAAATAAAATAATGCCCTAATTTTAACTGCTGCACAATACCAGCATTCAGCCAGCCATATCAGTTAATTGGGGCCACACTGGATGCAGAGTGTCTACATCGCTGAAGGTCAGATGGTGTGTTTCATTTGTATTGTAACTCAGAATTTTCAAGGTCATCTCCAGATCGCTCAAAAAATTTTATTCTCTAGCACTGCTCTACAGAGTGATTTGGAGGGTAAGTGCTTATTAACCTGCAGGTGCTGTGTCAACTGCCCTCAGGTCAATTTTCTTAGCAGAAGGGACTCTTTCTCCACAATTGTATGAGGTTTGTCTGACCTCAACAAAAAAAACTGTGCAAAAGTAAGACTGCACTGGACCATCGGCAAAACAAGAGAAGTCTGTGAAAGGATATCTGTCAATATGAAAGGAACACAGACGCTGATACAGCATTAAAAGATAATGTCATATTCAATTTTTCATCATTGGGGGTTTGTGGCAATACTCAGATAAGGTCTGACCATGTTTTCTTCATTAAACCAGTATGTTTGTACAACAAATATAACATCCTCTCACAATCTATATGAACAATTGTAATATTTGAAATACAAATTGTATGATAGTGTTCTTGGGTTAATTAACACAGCTGAAAGTGAAATACTTTGGTTTGGCCTCTGTTAAGAAAGGCTTATTTTGTGGTTATAATAACCAAACTATTCTTATTCTAAAGTGATTATACACTTACAAACATACTTATGGCTAGTATGTGTTCAATATCTACTAGGGCTGCCACAAACCATTATTTCAATAATCGACTAGTCACCGATTCTTTTTTGGGAACAACTGATCTAAAGAGTCCATTCTAAGGTAACGATAACATGACAATTCTTAATTATCAGCTGATAAATGAGTGAAAACGACATTTTAAATATTGTATTCAATGTTTGTTGATACACTACATGGACAAAAGTATTCAGACACTTGACATTACACCAACAGGGACTGTAATGACATATTCAAATACATATACAGTACTTTAATATAGACTTGGTTCTCCTTTTGCAACTACAACACACTTGGAAGTGTTTCTATAAGAATTTGAGTGGGTGCTACTATGATTTGAACAGGTGACACTTAATTCATTAACAGTGACAGCTGTTATGCATTTAATTACAAAAGATAAGGCGCCACAAAATAAAAGAAAAATAAATCAAAGAAAAGAGGGATCCCCAATGTGTGTGTGTGTGTGTATTCTATATCTATGTCCACTCAATTTCTACGTCTACTACCCGGTTCGGTGAGGAGTGAGTGAGTGAGTGAGTGTATCTTATCTGTCTTCAGAATGAGTGACTCAGATGATGTGGAGTCTTCAAAGTAGGTCCTGCAGCTGACCACACCCGCATCTCCAACTCTCTCCCTCTCGGACTCACTGGGCTGGACTCGCCATCTAAGTCGTCTCTCTCCATTTCTCTGACAGTTGTTCAGACTAGCAAAGAGGAACCAAAAAAACAACCAACCAACACAAAGTGCAAAGTTGTAAGATTCTTCATCTGATTCTGTCTCACTTTCTTTATGAGATGTCAACATTTTCTCAGTTCTCATATGTACAATGTTTATACACAATAGTGCAATATCTATGACAAATGAAATATAGCACACCTTAACTCTAGCTATTTACAGAGCAGTAAATGGCAGCCAACTATTACCCATTGCAGTGGCTAATAACACAAAATGAATGATTCAAATGGCATAAAAACGAAATGAAATACAACTTCTCATTGTAAAACATGTAACTTGGTCTTAACTGACCCATTAACATGAGCTAAGCATAACAACACTAAGGTATTAGCAACGTGTGCCAGCGATTAGCATTAGGCTAGCGATTAGCATTAAGCTAGCGATCTAAATTACAATGTGAAGTACACAAAAGTCATGGAAAAACAT
Source organism: Solea senegalensis (assembly GCF_019176455.1). NCBI lineage: Eukaryota > Metazoa > Chordata > Actinopteri > Pleuronectiformes > Soleidae > Solea > Solea senegalensis. The sequence goes on along the minus strand of NC_058021.1, from coordinate 42,296,541 downwards.
TGGAAACCATCTTATGACATCTATTGAGCAACGTAGATTACATTTTACCAAGCTAACAGCACAATATATGCAGTTTTTTAAACAATGTGCTAACTCACTGGAGATTCCATCGAGCATGAATTCCTTATCCTCCTCGGCTAACAGCTTATCGAGATGAAACCAGGATCTGTCTGTGACTACCGGGGTCTGATCCCTGCAGGTCTGATCCCTGCAGGTCTGATCCCTGCAGGTCTGATCCCTGCAGGTCTGCATGTATCTGCGGCTGCTTGCTACTGTATGTTTTGTTTGTTTGTGTTTGTTTGTTTGTTTGTTTGTTTGTTTTTTAATCGCCTCCCCGCGTGTTTGCTCCTCTCTCCTCCTCTCTGACCGGAAATGCCGTTGCACACACGGGTGCAGACTTTACGTGATTAGGCTCAGGGAAAACACGCACAGTCTTGGGGAACACTGCCCCCTACAGGAGCTATACTGAGGGTGTCTAAATAACATGGTTAGTAACCTGATTTTTCATGCTGGTCACATTACATTCTACACAATGTGACAGCTAACTGTTATCAGTGAACCATTAAGTTTAAGATTTCAAGGTAATATGAGTTATAGTTCAGTTAATAGCAACTATTTAGCCGTCAGCAAATGAATGACATTTGCATGTATAAAATTCAAAGGTCATATACACTTTACTTAAGTAGCTGTTTTGCATTTCCATTTGTCAGTAGATTTGACTACAAACCAATAAACGTAAATTAACCTTAAGTCAATTCAAATTTCAAGTATTGAAAAAAACAAAAACAGTTAAAGCAACGACCTTGGTCTTCTGCTAGACGGACATGTTGCACCAGAGGAGGCTTTAATGAGGGTAACATCCGTGCTTGGATGTATGACACGACTCGATCACTGACCTGATCCAAATTCATGTCCATGACACTTCTCATCTCCTCCTATCATTTCATAACTGTCTGTCACGGCAGCAGGGAGTCAGCTAATGAAGCCTTTGCTTGCAGATGGTTGAGGTGAAAGTTGTTTTGAATGATTTTACACAACTAATTGGGTGAATGTTGTTTTAACCAGTGAGAAATGTCTTTTACAATTACAAAGGGATCACAGTCCCATGTCAGTTTACTGTCATTTAAGAAGGGCTTAAAACCTGCATAAATAAGCCATCGAGGGCCATCACGACCATGTCAGACCTGCAGTGACAGCACAGCGTCATGTTCTCCTGTACACATGAAAACCCAGCTTTACAAAATCTCCCCTTTGGCCAAACAATCATTTTCAGTGACCTAAAACAGCACTGATGACACATGATGATGGTGATGTTCTGGATGTTTGGAAACTCTCATCGTGCTGGAGTCTCTGCTGCCCTCGTTGACTTTGATTGACAGTGATTTATTTGACTTCAGATCAGTGATAGACATTAGCTGTCACAGAATAGTGCTATTTAAAGTTTTAGTGTGTAGAATGTAAGGGGGGTCTATCGACACAACTTTAATACCATATATTAATAGAATCCTCATATGTATTGTCATTGTCATAGATCAGTGGTCCCCTAACAAATGAACAAGATTCATTTTCTGACCTTTCTGTCAAGATTTCTGTGTATATGTTTAAAATAACATGCATAACATGACGTTGTAATTAATATTCCAAACATCTCTTGAAAATGATTTGTTAACCAATTCAAAATGATATCAGGTGTTACAGATGTGGCTGTAAATGAGGCGCTACATTATGCACAAATTAGCTTTTGACATGATTTATATTTTTATTTACACTCAGCTTTGTCCAGACGGAGAGAAAAAGGGACATTTACCTCCGACTTGTACGTAAACCACATCATCCTTGAGGTCGTCAGTGAAATTCAGGCTCGTGGGCAGCCTGAGGTAATGAAGCCTTCACTAGCAGCAGTAATTGGACAATGGTTCTGATAAATGCAGGTTTTGATAAGCCACTCAGTGTTGCCTTCACTCCCAGAGCAAAGCCACTCCACTGACCCGCAGTTAGCTTACGGAGCTTTTCAGTGGAGGTCAGAGGAATTATTGTAGGTCAGCAGAGTGAAAATCCTTTCAACTCCAAATAACCCACAGTCGCTTCATGCTTTATATAACAGGAGCAAGGCAGCTCTGAAATATTTAATGAGAAAGCCAGCACTTCAAATATACCTGGAGAACTGTTTCATCCAGGTCAGTGTAATACAAATCAGCAAAAAACCAAGGCAAAGAGCCACAGAGTAGAAAGCATGTTGAAAGTTTATTTTGCCGGATACAAAACAGAATTTCTCTTTTTATTTACAGCTCCATTCATCAGTGTAATCCTTTAAGAGGAAGCATTTGTACTGACACAGATGGCGATGTATGAAACATGGCAGACAGATAAATAAATACTTAACCTTTACAACAAATGAAAGCACGTGTTTTGGATTGTAACATTAAACACTGATAATAAAATGTTGAACAAAGTTAATACTGCTAAGGTGCTTAATTATTCATTTAACAACATACAATATGTACATATTCATACATGTATGAATAGTAATATTCCCTTTCCCATTTTTCAGATGAGGAATTCAAGTTAAGATAGCACGTGTCAGGCTCAAGTTAACTGATTTACACATGTGTGTTTAGGTGCATTTATGTGTCTTAGGTTTTCCTCTTCGCTGGTGAAATCTTGACGTCCTTCCTTCCTCCTCGTCTACACAACGCAACATCCTCGTCCTCCGCTGTCTGTTGCTTGGCAAAGTTGACAAACACCTGAACGACAGACAAACTCATTCAGTTAAAAGTGGAGGATGACGCGGTAGAAGATGGATGAGATAGAACTGGCGCAGAACAACACACATGCTTTATCGTATACTTCTGCGCATATACCGCGCCTCACCTCAATCTCAAATATACTTGTTTGTAAAACTAATAAAATACACAGCATAAAAAAGTACTAGTCACTAGGAATAGTTAGCAAAAGTACACACGTGCACGTCTGAATGTCCTGAAGCAGTGAGAATAAACTAACAGAGCTCCTGCAGCTGCAGTTCAAGAATAATGTCCACGCTGACTGTTTCCATGCTTGTAAAATCACCAGTGGGCAGAAGAGGCATCACATATTCAGTCGGTCAGTTTGTTTTGTGATATATACTAACCATTAAACACAGTGGTGTTCTTACCTGGTCTAGTGTTGTCTGTGAGACAGAGTAGTGCTCCACGCTCAGCCTCTCTTTGTTGGCCACCACCAGCTGAAATATCCTGGCGAGGGAGGAGGAGGCGATCTCATACTGCAGCGTGTTGTAGTGCTTCTCCCGCTGAACACAGCCAGGGAAACTGCTCTCCATAAAACTCTCCACAGGCTGCAGCTCCGGGGACGAGCCGACTTTAGCTGCCTTGATTTTCATGGTCACTATGTAGCCATCACCAAATCTGGACAAGGGAAATGACATACAGATTAGACTGAAGGAAATCTGTAAGTCACAAAGATCCAGTGTGTTCAACTTAAGGGAAATTAAATTAAAATAACTATACTTTATTTTTAAGCATCAGCTCTACTTTGGACCGCCGTGTTTTTACAGTAGCCCACAATGGACAAGCTTCACATGTTTTGATGTGAACAGAAGGCTCCATCAGGGTTCATCTTCAGTGATCAGATCTGTGCATTTACACCTGATATTAACGTCCATCAAGATCTGATTTGTCATTATACAAACACTGCGCTTAGCATTGTATGCTAACCAAGGCTAGCCCACGATTTTTTTACGACTTCTCAGTCCACGGTGACATCACTGCCAATGTTGTGATGTAACTGAAGAAGAGCTTGAAGAGCATCCAGAGCCTCTTACTTGTATTTGAGATGCTGAATTGTCCCCAAACACTTGAAAGTCCCATTAACCATGATAGCCAGTCGGGTACAGAGAGCCTCACACTCCTCCATGCTGGTGGAAAACAACAATCATCATTTTGTTTTCATGTTAACAACAAACAAAACAGCAAATTGGTGCTGATTTCACTGGCAGAGCTGGTGTGTGTGTGTGTGTGTGTGTGTGTGAACCTGTGTGACGTCAGCACCACGGCCCGGCCGTCCTGAATGACACTCATGATGGCATTCCACAGGAAGCGACGTGAGTGTGGGTCCATGCCCGTCGTGGGCTCGTCCTAAACACACAAACACAAACAAACTTGACTCTCCGCTCACACGCCGTCATTCGACATGAACGGGGACCAACTCCTTATCTCGCTCAGCATATGGCCGAGATCTTACATTCCTGCCAGCTTGAATTAAATGGAGCTTTTTCCTGCCAATGTGTTAAACATTTGAGGCCAAGCTTGACTCAACCCATATGGCTTCCCATCTGGATCCATTGGAGCCATTTTATTGATAAAACTCTGCCTAAAACCCTTGAAAACAAAATATGGGGCTCATGAGCTCCTGGCTAACTCACCAGCAGCACCAGAGCTGGACAGCCAATCATTGCGATCGCTGTGGAGAGTTTACGTTTGTTGCCTCCACTGTAGGTTCCCGCGCAGCAGCCAGCATACTCTGTGAGCCCCAGCTTCTGGATGCCCCACTCTGCCACCTGGAGGGCAACAGGAGCAGGAGCAGGAGCAGGAGCAGGGACAGGAGAGCAGGAGCAGGGGCAGGGACAGGGGACAGGCAGGGCAGGAGCAGGATCAGGATCAGGATCAGGACAGGGACAGGGACAGGGGACAGGGGCAGGGACAGGGACAGGGCAGGGGACAGGGACAGGAGCAGGAGCAGGAGCAGAAACATGTGTTTTAAACGTTAATTTCTTACCAAAAGTGTCTCACTGCTGAAATGTTGAAGGACGAGGGGAAATTCTGCTGTTGACTGAGAGCTTCATAACAACTAATACCACTTTTTATATTCTATACAATAATGACAAAAATGACTTTGATGAATGTTACATAATAGTTTGTTTTAGACTTACGAAATCATTATTTATTGATGTATTAATAAGAAATTATTTATTAATAACTGAAGTCATAGAATGTACTTTTTTTTCTAACCTATCTTTTAGTGAGCTGATAACAAACCACCGAGCTATAAAAAGCCATTTCAAAAACATAAAACTTTCATAAGGTCAAATATAAGGTTTACAGACCTTTTTGACATCAAATCCAGTGATTTTATAAGATACAGAAAACTTTATAAATCCCTGCGCTCCAAAATCACATATACCACAATTGTACAAGATAAATACGACATAGTTTCAGGAGTCACTGGAAAGGCGCAAAGCAGAAAGATAACTTAAGCTACGATAAAACACGTTAGTAAGAATGAGTAAAAAAATATGATAATAAATAAATAACAAGTGCAAATACAGTTAACAATCTGATGTTTCTCAAGTGTCAGTGCATTCAGCAGCTCAGGAGGAATGAAGGACTGAGATGAGTGCTTTGTCTTCCTGGCATGTTCATGATTAATAATACATTTACCTCCTGGGGGACATGTTCAAGTCTCTCAGAGTTCAAGTCGTTTTATTGGACTTTGGACTGACACTGACACGGAGACTCAAATCTGCTCACCCCAATAACAACATTACGCTCTGTGTTCACTCTGTGTGACGAGCTGAGACGGTGAGAGGTGTAAAAACAGCTGGAGTCAGACTCACTCTGGGAATCTCAGACTCAGGAACTCCTCTGAGACGAGCATAGAGGTAGAGATGCTCCCTGCCGGTGAGGAGCTCATCGATGGCATCGAACTGAGGGCAGTAGCCCATGTTCTGGTGTACGTGGAGAATCTCTGTCAGGATGCTGTTCAAAAGAAAAGAGAGAAAAAGACACAACATGCCATTCAGAGCGTCACTTCCACCCCAGCAAGATTGTTGTGATATGTCAGCCTGATCATGTGACTCATGGAGGTGAGATACAAACCAAATGCCTGATGTGTGTGTGTGTTCTTGTATGTGTGTCTTTGTGAGGACCAAACAAATGTACATTTGGTCCAGTCCTCACATCTGGAACAGGCTTTTTGTGACTGGATTTAGGGTTAGACTAGGGAATGTCAGTAAGACAAGCAACTTAACTAAACTACAGGGTAATTATGTAAAACTGCTACTTTATAGTATGTCTATGTACTAATAGAAATGGGCCGTATCACCAACATACAACTGTGTGTGCATAAAAGATAAAGGAAGTTTTTTATTATTATAATTATGATGATTATAACTGTTCCATGACTCCCCTTCGTTTGGGCCTTCAAAAAATGAATTGTCATTTAAGCCCCGGCTTACATTTTCATTTATTTCTTGGCCTATTTAGAGAAACACATGGGTTTTATTACAGAATGATTCTAATTCAGGCAGTGGATTACATTTTAATGACCTTCTGTGTCTTTATAATTTCTATTTTATTGGACTGGTTCCATTGTTTACCCACCTGGAAATGTGGACAGGATAAATCTCACATGCACACACACTCACACTCACACAAACATGTTTTTATGTCTTAGTGAGGACCTCATAGGCATAACACATTCCCTAGCCCCTTACCCTTACCTTAACCACCTCACCCTAACCCTTAACCTAACCCTAATTCTAGCCCTCAAACCAGATCTTAACCCTGAAAAAGCCCAGACAAAAACGTTATTTTGGACCTCACAAAGATATAAATACACACACACACACACACACACACACACACACGACTTCAGAGAACATGTCTTCACCCTAAAATGTACTCATTTGCATTATGGGGTGTTGCTTGTTGACTGCAGAATGTGACTGTGTGAACAGATTTAATGAGTCATACCTTACAACACTACAATCACTTCCATTTATATGGTCATCATCGCTAACTTTAACCATAACCAGTAACGGTTAGTTACCCTAACCTTAACATAATAACCACCAATTCAAATTAGTCGTAAACCTGAGGTTCTGCCTGTTGTGTTTTGGTCTCCATGATGAAGTTTATGACACTTGAAAATGGTGGGTGTTGTATTCTACAGGACTGACGATGACTGATCTCCATGTACCTGTAACCAGCGACAGTTGCCTCCCCGGAGCCAACATCAGTGTCGCCAGTCAGCATTTTGAAGGTCGTCGTCTTTCCGGCTCCATTAACTCCCAAGAGTCCGAAGCACTGAGGGGACAAAAAGCAATCGTCTCCTGACACAAGAACAAAGTCAGCTGAGACTCAGACACACAAACACTGACATCCTCTGCAGCCTCTCAGACAACAATGTACTGAAAAACTCTTTCACCACGACTTCTATCAGCAAGTACTTACTTTATATGACATATGTGTAAAAAGTAATGAGTCAAGTGGTCGACTGATCCAAAGACACAGCCATATTTAAAAGAAGAATATGAAATGTTATAGAAATGTTCTGCAGAAAATGTGCAGTGATTTTTGTCATATTCAAAAAAGTGGCTCCTCCCATTTTAATTAGGTTTGAGAAACGTTCATTGACAGATTCGATGGATATGATCACAATAATAACATGTTTAACAGACTGTTGGATTATTGATTAATTGATTAATGTAATGTAATGTAATATTGATTAGGCCACACTAAAAACAACGACCTATCATAAGTTCAGTGTCGTCCTGTACTGTACAATGACCTGCACTTCTCACGAGATGTCAGAGCTCTACTTAGCTTATCTTTCAAATTCATTATCCCATGAGAGTCTATTGTTTGTGACTAGTGTCCAGAGGATTTATGTTTATTGTTAAACAAGAACAATATCTACTAGAAGTGTTTAAAAATGTCCACTCATGTTTACTTTTATTCACATATATAAATAAATATAAATAAAATGGACTTAAATGTGCTTTAACTTGAAATATTGCTGAAAATGTTAAAAGATAATCTTAATATATAAATTAGTAAAATGAGAAATATCGGTTTTTAGTGATTTTTTTTTGAACATAGCTAATGTTCTGTCTTATCTTATCTTATATTCACTGACACCTCATATGTATAAGGGGAGAACTGGCACTTCAAATGTTAATTACTTTAATTTAAGTCAGTTTTTGTATTAGTTTGTCCGTTTGTAGTTCTTCCTCCTTCACTTTGTCAAACACACCAGAGACAAAACCAGAGACGCGTGTCTTCATGCTGACGGTAAATGTCAACAACTCTAACCGAGTCAGAGTGTCGCGTTACACCAGCACAAAACAGAAATAAATACATCAGTGTGTGAACATTTGTGTGTACATACATATATATATATATATATATATACATATGTATTAGCAGCTCTCACTGAACTCAGTGACGTTACCTCTCCTGCAGGGACTCCCACACAAACCCGGTCCACAGCTGCCCTCTTCCTGCCCACATACGTCTGTGCAGAGAGAGCCAGAGAACAACCACTCACAACTTTGTTTGTGTCATAGATATTTACAACTCCACAACATAGACATTATGTCCCTTAACTAGTTCCTGACATTTCAGGAACTAGTTAAAATGTTCGGCTCAATCAGGACATTATTCAGTCCATTCAGAATGTTAGAAATGAATATATATCCATATCTATTTTTAAATGAATTGAAAACTTCTTCAAAAACACACATTTTCAGCTTCTTAAACAAAGACATTTCATTCAAACGTCCAACATGTCCAGCACAATAAGGACACTATTCAGTCCATTCAGAATGTTTCAATATTTCATATTTTCTGAAATACTGAACTTTTTTTGAATCTCATATGAACTGCAGACGACTCACTGGTTACTGTAATTTCATTAAAATTTCAAAATGTTCAGCAAAAGTGGAACTTTCATCCCCTTTAATTCAAGACTTTCACACGACCTTCACATTTGTTTTTACAGTTAGAAAAATCACGACAATTTCAGCCTATTGTCGATGGTTGTTCTCCAGTGCAAACATTTCACTCTTCATACATTCAACGTAGACAAATGTGTTTCAAACAACGTGACGACTAACGCACAGCGACTTACACAAGCTCTGAGTTGTGACAGATTCTCAGCCAAGTCTGACGGAATCTTCTGCCAAACCTTTAGGAAGGTGCAGTGAACACGGACTGTTTTACCTTCTTCTAATCATTTAGACGTTCATTTTGAAAGTCAAAGTCAACATTTCATCTTCTCTCATTCATTCACACCAGGCAAGACTGACGTGAGCTCAGGCAGAAGGTTCTCTAAGCTTCTCTAGCACATAAATATTTCATTTTCATTGATTAAAAATCAGCTATAAATTCAATTCTACAAAACTTAATAAACAGTGTTCATGCTGCTACGTGACATCAGGCCAGGAAAATGGATTTTGTAATTTCCTCGGTTGTTTTTTAATTCTAATGTTCGGCTGCAGTTCAGTTTCATTACCTCCACCGAGGATGATGTTTGTTGGTTTGATATTGGTTTGACATATTCCAGCATATTCCAGCATATTCCAGCATATTCTAGCATATTCCAGCATATTCTAGCATATTCCTCCTTTTCTGCCCCTTGGTACCTGGAGTGAAAATGATCTTTCACATGTTTTTACCTTGGACAGGTCTCTGATCTGCAGGATGTCTGTTTTGCTCCCTCCGTCAAGAATTCTCTGCCTCTCTGTGGCCACATCATCGTCTTCATCTTGAATGTGAGTCTGGTTGTCGTGTGACGACCTGAGGGACACGAGAACGTCCTCCAGTACAAGACAGATGCACTTTCTAAGCAGTAAATAACATTTGTGTTATGCCAGTCTCATACCAGAGGCCTGAGAAGAAACGGTACTGGATGAGAAGATTGAGAATGAAGTAGACAAAGCCTTCCACTGCCATGAAAGTCAGGTTTTTCCCCACAAAGTTCCACAGGAAAGGGTCTGCTGTGTACGCCTCACCTGGAAACAGAGATGAAATGAACCCTTTTATTTTGAAAGTGAAGAGAAAAAACCGGAATAGTTCATTCCTTCCTTCTCGACCACTTCATACCATGATGTGTTTCAGCTGTTTATCATTATTATCCCTGTGTATTTAGCCTGCACGTTTCCTCCTTGTGTGTATTTAAGATCAGTTGCTCGAAGCCTTTTCACCTCTTTTGTATCTTTGTAACTTTGTGTTTTTCTGTTTAAACTGAGACTCCAGTGTTTGTTCAGCCTGTCTATGAGGAACGACTTTGTACAGCTGTTAAATGACTAAATCATTCGCTGTCTTTGCTCATGGACTCAGTGTTTGTTTGTTTGTTTGTTTGTTTCAGTTCTGTTCAGGTTTTTTAAACTCAGGGGACATTTTGTTTGGAATGAGTATTAAGTCAAACCTGAATTTTAATTTAAGTTTGACTAATCAAATGACTCCAAGTCAAGCTGTCACATAAAAGTCTTGAACAGGCTCAGGGTTCAGGTTGTTGCCTGTGGTGTTTCATCTTTAAAACATTTGGTTTGTGTTTTTCTCCACAATCAAGACGCAGTGTGTTTTTGACCTTATTATATAAGTTTATATTACTTATATAATAAGATGAAGAATGAAAACTTTGATGTGGAAGTTTCTTTTTGGTTTTCTCTCAATGTCGATTATGTTGTGGCAGAAATAAGGTTGAAAAATGATATAAAACAAACATGATCCTTTTTCTCTCTGCAGCTGTTACAAAGTCTAGTTGAGATGTAGTATTTGCACATTTTCATTATCATTCCATCTATATTTTCCTGATAATGAGCTAATTATGCTAATTAGGAAATTGCCCCACATGCAACTCTAGTGTTTTGCTGGAATAAAGCTTTAAAGTATTGAGCAATGTGGTAATTAGGTGAGATAACCCTCAACTTGATAATGCATTAGATACTGTGAACCCTTTTATTTTGATATCATTTTATATTAATTATTGATTGATTAATATAATGTGGGTTATTTTTTTGTTTTACTTTTTTGTAACTGTCTTACCTTCATACGTTATATTGTACTGTACATAAGAAATTAAACAAAAAAAACATTTAGAAACTGCAGTCTCCAGTACTGCAGACATGTTCTATTGCATTAATAGGACGACTTACATTCAGTGGTCTTAAGTGAATCCACTTTAATTTCTCTCTGTTCTTGGACCGAGCACTAGTTGCGAGTGCACTGCCCTCTAGAGGAAGTATTGCGTAACATCCATTTCAATGCAAAAGACACACATAGGTATGTAGTGTCGTGACAGAGATAATGTTTGGGATGCACGGACGTAAAACAGATGTAAAACAGATGTAAAACCGACGTAAAACAGATGTAAAACAGATGTAACCCAGACGTAAAACAGATGTAAAGCGGATGTAAAACAGACGTAAAACAGACGTAAAGCGGATGTAAAACAGACGTAAAATAGGCGTAAAAGCGGATGTAAAACAGGCGTAAAACAGATAAAACAGGCGTAAAACAGATGTAAAACAAGCGTAAAAGCGGCGAAAGCGGGGCGTAAAACGTAAAACAGGCGTAAAGCGGATGTAAAACAGGCGTAAAACAGATGTAAAACAGGCGTAAAAGCGGGCGTAAAACAGGCGTAAAACAGGCGTAAGCGGGCGTAAAACAGATGTAAAACAGACGTAAAACAGACGTAAAACAGACGTAAAACAGATGTAAAACAGATGTAAATGGGGTATAAAGGAGTAACAGGTCAACCATTGTTTCCACTGGAATGATGATACTCACCAAACCTGGCATAAACGTCAGTAACAGCCTGGTTCATGGCCATGTCTATGAGTCCTCGACCCAGACAGAAGTGAGGAAACACCAGCAGGAGTTTCTTCAGCCACTCGTTGATCATCAGCAAAGACTGGAAACACAATTGTTCACACTCAAACATTCACATTTCCCCACAGAGCAGAAATGATACGACATGTTCATATAAATATCAATCTGTTACTGTCTGAACTAACTTCAATCATGTCATTTTCAAAGTGTTGCAAAAACACAGTAAAAACACCATCTGTGATAAAACATTGGCATTAATAACCTACTGTGCAGCGAGAACACAACTACAAGCTAATTACTGGCTAAGTTTGAAGAAAAATGGCAAACATATTTATGTTAAAACCCAAATAAGAACATACATTCAAATTAAGCATAATTATTGAGTTGAGCCTTATGTTAAAGTAAATATATTAAGAAGTCAGTGGTTCTTAGTTTCTCAGTAAATAACCCTTTAACACCTAAACCTCAAAATGTCCGTCTGCACCTTTTTTTGCTTATTTTAACCATAAAATGTGTTTTTGCCCATTTTTTTCAGAATATCTTCAAATATCTGGCAGTTATTTACATTGTACTGCATGTTAAAATAGTGTATTAACTATTTAAAATGAAGATAAACAAAAAAAAAACAAAAAAACAAAAAAAAAACTTGTACATCGCACTTATGACTAGCACTTCATAGCTTGTTCTACTTGAAGCTCTTACTTACTTCTAGCTCTTATATGTACCCAAATGTTTAAATGCACTTTTGTAAGTCGCTTTGGATAGAAGCGTCTGTTAAATGACATGTAATGTAATGTAATGTAAAAGATAAGATTGAGATAAAAAACATTAGATTGATTCTTTGTCTCAAAAACAGGCCAGAAAATAGAAACTTTTCCAACTCTCTCCTCTGTGGTGACAAAGACACTGATTCACAGGCTTCCGTCCTTCACTTGCAACTTGTCAGCTTTTTAGAAACTGTTGTAATTTTTGCTGACGTAAAGTGTGTTTACGCGAACGTGTCGTCTGCGACACGTTCGCTGTTAAAGGGACAACGAGAATCCGTCTCCTCGACCTTGAAGTTTTGCAGATTTTAAATGTTGAATGAAGAAAAGAGATTTAGGTGAAATGGCTGTATTGTCCTTACTGTGATGTTCTAAGAACACTATAACTGACATATTCTGGTGCACTGATGACAACAGAATAGAAGAGAATGGATGTTTAAATGTAGGCTTCCTTTGTTTGTAAAGCCTGGGGATTAGAATTAAAGGATTATTTGATATTTGTTTACTGTGTGTTTTTGCTGCTCTGTATGTTTTAATAATCACGTCTTGTTCAGACATATTCTTCATGTATGACAGAATAATAAAGAAGAATCAGTTAATCATGTATAATAATTCTCACATGGACTGAATCCTGTCAGGAAGCCGGGCTTTGTCAGTTATCCCGGCTGAACTTAACCTCAAGTTGTTTGCATGAAAGCAGTGGCGACGTTACCGTGGTGATTTAAAATGTTACGTGATGACGTGTAATTCACTGTTGTTTTTATTCTTATATATTCCTGATGTTCATGCTGCAGACGAAGCCAGGATGAAGTTTAAGTTTCACTTTGTCAAATTTGATATAAGATGAGTGAACATTTAACTATTCTATAATAATATTGATGACAAGTCGTCACCCGATTGTTTTCAAAAAGCTCCAGGACAAAGGTGACGGCGCTGCTGTTGATGCCTATGAACAGGTTGATGCAGGACAGAGTGATGTACGCTGTACTTGGGATGTTGAAGACGTAGGACAGAGGATACATCATGGGCGTCACTGACCATCTGCAAGGGAAGACAGACAGACAGACAGACAGACAGACACAGATCCTGTGTTAATGTCCTCCTTGCTACTCACTAATATACATTTACATATTCTTTAATACTACACACCGTGAGTATATTGTAAACCTAAAGCGACTCAGCATCATACAGACTTTACAGACTGATTCACAGGTAGTTTTCAGGTGAGGCAGCTCAGTATAAATCTATATATAAATAAAACATGTTATTGTTGAAAAAGTTTATTAATGTGGCAGATTTAACTGGACACTTCTGTAAAACTAAAGTCAAAACAATTCAGCAGCCATAGATGTCCTGAACACAACATCAGTCCTGGTCAGAAGTGATAGAAATGTTTGTTTTTATTTATTTAGTGCATCTCAAATTTGACAATTATCTTGAAATGATGTGGGACTTTTAACTTGAAATTACGACTAAAACTGTGCAGTTAAAATGTCTGATTTCCAGTATGCTAGTAGTCATACTGTAGAAGGTACAAGCTCGTCAGTCTGTTCCAGAACTTTATTTGCAACTCACGTTTGACAATTTTCTGATTAAAACAGTGCTAATGTGAGACTTTTAACTTGAAATCTCCATCATCACGTCGTTTGCTCGCACTTGTCACCCGATATTTTACCTCATATATGTGAATAGTTTGCAAAGTGCAGCTGAAATGATGAAATGATGCTTTAACACAACAATTCTCCAGTTTGGGGATGAAGAAAGCTGTCAATCAATCAATCAATCAATCAATCAATAAAGTAATATTTCTTACCCATAGAGGAGAAGCAGTGCAATGAGCGCTGGCAGGTTGGATGTTGACGTGTAACACTTCTTGTCAAAAGCCACAAAAATGCCGACCACCATTGCAGTGCTGAGACAATAATTCATCTGAGAGACAAACGAGAACATTCACTTTCATTAAGTCACATTTTTACTGTGCGTCGAATCCACTCTTTATTATTATTTGTACCATATCCCAGAAGAAGTTGGCCACCCAGTAAACCAGAGGGCTGACCCCACTGACAAACTGCAGGTGCTTGGCCTTGGTGACGCGCTCCTGGATGAGGTAGAGGACGAAGCTGGCGGGGATGAAGGACATCGCAAAAATGACACAGATCGCCACCACGGTGTCCACTGAGGTGGTCAACCTGCGGAACAGAGACAATCACTGAAGGAAAGGAAAGTTGAAAAAACACTTGGGATGACGGTAGTTCAGTGGTGGAGTGAGGTTGTGGGTTTGATTCCCGGCTCTGCTGGTCTAATGCACAAACACACCTAACCCCACATTGCTGCTGATGGCTGTGCTGGCAGTGTGTGAGTGAAAGGGTGAACTTCAGTGTGAAGCAGCTTTGCTCTGTCATCAAGAAAAGTGGGATTAATGTGTGTGTTTTTATTTATCATATAATCATAATCATCTTGTTCTGATTATCCTGTTCATTTTTTGTTGTATTAATGATGGCGTAGTTCCAGCGGCTCTACTCGCCTCGGCACGACACGTTTGTTTAGTTTCCATCTGCACTATAAAAAAAGTTCAGTTCTTCCTCCATGAGCGGAGCACAGACTCCGTCTGAAACACAGCAGCGGAGTCTGTGCTGGTGACCCTGAACACACCAGACTCCTGAAGCCACGTTTTTAGGATTGTTAAGTAGATTTAACTGATCTACAGTTCGGCTTGATTTGTGTGTGTGAGATGTAATCTTTGATTGTTGAGCATCTGCACTCACACGGTGACTTCAGAGAGCTGCTCCTTGGTGAGGTTCAGAGGGTGGTTGAAGCCGGTGATGCCAAACGCCACAGGATTGGCAGGTGGGGGTAGGAAGGCTCGCAGGATGGCATTATTGGCCACATTCATGAAGGCCACCATGGCGTGCCAGCCTTTGTTATTATACCAAACCTGACAGTGGAGAGCAGAGTGAATTAAAATACACCTCACTGTCCTTTGAGTCAATAATTACAACCTAATGTAGAATACACACAGCTGCCAGTCGACTGTTCCATAAAACCTTCATTACTGTAAGTGGGAGGCAAAGCTATTAGAGCGTGCACTTACAGACGCGTCAGGCTTTAGAAATTGAAAAGTTTGTAACTGAAAGCAAAGTGCACGTACATTTAACACATCATATGTTTGTTTATTTGTGGTTAACTGCTCCCAACACACCAACCTTTATATTAAATTCACTTTCCATGTATCGCAAGAAAGGACCAAACGCTCTCAGGGCCAGTTCTGAGGAGGGGCCCTGTGAAAGTAAAGAAATAAATAAATAAAGAAATAAATAAATAAATAAAAATATTGACTAATGTGATAAACAACAAATATATACATCCATGAAATACCCCTGTGATGTTGAGCATCTGTCCCAGCTGATGGAGAACGTTGTGGACGTCTCGGGGGTTCAGGGTCAGGACGGGCAGCTGTCCTCCAACTGACAAACCTCCATATCTGTTCACAGCAAGATTTACACTCTCTTTAAAGTTCTGATATGAGTCACATGTACAGTCTCGCACAAGACTGAAGATAAACAAAAACCATTACCTCTGTTCATTCACCCAGTATTTGCTCTTCAAACTGTGAATTAGAAAAGGAGAAGTTTAATAATCAAAGACGTCATAGTTCTGTTCCGAGAAATGTTATAACCTGCAGTTTTTTTTTTGGATTATGAAGCATTTTCCTTTGTTGAGGGATTTAACACTTTTTATCATTTAGAAACTTCCTGTCGTAAAAAGCCGATAGTTAAATGGTTTGTTGCGGGGAGATTGTGGGATGTCTCCCACAATGGAGTAAATATCCGAGAAAAGATGGAAGCATGCAAAATGGATGGCAACCACCATGGACACGGCTCCACGGCTCCACGGCTCGTGTTCGGAGGGTCCGTTGAAAACATTGAAATGTGACACGTGAGGGGACGAGTCTTCCAGATCAAAATGTAAACATTCTATTTCAAACACATGTGACAAACCTTGATTATGTAAATTTGTATGTAAATGGAATCAGAATATAAACCTGGTTCTGATGAGACTGGGGTAGGTCTTCACCAGGTAGTCCGAGATGTTGCGGTCTGTCAGATCCAGAATTGTGTCTCCCGTGGCTTCAGTCCTCTGGCGAGGAGGACGTCCTCCGGCGCCGGCCGGACACACCGGCATCATGGTCAACTTGTTACCGGTGCTGCAAAGACAGGACGGTGACGGGTTCCTCTGGTTCCACTCAGGACTCTGTAAGATGTTGCTGACCACGGGGGAGACGTCAGGATACAGCCACTCTGATGTGCCGTTACTGCAGGGCATTCTGGGAAGGGTTGGTTATTATTGGTTATGTGATGGAGCATTTAGCTGTGCTGAATGTATGTGAGTTGGTCATAATACACCACAGAAGCATTGTGGACGCCAATGGATGCAGTAAACACCGCACAATAAGAAGAGAAAGAAGCAGAAGCAGAGATTCCATGTGTGCACTCCTGCTGAATTAAATGTGGAGTCTTAGAAATAATCATGTGCATTTTTGCTCCAAAGAAATCTGAAGTCAGTGTACGACGGATGATGAAAGATGATTTGTCTTTCCCCACAACACAAAAGTTCAAAGTGCCTTTATTGTCACTGAATCATTAAAAATCACACGTCCACATTTAGGGATGCTCTCACAAGCAAAAACCAATTTGCTGAGAAGAAATCCCATAAATAAACTGGCAAGTTTGAGTCTGTTAAACGTGTGAATACGAGCAAAATCGCTGCCTTTAAATGTCCAAAAAAACTGTAGATGTATGAATAAAAATACTGTATAAGGAAAAATTAATAAATTGACAGCATCTTTTCTACACATAGAGGAAAAAGTGACAGGTAACAAGAGGCAGATTACAGCGCCAACGTACAGTGACCCTCTCATTTGAATACCTATATATATTATATATATATATATATATTTATTTATTTATCATATATTACATTTTCCTTTTATGATTATCATGTTCTGGGTTTTTGCTTATCATCCATTTTAATAATTTGTGTTATAACTAATTGATAAATAATTCCATTTCTAATATTTTTCAACATTTCTTAATTTATTTATTTCTGGCATCATTTTATGTGTTTACATGCAAAAGAGAACAAATCACAAAATGGATCAAAATGGAGGATAATAAGCACTTGTCTCGATCCTGTTTTTAATAATAATAATTCATTCACATTGCAAATGTTTTTTTTCTAGGAGGGTTCATTCAATAATAAAATCTCAATCTACCAAACTGAGATTTACCCCAGTGGGTCACTTACCCCAGTGGTTCTCTAACCCCAGTGGGTCACTTACCCCAGTGGGTCACTTACCCCAGTGGGTCACTTACCCCAGTGGTTCTCCCTCCATGCAGCGAGTCCCCAGGCCCGGTCGGCCCAACAGCGACTCTGTGAAGTGTTTCATTTTAGGGTCAAAAGGTCGCTCGTTACTATGTAGAGAAGAGGAAATGAGAGGAAACAAAATCAGACCGAGACATTTCATCAGTTTTAATCTGATAATCTGTAATCTGTAATACTGTCAAGTATAAAAGGTCTAACCTGAAGAAGAAGAGCTGCTGTCCGTACATCCATGGTGTCAAAGTGAGACTGGGATATTCCCCAAAAGGAGGGACAATCGTGGTGAAGACCAGAGCGATCAGGATGAAACTGGCAGGGAGGACGATCTGGAAACAAGTGACAGGAGAAAGTCAGACATCAGAGAAGATAAACCGTTACCTGAAGCCTTCATTTGTCTATGATGAAAGCCAAACTATCAAAAAGTTTCATAAAACACTACAGTTACAGTCCACGCATGGACACAAGCTGCAGCCGCGTTACAGGACTTCTGTCCACTGTGACCAACACAAACCTGAGCCAGGAAGTCTTTCTTGCTTCTCGTGGCGTGGTGGAACCTCTTCACCAGCAGTGCATGGAACTGCTTCAACACCAGAGCGCCACCTTTCACCTGCACGGAGCCCTTTCCTGCACTGCTGTCTGATGCACCATTCACACCGTTATGCTCTGGCGTCGAAGAATAAAACAGATAGAGAGTAAGTATTATTCAGTAAGGAGGGAAAGCAACATTTGCAAAAGAGACAGCTGGAGAAGCAGGTTTGGGTTCAGCGACTAACAAGTTATTGTTATTATTGTTGTTTATTGATTAGTTCTAAACGAGATCTAAACCAGTGAGGATGAGAATGTGAAGCAGAGCTGTGCACAGAAGCATCAACACATTGCTGAAGGTTTCGTGAACATGTTCATCTCCCCAGACCTGGATCACTCTCATGCATGTGACCGTAAAGGTCCAGTAAGGGACATATAAGAGACACATTTAATATAGAAGTGTAAAATGACTATTTACGTTACGCACGCTGCCATTTTGTTTCGCCATCTCCGACCACAGTGTGCTTATTTTGCATTTTGATGCAGAAGTCAACATCCATTTTGGTATGTAAAGGCCACCGTAGTTCCCTGAAACACTGAGGAAAGTCCTCTGTTTATTACAGTCTGCAGTCTCACCATCAGATGGCGCTACGTCTTACACGACTGGACCTTTAAATGATTTATTGCCATAGAATTCAAACATATTTGAAAGTGCCCTGGTGTGATACATCTACATTAAAGCATCTAAGTGACCAGGTCCAGTAGACGGAAGAAAAAGAAGGAAAAACAAAAGAGACTCTCGGGTCTCTGACCTTCATCTCCCTCTACAGCAGCGCTGCTGTTGTTTTTTCTCCGCTGTAACATCCACTGCTCTGGAGTGTGACACACACAACACACACACACACACACACACACACACACAAACTAAAGGGTTAACACTGACAAATCATGCACCACAGCACAAGTGAAGTTCGTCCAAGGTGACACACACAACAGTGGCAGCAGCATAACAACAACAACAACAACAACAACAACAACAAGGTGTGAGGCAGATGTATCACAAACACACACAGGACAGTCACAGACAACGGGTCAGAGATTCCATTCCAGGAAAAGGCCACGGAGAATATTATCAGTGGTGATATTTACCAGGAGTGGTGGCATTATTCTCTGCTTCTCCATCTGCAGTGACCTTTATGAAAATCTGGTGAGAAAAAGTTTTTCACACATTAAAAATAACATCCTGAAGTTCCAGCATTTCATTTGATTTATTATTATTAGTTTAAGATGGCGGTGCCCGATTTATATTAATATTATTATTATTATTATTATGAAATATGAACATTGAACAATAAGAATTGCCTTTCTACACTCAGTGTGATTATAAATACATACATATAATACTGTACATAATACAGCAGGTTTTCAGTCACACTGAGTTCAAGTGCAGAGTCTGCAGTTAGAAGACGACGTGCTCTCCCTCCCGAGCTTCAAATATAACAACACACACAGACATGGTCATGATCAAACATGCTGGTCAACAGCTGAGTGAAAACTACGTTATAAATAAAAGGTGAGTAAATCTTTGGGTACGTGCTCTCGTCCAGAGAAATGAGAAACGACACTAAAGCTTCAGAGCAGTTACTAACCCTCATAAGATATTATTGCTCCTAAGCAGGTTTGTCCTTGGTTTCCATGGTGACCCCACTCATGTTTGCCCATATGTGCTCCCATGTAAGGCCCATGTTACTGCAAACCACGTAGCACCCAGGCAGCATGGAACATGAAGTGAGCAAACACAAAGTATTTTGTGCAGTTGATCAAATATCAAAACAGCTGGTGATTATTTAGTAATCAATTACTAACTGATTAATCAAGACTAATTGGAATTTTGATTGTGAGTTTTATTCTATGACAGTTAATAAAAAATGCAATACATCAAAATGAGAGACAATTATGTATGTTTAGGTTCTCATCACTGCAGTAAAATGGAGTATTTCATATTTGACCTTAACTGGTAATGCTCCGTGTTGTTTCAAATTTATGACACGGTAAATATTGAACAGATATATTGTAAAGTTGAACTCAAGTAAAGCACTGGCAACATAAACGAAGCAGTAGAGCAGTGGATGTCAAACCTTTTATACCAAAGTAACGCCATTACTTACAGATTTATTCCCATTAAGATCATTTTCTCTCTCATCATCCTCCTCCTCTTCCTCACATATACTTCACAAACTGATCGTGAAATTAGATGAAGATGAAGTGGGAGATAAGGTGACTTATCTATGAATAATTGAATTTAATTACAGTTAATGTCATTTAATATTATTATTTTGTTATTTGTCTAATGTTTCCATCAGAGGAAGCTGACATAGCACAGTGTGAGAGCCACGGCGGTAGACAACAGTCAAGTATTTAAGGTGAATGAGGAGAAGCGTGTGTGTACCTCCTCTAATGAAGTATCTGAGATGCCAAAGCTGCTGAGGCCCAAATCAGAGAGAGTTTCCTCCAACTCCCTGAACAGACTAGCATACGCCCGATGCTTGAATCCTTTATTGGGGAGCAGGTAGGTCAGCTCCTGTCCAATGGTCTCAATCAGTTTAGCGTCTGGGACATGGTAGTGAATGAGGCTGGTGATGTTGTCTATGTCCCCTGAAAAGAGAACAAAAAAAAACACAAATGGAGGAAGTATCAAAGAATAAAACAAAGTCTTCCCAAAATATCAAATATCACCGACAGAGAAAGTGCTTATGATGCAAAAACGAACACTATTATTAAGTAACAGCATGAATTATAGAGTAATTAATGTTAGACAACATCATGGAGTTCAGACTCCAAGTCCTCGGGCAGAAGGAAGACAAGAAAAGACTCTGGAGTCATTAAAAATGTCTTGTTGTTTCTGTGTGTGTGTGTACTCCACTACAGAGAAGACTCTTACCGTCCAGGACTCTGTCGGGATGCTGGTTCTGGTTCTGGTTCTGGGACTGGTCTTTGTATCTGGTGCATATGGAGCAGGCGCAGGAGCAGTCGGAGGCACAATCACAGTCATTCTGACAGAGAGAGAAGACAAAGTGTTTTCATCACTCCACCATGACTTAAACTTTTCAGACATGACATAAATGTACATTGCCACCAAATCCGTGATCTGGATTAGGATTAGAATAGAATACCTGTTCATACCTGTCACATCCATGCTTTATGGAAGCCAATTTCCACCAGAAAAAAAGAGACTTTTTATCTCATAATTATGAATTAATCTCATAATTTTGACTTTTTATCTCATAATTTCGACTTACTTTGAGGATATTTTTATTATTGAGGCTCTTTTTTCTGACAGAAATGGGCTTCCATAGGCTTCGTTCATTTATTTTTATTTGTGCATTGTCTGTTTTCCTTTCTCTTATTTCAGGGGTCTTCACTTCCTGTACCTGCACGTGTACCTGTGATTACCTCAATGACTGCTTTTTTCCTGTGTTCTTTAGACTTCTGATTAGAATGGACTGAACCATTTGAACTGTTTCTGTGTCCGAGTCACAAATAACATCTTTAACATCAAATCTTATTAGTATCGACAGAGATGTGATGAGATATGATCATTCCAGATAATTCCGTCACAAACTGTAAACAGGAAGTTGGTAACAGAGGCAACAACAACAACAGCAACAACTTGTCATGAATCCTCACCTCCTTCTTCTTCAGGTCCTTCATGCGTCGCACCAAAGTCAGATAGAAACCCACCCCGAAACAGTTCTTGAGGAAGAGCGGGGATCCACAGCAGTGCAGATGTCCCTTGGAGAGGATGGCGATGCGGTCACTCAGCAGGTCGGCCTCATCCATGTGATGCGTGGACAGAATCACTGTGCGGTCTGCACCAGCATGACAACAAGTTTCACTCAATCACGCGTCGTCTACTGCTTTATGATGATCAATGATCAGAGAAATGATCAAACATTCACTCTCAGTCAATGGAGAGTGTACAGTTGACACGCTTTTGGACTTTTAAGAGGAAACCGAAGAACCCGGTACATCAAACCAGTGACCGTCCTGCTGTGAGGCAACAATACGAACCACTATATTATATTTCAAAATAATATATAATATATTATGTATTCACAAAATGAAATGTTCTTCGTGACATGCTGACAAAAAGCCCTGCTGCTGGGATATATATAATATATAATATAAAAATGATTATAGTAAAAATTGCCATAGCTTTAAGGGTCTTTCTCAACAGATTGTAAAATACACATTGATTTTATGACTACATAGTGTTGCATTTGTTGTAACTGTGGAGCTGAATTTTTCTGTTTGATCCCATCACTGCTTAATTCAATGCCTCAGGGGAGAGAGACAGACAGACAGACAGACAGACAGAGAGAGAGACAGAGACAGACGGAGAGAGAGAGAGGGGGAGAGACAGAGAGAGAGAGACGCTGCAAAAGCTTCAGATGACTCTGATGATTTAGTGTTTGTGTAAAACAGTAAGGTACAGTCTTGTGTTGCTTTGAATGTTTTGAACACTGACTGATTATTATTGTTGTTCCATTTTCTTTTTACCACCTGTTTATTTTATTTTGCTATTTTATTCAAAGTTTTAGATATTTTTGTACAACAGCAAATAGAGAACGTAGAGAATACAGAAAATATGTACAAATATCTATGAAGAGGGAGAGGGGGCGCTGTAAATAAATGAAAAATTAAAATAAATATGTAAATATCAATGGTCACATATGTAGGTGATTGCATATGTTCTCTGATAAAGTCAGGGAGACTGAGCTGAAACAAACACATTCACTAGTGAACGCTGCTAAACCTTTCATATTTGTTTGGTTACCGTTTCTGTACTTCAGTAGAAGATCCCAAATTGATCTCCTGGAATACGGGTCTACTCCCGAGGTGGGCTCGTCCAGGATGACGACCTTTGACCCTCCGACAAACGCCATGGCAACAGACAGTTTCCTCTGCATTCCTCCTGTAAAGTAATGAAACATGTGGAGTCGTCTAGAGCGCACACACACACACACACACAGAAGTGTAAACTGACCTGAGAGGTTCTGAGCCTCGTCGTCTCTCTTGTGAGGCAGCCCCAGGTCCTCCAGCATGTCCTCCACCTCCTGCTCTGCCTCCTCCTGGGTGCGACCCTTCAGCAGGGAGTAGAACAGGATGTGCTCCTCCACTGTGAGACTGCAACAGAAGCAAAGCACCATGGTCACATGTGTGAGGAGAGTCTTCTAATGTCGTCACGCTGAAGTCAACCTCAAGCATCTTCAGTGTAACTTACTGTTTGAAGAGGATGTTGTACTGTGGACACATGCCCAGAGAGGAGCGGACCACGTCCATGTCCGTCCTAATGTCTCGTCCATAGATGAAGGCTGTGCCAGATGTCGGAGGAAACAGTCCAGTCAGGACGGACCTAAGAAAGAAAAGCAAACACAGAGGCGTGGCCAAAGTCAATCTCTGATTCATCCATCGACAGACAATTTTAGTTTGGTACTGTCCAACAGTACAGTCGTGGTCACATGTTTGGTGTGACAATGAAAACGTTTTTATATTCCTATAGAAAAGAGAGAATTAAAGATACACTATAAATGGAAAACATTGGTGTTTTTATAATAGTAATAACTAGATATTCACTTGTAATTATCACATTTATTACAGTCAAAGTTAGGACTCATTTTAATAGTGATATAAAGTAACAATAATTGTGCAGAAGTCACAAAATAGAGCAAGTGAACTTTGAACTGTGACGTAGTTCCAAAGATTCAACCCGATTTGAAACATGTTGAGTACTTTTTGCTCAGGTGTCTTTAAATAGTAATAATCATCATCATATTGTCTGGATTGTGCTGAAAAGAAAGGATATAAGACAAGTTCTGTTGCTCTGTGTTCTAAGAGTTCAACTATTTCAGAAACTCTCGTTTCCACTTACATGGTCGTGGTTTTTCCGGCGCCGTTGTGACCGAGGAAGGAGGTGATCTGACCTTCATAGAAATTCAGGTTGAGGCCGTTCACCGCTGGACGAGAGCTTCCCTCATACGTTTGGACCAGGTCCTGGATCTGAACTCCCATCGTCAGACCCACGGGCTCGGGCTCATAGAACAACTGACCTGCGTTAGAAGACACATAGAAAAAGGTTGAACAATCTCGGGTCCTTTTATTAAACTTTCTTTCACTTAAACCCTTAAAAATGTCCAGTTCTTACGTTTAACTAAACCGTGAAGATTCATTTTTAAACATCTTGTCTTTAATGATTTTTAAAACTAACCTTTTTAACTTTCCCTTTTCTTCTTTTTTTCGTATTTTTGAAGTTTTCATTTTTTATTTACCTCTTTTAAATAAAAATTGTTTCCCCCTTTTTGTTTTCTTGTTTGGTTTTGCTTTTTTGTTGACACACACACACACACACACACACATATAATTTAGTTTTATATAGAAACACCAAACAACTCAGAACATACAGTATAATCACCTCCTACAGGTAGCAAATATGGTTAAAGAAAACAATAAATCATTAATAAACAAACAAACAAATAAATAAATAAATACATTCTACCTGGCTCTGGAAAAGAAGACTGGCTAATTAAAGAAAGTTTTTGGATGATGTTTACATGTTAACTGAAAATCAAACTGCCTTTTTTTCCAGGTGTGGTGTGTTACCCTGCCTGTCCAGCAGGTGTCCTCAGAGGCCTCATGTCAACCTCAGTCCAGTATCAGTGGATTTCAGGCTTCAGTTGTGTATTATTCTGTAGTTTTTCCTCCTCACCTTCCTTCCCAGAGTCCTGACACTGCTCCTCATCCTGATGTGGACTTTCCTGTTGTTGTTGTTGTTGTTGTTTTCTCTGCAGCTCCTTCTCTCTCTCCAGTTGCTCCCTCTTCTCCTGGTGTTTGCAGGTGTGTTTCCTGCTGCCTGGGCCGTTGCAGGTGTACGTCTCTGGTGTGGCCCTGCGCTCAGCGTCCTTCTCCACGTTCTGTGGCTCGAGTTTCTCAGGATCTGGAGGAGGCGGAGAGTGAAACGTCTGGTTTCAGATCACTCACACGTGAAAACGTCACTGACGGTCACTGACGGTCACTGACGGTCACTGACGACATGTATCCTGACCTCCATCATCTCCAGATGACACTGTTATATATACTGTATATATATAAATATAAATATATATATATATATATATATATATATATATATGTATATGTATATATATACATATATATAATATCACAATAGACTACAACTAAAAGGTGATTTACATATGTGTGAATAAAAAGTCTTAGTTTATAAGTGGATTAACATGGATGTGTGTGTGTGTGTGTGTGACGGTCACATGTTCCATTTGTTTTCATTTGACTCCAGTCTGATATGACATGTGATCATCTGGAAACATGTCAACTGAATTGATCAGAATGAAGTTTAAATAAAATGTAAATATGGAGAATATGCAGCAGTACATAGTATGTTTACTGCATATTGTATTTGTGTTTATATTAGAATTATTATATTATTATAATGTGTCTAATTCTTCCAACATTATGGTGAAAAGGACCATTCTTCAGAGGAAGGACTCAGGGTTCAGATCTTAACTGTTAAGAGACGTCCTCCTAAACTTCCCTGAAGAAGACTCCGATGTTGTTCCTGCTCTGGGAATGAACGTCTTTCTAGAACAGTTTAAATACTTAAATATCTTCATCTTTCCTCTCAAACTGGCTCCCAAATCTTTTATCTGCCACTTTCACGAGGAGCGACAACCTCTACACGAACCTGGTTCAGCCATTTTGGTGTGAGACGGAGCAGATCTGTGCCAGTACGACGGCTGAAAGGGGAAGTAGAATTTCTGACCGATGCCGTACTGTCCTGTGAGGGACACAAAGATAGATACATCATCAGCTATGTGTAAATACAGATATATACATGTTTCAGTCTGGTTCTGATGTCTAGTGTTCACTTATTGTGTCAACTCTTAGGTTTCTCTTCCCTCTATAACATTGTAACATGGTTTCTGCCCTTGGTGCTATATCATATAGAATAGAATAGAATAGAATAGAATAGAATAGAATAGAATAAAGTTGAGTTGAGTTGAGTTGATATATTAACAGGCCAACCTGGGAAGACGTTGTCCAGATACCAGGCCAGCACAGCATAGAGAACAGCGTCAAACATCATCATGAGGATGGAGGTGAGGAAGGAGTAAGTGTCTTTCTCTAACGGGCTGGTCTGGATGTTGTCCCACTGCAGACCCAGACCCTGCTCCTCGTAGCGTGACAGGTATTCTGTCCCGAAGCCAAAAGCCACTGGAGACAACAAGCTCTGAAGGAATGGGGACAAGTGCGGACGTTGCAGATGTTAAATGCAGTAGTATGAAATAATTGTATACATATATATATATATGTATTTCTATTAGCTCCTTTTTGTTGGTACTGTTGAGTAGACTCACAGCAGCCAGCTTCATGTTTGTTGTAACGCGGTCCTGCCACGCAAAGCACAGGATGTGAGGCAGGTAGAGGGTGAAGTAGATGATGCCGCTGCATGCAGCTGCCAGATTGGCCTTGTTGAAGAAGACGCTCATCAGGAAACACTGCATGATGGTGGTGACAGTGAACGTCAGCAGGAAGAGGAAAACCAGGACGGGGTCACTGTAATTCAGCACCTTCCCACCCTGAGAGGAAAAGAGACAGTCAGTGTCTGAACGTGTCAAAGTAAGCAAACTAAAAAGTGGTTTTATATACACTGTATATGTATATGTATATATATCCCACAAGGGGGCACCATCTCTCTCTCCTCCTCACCATGATGATGGAGGTGAGCAGTGCTGTGCTCGCTGTCATCATGATGAAGCTGTCAATGAACCACGTGGCCCAGATGGCCCTGCCGTCCACCCCCATGGCCTTGAGGGTCTCCCTGAGGCGCAGCTCCTTCTCCAGCACGATGCTCTTCACCGTCATGGACACGGAGTAGATCCAGGCCAAGACCATGAACATGGGGAAGCAGCGGTTCAGTGTGATCATGAAGCTGGAGGAGGAGGAGGAGGAGGAGGAGGAGGAGGAGGACATGTATTTTTAAATACCTTATGCTCACGGTGCTTAAACACACTTTACAATAAGGACACATTCATTGACATCCGTTAATGATGTCATAAGCATTTAATTAACGTTTATCAATGTTGTTCAAATCATTCAAGGGTCTATAAAGCTACTGATAATGTCAGCAACTGTTTAAGTCCCTTCATTGATGTATAATATAGCACTAAATAATCATTATTTTAACCATTATTACCTTTGATTGTGATCCTTATTGTAAAGTGTTAACAATGGTTAACACATGGTGCTCATGTAAGGCTAATTTAACATCTTTATGTTTTTCTTATTGACACTTCACAATAAGGGTCAAAGGTTAACAAAGGTTAACAAATGCTTCATTATAGTTAAGTAATGCTTATTCAGTGTTAACTGACACTACTGGTATCTTTATAAACCCTTTGAATTCTAATGAATGAATAATACCTTCATTAACCTGAATAACATCATGTAATATTTACTTAAAACATGAATTAACAGTTAGTAAATGCTTTGAACACTATGTTAATCAATGTAGCCCCTGTTGTGTACCCAAATATCGTATATAGGTGTAAAAGGAAGTTGATGGAGAAAGTATACAATGTAAACTATGGGATGTGAAGCCTCATAATTTACTTTGAGGATATTTTTATTATCAAGGTTTATAAGTTTGACCTCTTTTTTTCAGGTGGAAATGGGCTTCCATACTTAGCAAATGTAGATTTACATTTTATTTAGTGTGTAAAATAAATAAACATAGAATAGTTGCAGATGGTCTTGCATCATATTGGGGGACACATTTTAAAGCCAATAATATTGTGTGTATTCATGAGGATGAATTCATGAACTTTGGCTTCTTAAGAACAAACACTCGACAGTAGCAAAAATAAAGGACTCATATCAAATAATGACTGAATGATTTGTTAAGCTTCTGATGCTCTCTGGTGTTTCTCTCTAGTTATTGCATGAATAGAATGATGCTTTGTAATGCTGTAACACTTTACTCTCTGGTCTCTCAACAACACCAGCGCTGACAGAGATGAGAAACACTCGCTGCATCTCTTCATATGATCCTTTTCAGTGGTCTTTGTCTGACACATTCATGCTGTGAACACTCACACGTCTGCTTGTGGCAACATTGTAATTAGACTTTAAAGTCAGAACAGACAGTGCTGCTTTATGACACACGCTGCTTATATTTGCACAAGTCTTTTTTTCTCTAGGATTTTATCAGCATTTTATCTTTGTATTTGTTTACATGCCGTTTGTTGACATGTCCTCATTGTATTATTGTCTGGCTCTGATGTTATTCTGTAAAGTTGCGTGTGAAGCTCTGTACAAACTCACAGGTCATCCACGTAACATGGATAAGGCATCTGCTGGACGTAGACCCCGAGTGGCCAGTCCCTGCCCGTGTGAATCTTGATGATGCCGTGTTCGATCATGTCCTGCAGGTAGGCAAAGCCCCCCCACAGGTACCTCTGGTCCTCCATGGGGTCAGCTCTGGGGCCGGGGTCCCAGTACCTGAGAGAGGACGCACCGTGACACGTGTCAACATCACAACTGAAACATTCCAGCATTTTCATGAGTCAAAACATCCTCAAGTGTGTAAAGCAGCAACACACACACACACACGCATGCACACACACACACACACACACGCACACACACACACACACACACACACTGCACACACACACACACACACGCACACTGTTTTCAGTTAAGCGGATAAGTCCGAGGCAAAGCCCTGGTACAATCTGATAATTGAATCGAGTCCCACTGGGTTTGTTGCTTTACTACAAACAGTTGAAGACTGTTGATATACTGTGTGTAAATGAATGTATGAGAGGATTAAGGGGCGGGGATTGTTAACACAAACAGGAATGGAACAAATCCGTTTGCTTTGATATTGTTTTGTTTTTTTTTCCATCTCCAGGTTCAACAGAGCTTTTTTTTAAAGGTCACAACAAACACTTGACATGTGAATCTGTAGAAGTTGACAAATATGTTATTTTAAAACTGTTTTCATAAAGTGATGAAGAATAATTATACTGTAGAGTCATTTAAGCATTGTTACGATTCTAATGACAAGACTTTTGCACAGTACAAATCTTCCCTATTTTCTTTGTGGTCATCAAATAAAGTCATGACATTATACTCAGGATTGACTGATGGATTAACTGTTTATCCTCTGGGCTGCATCACATGACCATCACAGAGACACGATCATTCACACCTACAGTCAATTTTGAGTGTCCACTGAATCTAATCTGCATGTTTTCAGACTGTGGGAGGAAACTGAAGTGAACCCACACACACACACACACACACACACACACCCACACACACACTCCCAAAACTGCATGAAGGCAACAATCCTATCCACTGCTCACCATGTGGCCTTCACTGGACACGATATATTGAAACCACCACAAAAAGGAAACGGTGAATCTAAGCACTCAAAGGACTGTCACACGACAATGAATGAATAAAAAAGAAATGTTCATTTCATGTCTCGACGATGAATTATGACTTGAATTGTTCAAACAAAGGCCGACAGACACCGACAGAAGCCTCTGGGCCGCTCGGACTGACCTGTCTTTAATCTTGTTGGTGCGCTCCACTGCGTCGATGTCCATGCGGATCTTGTACCTGACGTGTGGCGGGACACTTGTGGTCCAGGGATACATGTCCATGAAAACAACACCAGCCCAAAACTTGTTCTTCTCCAGCAGGTGCAAGGCCTGGTGGATCATCTGGGACTCGTCTGTGTGAGCCACAAACTTGTCCAGACTGATGCACTGCAGTCACACAAGCAGAGTTCTGAGCATAAATGTTGACTTTTCATCTGGTTTCTTTTTGCACATTTGTACGAAGCCCCAGACTAAATAAAGATGTGTTCGTGGCCATCAAATACTAATTTGTTGCCATGAAATAGGTAAAACATGCACACACGTGATATGAATAACATAAAAATAACAATATTAATAATTGAGAGATGCACAAGTAAAGCACAAATAAAGTAAATACATAAATAAACCTTTCAATTCCTTTTTCAATGTATTTCACAGATTAAAGCTTATTCAACACCAAGCATTACAAAGCATAAAAGAATATAAATGAATCTTTATATTTTACTCATACTGTGATACAAACTGCTGCATACAAGTAATAATACTCACACACAGACACTGACGCAATAATTAGAGCCTAAGTTCTGGAGGCTAAAGCATGTGAACGTCACTGTTTTTGTGCAGAAGAGACGTCAGCTGCTAATTGATAGTTGATACCTAACCATTATATACATATATATATATATATATATATATACGTATATATATATATATATATATATACGTATATATACTGTATATATTGAACAACAATTCACGTCTTAGTCTGAACCTTAAAAATGTTTTTATATCCTAGTGGGAACACAACACACGAAATAACACAATATTCCGTTGCGATATCACACTTAAAATGACAATGTGTCACAGAATTTCAAAGTAAAAGTGTTTGTTTTGATATGGAATGATGAACACTCCATAACAAAAACACATTTATGATGCAAAATAAATCTATTCATGTCAAAAACATATTTAGTGTTATATTCTGTTTTGATGATTACATGTCATCATTAGACCGAGCAGTAAAGAAGTACTCTGCACTTCATGACTGTTAAACTAAACTATTATTAAATCATAAGTTATATGTTCATTTGTGAAGTGAATGCACTCGTGGGTGGATTTTCATTCTTTGTTTTTTGTTGTCATCCGAGGCCCCTCCAGTAGATGGCGCCCCGGGTGCCAAGAGCGAGCAGAGAGGGGAGCCATGAAAGATGCAGAGAGTGCACAGGGTCTGTTTCAATGGGGGGCGGGGACTCATTTCCACCTACACTCTACTTTATCACTGGCTCCACAAAGGAGATGAAGGAGATGAAGGAGATGAAGGAGATGAAGGAGGGCGGTGACAGGAGGCTTGTTCTCAGCATCTTTCAGCTCTATAGCGGTGCTAAGTGGCCTGTTTAATCTACAGGGGACAGACCTGAAAGACTGATGCTCCTGATTATGTGAATCTCACAGTGACACATCCTGACAGAGGGTTTAAAGCAGAGTAAAACACAGAGGTAGAGACCGGTTTCTTACCTCTCCATATTGGTTGAACGTCCGTATGATTTGGTCAGTGATGTTAAAAATGTTCCTCCAGTCAAATGTGGGCATTCCCGTCTCGTGCTCGTCTTCTGGACCGTTGAACAGGAAGTTCAGGATGTGTTTGGTGGTAAAATCAGTGTCACTCAGACTGTTGTCCATGAAGTGCATCACTGTTGGGTTCCTCAGGGTGTCCTGCAGTCATGGAGGCACAGGTACAGAATGAGGACGTCAACATGTGAGTAGATGTAAACACTAATGAACCATAGATTATACTGTTAAACAGCAGTGTGTTGTAACAGTCGTGCTTCTGCTTCATTTCACTCTATTGTTGACTTGTTTTGCTTTTCCTTGTTTTCTTAGCTTTTCATTAGCGTTAGTGTTAATCAGCTGTTTGGTGCCGACACAGTGTTTGTACATCTGTCTGTCGTTATAAGAAGAAACAGTCACGTTTATAGACAGCTATAAACCATGGGATGAACTTGAAACACTGTTTATTATTGGACTTTCTTTCTTTTCTGTAAGCGAGAGATGAATAGAAATCTCTCTCCTCATCATATAATAAAAGTCCTGCAGTAACTGAAGTGTAATAACATTCAAGTGCAAAAGAATATCCATGAATTGTTTACATTTCATCCTCACTGCTTGGATGATTATTCTAGTGTATTTTATATTCTACAGCATCTCATATTATTTTGTAAAGCAAAATCATACATTTTCACAACTCTTTTTATTCATCCATCCATCATCTACCACTTCTGATTCACTGTATCTGAATCAACATTCAAATACAGTGGTTCCCAAAGTCTGGCTCGGGACCCACAGATGGGTTACGGAGGATATTTTTTTGGATCCTCAAACAAATGAGCAGAATGTTTGAATTTACTGATACAAAATGATGTTGAATGATTTTCTGACTTTATAATGAATGAATGAGTGAATGATGTTTGAATGTAGCAGAATACGTTCATCTGTTTGATTCCTCTGATCCATATCAGGGTGACACTGCTCTTTCAAATACTGATGCTCACACTCTCCTCTGTGAAAGTGATAGAACTTTTTCTTCTGCTTTTGATTTCACACTCTTTATGACCTTATTGATGGGAATGTGCAGATTGTGTATTTGGATGTGCTTCATACCCTGATCATATTCATCTGGACGCTGTCGTGGAAGAACGCCCACAGCTGAGGTCCCACCTCCTCCCAGGCCTTGGCCATGTTCTGGAGCCGCTCCAGCTGCTCAAAGGTCGTGTTGGCCTGGACACGTGCACACACACACACACATGCACACACACACATGCACACACACACACACACACACACATGCACACACGCACACACACATGCACACACACACACACACACACAGCACTGAGAACACTGACGATGTGGAGCGCTGTGTCGTTTGAGGACAGATGAGATGTCTCACATGATGAATGTGATGCGACAGAATACAAAGAATCAGCGCTCTGTTCTTCACTCTGTCATACAGTAAATCATTGTTTCATTCTCCACTCCTCTTCTATTCCCCTCACGCTGAAGTAGATCATACACTCCCCCCCCCCGGTCTTTTTCCCTCCACCCTCCTTTGCTTCTGCAGTCAGCTCATTCCTGAGAAGGGTGGACACATATAAACACATTCTGAGGGTGCAGAGACAAATGGAAATGGAGAGAGAGAGTGAGTAGAGAGAGGGAGGAGAGGGAAAGAGAGGGAGAGGGGTGAAGGGTCAGGTTGGAGGTGGTCCCTCTTACGCTTTTTAATATCTTGTGGACAGCAGGGGAGTCTGGCGTGTACAGGATCTTTCCCATCAGCAGGGGCTTGACTGAATTCCATACAATTTTTGTGATGGGGTTGGACTCCAGGGTTTCCATGAGGGAGTTGCAAAATGGAGCTACAGGGAGAAGAATTACAAAAGAGAGAGAGAGAGAAAAGAAATGTCAATAAAAAACCATCATCTATGGGATGAATTTGATCATACAAATGATGACACAGTTTAACAGACTTTCAAATGATTCTAAATCAAGAAGCAGAAGATGATTAATAAAGTCAAGTATCAGCACACTGACGTGTATTATGTTCTGATGATTATGAAAGACTTGTTTTTCATAGTTATTTAATTCAGAATAAAATACAGGCTGAATATGTGAAAGTATAACATGTAACTTTTTGAATGAATTATTGGATGAACTGTTATTTATAATCCCAGGAGAGTCACCACAGCAGATGATCCACATATTTGGTTTGTACGATGGTTCAAACAGAAAAACACTTTTCTGTACTCACTCGCAGACTCATCGTAGACATAGTTGTGGCTCTTGGTGCCGTTGACGCCCAGAAACACCTTGTAGTTGTTGTCCTCGTACCAGTTGAAGGACAGAACCCTGGAGCCGCCTCCCTCTGGGTATCCACAGAAGAGGCCGGACACGCTGGACATCAGCTGGGTGAAGGAGGAAGGACCTCCGGCTTGAAACAGAGAGGAAACTGCCTGCAGGAGCTCCTGAGAGCTCTGTCGCTCCATCAGCTGCACGAGACGGGGAGAAGAATCAAGCTCCTGCTATAAATGATGAATCTATTCATGGTCCACATGAACCTCCACTATTCAGGAGTTACTCTACAGTTACTGGTGTTTAAAGTGTGTACACGTGTTAGTATGAAGAACAATACACTCAGGGTCAATTAATTAGGTACACCTCTCCAAATGCTTACAAAGACGCTCAAAGCACCTGCGACTAATCCTCACCTTCATAATCCAATAATCTGTCGAGTAAACAAGTAAACGTTAACATCGGTGGTCGAGCGAGTCGTCTTTCAACTGGAAGGTTTTGGGTTAGATTCCCGACTCTAAACCCAACGATGTGTGATAGAAAATGTGCTGCATCAATGTGTGAATGAATGGCTGTGAATGGCTGAATGGCAAACCCTGTAGTGTAACGCAGCTTTGAGTGGTCACCTGTATATAAACACTGACCATAAATATTTGGACCTTTTTCTCTGATAATTGTGCACAAGGTGGAAATCTGCATGTTCTTCATGTTTCCATCGTATAAACTATCGAGAGAAGCAAACACGTCGGCTCTGCTCACACGACGAGGAGAGTCCAAGGTCGACTAAATATCCTCCGATTGATGAGACAAAAATAGCTCCATCCAAGTGCATGTTTATCACCAGTGCATCATTTCCTCTCTGTGGAGGAAGCTGCCAATAATCTGCCTTTTAGAAACTACAGAGCTCTAACGCACAGATTACAATCCCAAATGTACATTTGATGGAACCAGGAAAACTCCACTGTCATGACGTAGAAATAAGAATCAGTGACAACTCACTGTCCTCCTGTCCTCACTCACACACATGCACGCACACACACACACGCACACGCACACGCACACGCGCACACACACAAGTCTCAGATTGTCTTTTGCTCCCTTTTCTTATTTATTATTACACACAGTCACCAAACTGAAAGGAAACAGAGGTGGGTAATGAGAGCATTTGGCTCGCCTTCCTGTCACCACGGTGATGCTAAGTTCCCGCCTACAGGACGTGTCACCTCACAGGAATGTCTCTCTCTCACCCACAGCTGAGGTGATGATGGGATACACTCTCCCCCAGGACATGGAGTGAACGTGACGGAACACACCACACGGTGACTGTATCTGCCTTTGTGAATGTACATGTGTGACAAAGGTCATGTGACATCATTCAAAAGTGACTTTTTACATTCTATTCAAACGTGTTCTATCCAAGTATTCTGTGGCAGGATGTCTATTCTAGAAGACCTGCAACTAACACTTATATTATACTATTTAGTTTCTAGTTTTAACAATAATGATAATGACAAATTCATTTTAACCGTTTGGCTCTGTCTGTCTGTCTGTCTGTCTGTCTGTCTGTCTGTCTGTCTGTCTGCAGCATTAGACGTGAGTTTCCTGAAGGGCTACAAATACAGGCGCCTCTGCTCCTACAGGCCTGAGATAGAACACAAGAGTTTGATGTTGATGTGGTTGAGAACTTACGAGCTGGACCTTCTCTGACACGGCCTTCAGAACTCCAGCCCAAAAGTGCAGGTCAATCCCCTGAGACCTGCTGTCCAGAACCTGTGGCATCTGTGGAGACATGAGTTCATGAGATGTGACTGTGTATGTATATGTAGGTTTTATAATTGACACAATAAAACTGCTTATAAGAGTTTCTTAAAAACACAGTGTCCCTTTCACACGAGTCACACGTTTAGAGGAAAAAGCCTTGCAGTGAACTTCTATCAAACGTTCAATCCATCGACATGGAAACACGCTGACATTGGTGACTTCATGAGCAGTGTGTGTGTTGGAGAACGCCAGGACACGGCCGAGTGCTGAGAGCTACGGAAAAGCCTGAACGCCAAGACAAACACGCACGGGAGGTATCCTTCCTCTCACATTCCTCCTGCACGCATTTCAATGAATGAAGGAAGGAGGCAGGAGGTGCAGTGTGTGGAGAAAGAGAAAGCCAGGGAATAGGAAGGGAGGGGGGCGGTTTGAGAGAGTAATGAGAGGACCAAAGCTGTTACAAGTCACTGTGGGAATTTACATGTAAACAGGCTCAAACCACTAAGATGCTCCTGTGTTAGTGGGACCAATAAAAATCAACCAATACCTCACAAACATGAGGAATACACGCTCTATATCTTCAATACGTCAGTCAGTCATCATCTAACCGCTTTATCCTCCACCAGAGGGTCGCGGGGGGTGCTGTGCCAATCTCAGCTACATCGGGCGATAGGCGGGGTACACCCTGGACACTTCGCCAGTCCATCGCAGGGCCACACACACACAGCTAGAGACAAACAACCATTCACACTCACACTCACTCCTATGGTCAATTTAGAGTGTCCAGTTCACCTAATCCCCACATTGCATGTTTTTGGACTGTGGGAGGAAGCCGGAGAACCCGGAGAGAACCCACGCACACACGGGGAGAACATGCAAACTCCATGCAGAAAGGCCCTTGTTCCAACCGGGGCTCGAACCCGGGTCTTCTCGCTGCAAGGCGAGAGTGCTAACCACTACACCACCGTGTGGCCCATCTTCAATACGTATACATGTTAATTCTACTCTAAATATTTTGTAGAGTAGAATTGTAGTTTATGAGTGTAATAATATCATATCATATCATATCATATAACATCACATAACATAACATAATATAATATAATATAATATAATATAATATAATATAATATAATATAATATAACATAACATAATATAATATAATATAATATAATATAATATAACATAACATAATATAATATAATATAATATAACATAATATAATATAATATAATATAATATAATATAATATAATATAATATAAAATAAAATAAAATAATATAATATAATATAATATAATATAATATAATATAATATAATATAATATAATATAACATAATATAATATTATATAATATAATATAATATAACATAATATAATATAATATAATATTATATAATATAATAGTCTTTAGTTTGACATATGGTTCTGTTATGGATAAGGATGAGCCGATACGATACTTGTGTATCGGTCTGATATTGGTAAAAATCACTACTTTGCACACACTGTAAACATGTCAATAATAATCAGCACGTATTAGACCGGTACATTTTGAAATGTAGTCTTCATAAGTGATGCAGCATTATATGTTACAGTCTACCTCACAGGATGTGGGCGGGGCCTCACTAAGCCCATTAGGGAAACAGGCCAAGAGGGATAATGCTGTTGCCTGATCCTGTCACCTGACTCACATAGGCTGAACACATACAGTAAAGAAAAGCACTTTAGAAATGGGATATACAGTATTTTATGAATATATATTTAAACAAGTAAATGTTTCCTTTGATGAAAAGGCGACGTTGTTGCCATTCACAGAACAAAGAAAAGTTTCTTGCAGCAAATTCCTTCATGTTTCCTGTTTGTTGTGGAAGGAAAAGAGACTGAGCTCTGATTCTCAGCCTGAAATGAAGTCAGTGACTGATTGGACCGGTTTGGCAGAGAAACCTGGTCCCACATGTTCTGCTGGTTCTGTGCTCCACTGAACACAAACCAGGACTGTTAGAGTCTAATAACACAACACCAACTCTGCTGCACCTTCTGAGGTGAGTGGAGCATGTGTGTGTGTTTCAGTGCAAGAAAGTCGTAATTAAAAAGAGAAAAAACGTGTTCATACTCTCTACTATTATTCACCTTGTGACAATAACAACATCTTTGTCCTGGGTGATATAGTAACGTATCACTAGAATCACTGTGACATCAAAGCCACAGTCATATCTTCATATCACTGTCCAGTAAAATGACATTGGAAATATAGAATATTCTATTCTATATTATTATAAAACACATATTCCCGCTGACTTGCTACTACCTACAACCTTAAATGATGAACAGCTGACAGTAATTGTAATTTATCTTATTCGGTGAAATCAGTGTTTATTTCATGTTTTTATTCATGTGTGTGTCTATTTACATCTTTGTATTTTTATTTGTTTACTCTCTTAGCTCATTTCACTTCATTTATTTACTGTAACACTATTATTTGTTCATTGATCGTTCTCTTCTTTTTTGCCTGTTCAATCCTCAGTATTTTTAGACTTCAGTCTTCTGTCCTGACTTCTGCTCTCTGCTCTCGGTGTTGATTTTAAAAAGGCGACTCACCCTTCTGAAGATCTTGAAGAAGTCCATGTTGTCGTAGAGGACGTCCTCTATCCTCTGCAGCTTCTGCTGGCTGAGGGCACACATGGCGTTGCGGACGACGTGGAGGCCCATGCGGCTGGGGAAGATGATGAAGCGCTCCAGCAGAGCCTGACTGCACGCGATGTCTTTTAGCTGCAGGTCTGGGATGCCGGAGGCAAACTGCATACCATTGAAGAGAGAAGAGAGAAGAGGTGTTCACGTAGTTTTGATGCCATTTGGGAACAAGTGGAAGATGTGGCGTGAAATACAGTAGCATGTGAACGGGCTGACAGGACAAAACAGTAAAGATAAGAAACTAATAAAATACAAACATGTGGCAGACGTCTTAGCACAGCTCCATCATGTCCCGATGTGTCCTCGGGCGAGACATTTAACCCTACATTGACTTAAGTACATATTCTGTCGTAATGATTCTGCTGAAGAGGTGAATTTAGTGCATATTCTGCATATTCTGTGACATCTATAGATCTTCACTTCCGGACATATCATCATCAGTGGTGTACCCCAGGCTCCTCCCACATTTCAGCCATTATCATTATTTTCTAGTATAAACTTGTATAGAATTCACGGTTCCTTCCAAAAGTTTGCATAATAAGGAATTTAGGCGACGAACACACCTGCTCCAGTCTGATTTCTGCATTGACGAGTTGGTAGACTGTCGATTCTGAGAGGCTGCCGTCTCGCAGCAGGAAGGCTGTGAGAACCTCATCATCCTTCAGGATGTCATCGATCTTGAGCCCACGGCCTGGACGCACACATCACAAACAGAGAGAACGAAAGGTCTGAAACACTAAAGACAACAGTGACCTGAGCAGCTCTGGACTGCTCACAGGAAATGACTTCAAGGGATGAGTGGATCTGCACCAAAGACCTGATGTGAAGAATAACATCTTATTGGTTATATCCTTCAAGCCCTTGTCAGTGAACACGGATGCCAAAATAAGTTAGAAGAGACTTAAATTACAAATGAAGAGTCATGAGAAATCAAACTTAATGAGAGAGGCAGACATACATGACACTCTTCTTTACCTGACACCACAGACGGGTTCTTTCTTAAAGTGTCCATCAATTTGGAGAACGAGGACATTTCATTCCAAAGTCGGCCAAGCTGCTGCACCTCTGACTCATTGAGCAGAAGCTCCTGGACGTCAACATAGAACCGTGCCAATCTGGGGCGGAGGGGCGGGGGGGGCACAACATTAATCTAATACAGTATATGAACAAAATCCTACATAATGTATCATCATTATTATTATTCTTATGTTGTTGTCATATGTATCAGGGCTTACACAGAGTTGTTGTAATTGGAGACGACTCCCGGAGACTCTCCTCTCGTGGGATGTCTGAAGCAGGGGTTGTTGACGTTGCAGAAGATGCCCTGGACCCAGGGCAGAATTCCTGCCGAGGGCATGGCCTTGTTAGGAAAATGACCTGAGACAGAGGAACAGATACGTGAGATGGATAAAAGTAATCAGTTATCATCATTCATGTGTTCATTCTTACACTCATGTTGTTGGTACAGAGGGTTGGCTCGCCTCAGCCACACCAGACCAATAAATAACAACACTGGCCAGAAGATCTCCACCACGAAGCGAATCTGGAGGAAAACACCAGAGAAATAGCAACACTCGTACAATCCGGTGCAGCATATTCCGCTGTAGATATCTGTGATGTGAGTGTGTGGACGAGCACGACACCAGACTGGGCTGAATTACCTTCTGTCTCTTGCGGAGAGTCCAGTTTTTCCACAGTAACAAGTGAATCTGTGAGCCTGTCTTCATTATTGCTCCACAGCGCCACCCCTGGACGGGGTCATCAGTCTGTGACAAAGCTGCACATACAACACTTCATCAGTGATGAGCAACACTGCGTCAAAAGTGTCATTCATTTGTTTGCATTAATAATGCATCTCACAGCAGATCAAAGTCTGCTCAGGGCCCCATGAAGGCTAGGGCCGGCCCTGACACTGCATCTCCACAAGGACATGTGCTTGTATAACATACGCAGCCCTGGAGAGGACACGGTTAAAAACTACAGCTGCAACTAATCGATTAACCTGTCGATTATTTTCTCGATTCATCGATTCATCGTTGGGTGAATATCAGAAAACCTTAGAAAATGTGGATCGGTGTTCGTCAAACCTGGAAATGATGATGTTCTCAAAGGTCTTGTTTTGTCCACAAGCCAAAATGATTCACTTTGGATGATTTCTTAGTTTTCCAGAGCAAAGAAATGAAGAAAATATTCCCATTTAAGAAGCTTAAACAATCGGAAATCTTGTTTTATTCATGAAAAAAGCTTCAAACCGATTATTCGATTATTCGATTATTCGATGAGGCCACGTTTATGCAAATTAAGAACAGAAGAGACATGGACACATTGTCCTGCTTTAGCACTCACTCACTCACTCATCACTGCACACAGTGACCACGTCTAACTTCATCTTCTACCGCTTTATCCTCCACGTGAGGGTCGCGGGGAGCGCTGGTGCCAATCCCAGCTGACATGTGGTGAAAGGCGGGTACAGCGTGGACACATGGCCACTCCCTCACAGGTCCACAGAGACAAACAACCATCCACTGTCACATTTAGATGCTTCAAGAGACTGGAGTCATTTATCTATTTTTAAATGTCCTCTTTCCTTGAGACTGTTCTTGTTTCCAATGGAACTGTCACTGATTTAGATTTTCTTTTAATTGACCAACTGGATTTACACTAACTCTTACTTACCCTTGACTGTTTATGTGTTATTGGCCACTCTGGTCATACGATTAGATTATTATGGTCCAGAGTAATCATGGTGTCAGGTGACGTTCACGCGTTCTTGCGTTTGTTTCTGTGAGTTTTTATTTTTATTGTCAAACAAGAACAATATCGATCAGGTAGATGATTCACTGTGACGACACTTAAAGAAAGAAGCCACAAGAAGGAGAGGAATATCTATTTAAAGTGTATTTATTAATGTTTGTACATATATATATATATACACATACATATGTATATGTACACCAGTAACATCTTGGTATCTTTTATTTACTGAAGATTTTCATAATTGATCGTTGAATGATTTGGTCCAGAGAAACGACCTGTGTGCAGCTTTATATCCACATTATCTCCTCAAAATATCCTATAAAACTTGTTTTAATTATTATAAAAACATTCAAACTGAATAACCAATTATAAAATGGGTTGACAATTAATTTAGTAATCGATGAATGAATGAATGATTGCAGCCCTGCTGTAAAGAACTGTGCTACAGAGATGTGACCTTGACCTTACTTGACCTTTTAATTGACCATTTAATATTGACTCTCTGTTGTTTTACCCTTTTCTTCTTCTTCTTTTTCTTTTAAATGAATAAACATTTCATTTTTCCTTAATGTTTCTTTGTTTTAATTCAATATAATTGAATGTTTTTATTCAGTCAAATAAAAAGGTTGAATTGTATTTCATTAAAACACTGTAACTTGTAACGATAGTTGGTGTTTAAGTATTTAAGTACTCGCAGATTAATGTTGTGGACGCTGGAACAACTCGGAGGGAAATTGTGTCCTCGGACATGAAGAGTAATTTGTTTGCGAGACATGGACAGTAGATTACTTTCAGACAGACAGATGGACGCAGGGACATAAACACTTGTGTGAGAGCTCTACCATCAATCGAAAATATTGTTCACATAATAAAAAGGTCATTATTGAACATGAAAGGACTTCCATTTGAAATATTGATAGGTGTAGAAATGATGTGGCAACATACACTAAGTGGAGAGGATAATACACAATAAACAACCATTATTTTACAGTATAATAAGAATTAGTTAGAATTTATGATATAAACAAACAGATTTAAATGTCGGCTCCTGCAGGTCATGTGATTTTGTTAATGACGTGTCTAAGAGCTTTAAAATTATTATTCACATAATAAAAGGTTATTATTACACATGACAGGACTAACATTTGTAATTAGGACTGTTTCTATTTCTAAAGGCGTATATATTTTACATTCTATAAATAACTAGGCGTGGACAACACGTGTTCTGTCAGAATATGAACAAAAACAAATCCTTACCTTTTATGGAGTGATATCACAGGTTGTGCGGCATCTACAGAAAAAGAGATTCACAAACAAGCTGAAGTAATGGAAGACGTTAGACAAGGTAGAGGAGGTGTGTGTGTGTGTGTGTGAGACTGACTGCCTTCTCTCTCTCTCTGTCTGTCTCTCTCTCTGTGTGTCTCTCTCTCTCTGTGTCTCTCTTGTGCCTGCAGGTCAGCAGAACTCCTAATCTGATTGCTCTAATCTCCAGCTCAACGTGGGCAGGACAGAAAAAAAGACAACAGTCCTCCATTTTGAGCCAAAAGTGAGAAAGACAGGTGGGCGGGTGGTTAGACACATGTTCACCTGCACAGTCACCGTCAGCCGACAAGGTAGTTTTGAGTCTTTTACACAGACACAGAGAGAGAGAGAGAGAACGTCACTGTTGACTGAAGTGATTCAAACGCTGGATCCTCTCATCGGTCACCAAACACTCTCTGGATCCTAAGGACCGCGTTTAACTCGCTGCGTTTGCAGGTTTTTTGCTGTTTCATTAAAAACTGTTCACTAGTCACCAGTTCTGCTTCTATTTTACAAAACTTAACCTTATTTTCATCTTCAATAAACAATAGCTGCAACCCTGGATCAAAAAAACACAAAAAAAGTAAATAAGTTAACTCAAGACAAGGCTGAGATACACAATCATCTGAAATTTAACATGGAATATAAACATATGCTGCAGATGCTCACAAGGCTTCAT
Source organism: Solea senegalensis (assembly GCF_019176455.1). Lineage (NCBI taxonomy): Eukaryota > Metazoa > Chordata > Actinopteri > Pleuronectiformes > Soleidae > Solea > Solea senegalensis. Next base: position 42,253,540 of record NC_058021.1, on the reverse strand, counting down.
TTAAAAAAAGAAAGAAGACAGCATTAGTGAACAGAAATAACACAAAGAACCTTTTTTAATTTGCAGCAAAGATCGTTGCATGATTGCGATGAGATGAAAACAGCTGGAACAAACACGCGCTATGAAAGGATGAATATAAAAAACATAGAAGCTTTACATGCTGAGAAATCACAGGCGACGGTTACACATTGACTTCTTTCACATGAAGAACCTTGATGTATTTCTGACTCAACAAATCGAAACAACAAAGGCCACGTTACAACTTGAACCTGTATTAAGTGCATCGGGTGATAATATTAATAATATATGACGAGGCTGAATTCTCTTTACAGACAAAAATCCATGTCATTGTTGGCAACAACAAATTCTTTGACATAAAAATAGACGATTCATATATTTGATATTTAAAATATGTGACAGTAAACATTCACGCTGGCGCCTCTGCTCTTGTGTTTGCTTGTTTTGAATGTTTAGACCAAGTCACTGACTCAAACATGTAGAATCATATACGTATATATACATATATATATACACACATATATATATACATATATATATATATATATATATATACATATATATATATATATATATATATATATGTACATACATATATATATATATATATATATACATACATATATACATATATATATATATACATACATATATATATATACATATATATAAGTACTAAAATATATATTTTAGTACTTATAACACTTTCGTGGTTGATTCTCACAGCCACACACACACACACACGCACACACACACGCTCCTCCCCACATGTACACTATGGCACAGATATAATAATATGTACATGTGTTTTTTTTTGGCATCAGACAAAATGAGCCTCTCTGTGTTCAAACTCCTGCAGCCGCCGAGCTCTCAGTCTCTGGCTGACAGGTCTAGTCTCGTTGGTGCAGAGGTCGTCGGGGCTGCTCGACAGCTGAGTGGGCGACAGGGAGGCGGAGACGCCCGAGTCCGCCGTGGAGTCGCTGGAGTCCTGGCTGTGGAGCTGTGTCTGTGTGGGGCGTGAAAGAGCAGGGGATGGGGCAAGTATCTGACCACCAGAGGAGATGGGGGCAAGTGTGGAGGTGGTGGTGATGGTGCTGACAGCAGTAGTCCAGTTTGAAAGCGTCCTAGCTCTGCTGTTGACAGAGACCGGGGGCCTGTAGAAAGTTCCAGGAGGGGGCTGCAGCGTCCTCGGTGCCCTGAGCGTCAGTGGAAGGTTTGGCGAGCTGCTCGAGTCACTCACTGAATCGTCTGAGTTATTTTCCCTTTTAGAAGTCCAGACGGGCCGGGCCGAGCTGGTGGTGGAGACCACGGGGGTCAGACTGGCTGCGGTGGAGACCACACTGGCGGTGGTTACAGTCGGGTTGACAGAGACGGGCACCGTCGCCTTCAGAGGTTGCACTCCGGCAGATGGCAGGTTGGCCACTATCATAGCAGTTCTGGGTGTGACGTCATAGTGCTTGTACTTCCTGTCCCACGTCCTCCTCTGCATGGTCTGCGTGTCGATGAACGGCGTGATGTAGTAGGTGCTGACCCTGGACGAGCCGCTCTGCCGCGGCTCTGGCGTCTCCTGGATAGTTTCAGCCGCGGTGGCGTCGGCGTTCCGGTTATTCCTCTCGCTGATCTGGGCGGGCGCGGGCAGCCGTTCCAGCGGCATGCTGATGGGGCGAGAGACGTGTCTGACGCGCTGGGCGCGGAGCTGGACCTTCGGTGCGAGGTTGGCGGCGGCAGAGTGAGTGGTGATGCTGGGATGGCCGGACACTGAGCTGGCACTCTGGACGTCTCCTCCGCTGGACGTCCCGTTGACACTGGACGCGCTGCAGTCGGTTCTGTCCGTCCCTGGCTGGACCTCCTGCACCTCATCCAGGATGTGTGAGGACGGGATGACTGACGAGTATCTCTTGTACACTTTGGCACTCTGTGAAAACAGAAAGAAGAGTTTTCTCTGTGAGCGCGATGGAGCAAACCCAGCGGATACAGGGTGAAAGGTCGGGGGTCACCGTGAAAAACACTGCAGATATCTGTATATTCTGTAAACATCCTGTTTATCATTGAACACGGCCACAGGTGTGAGTGTGAGAGTGAATGGCCCTGCGCTGGAGGATAAAGTGGAAGATGCCTGAGTAAGAGGTCAGAGGTCATGCCACTTAATGAGCACGTCATTCAGAACAAGAACCTGAGTCATTGCTCACCTCTTTGAGGTCCATCAGAGAGGTTGAGTTCCTGCTGAGCCGCTGCACCTTGTCTTGCGTGTTGAGTCTGGGCGATCCGTGTCCAGCGGCGGAGACGATGTCAGAGCTGGACAGAGGTGATGCGTCGAAGACTATGTGGAAGTATCGCACCAGCAGCTCCACCATCAGGGCCTGGTAGGGGTAATCCACCAGGGAGGACAGGGACACCTCTGCGTCCGTCTGCCGGGGCTTGACCAGCGTGGGGCCGAAGATGATGCCCAGGTTACTGGCAGTCATCTTGTTCTCGTCTGCCTGCTCCGTCACTCTGTGAGTTCATTAATGATATTATTGGTGTATTTCTCCAAGAGAGAGAGAGATTTATTATCAATCAGTTTTTCCTTTCTATAAAAAACACCTTTCTGTCATGTTGTGTCCAAACATCCTGGAAATAAACAGAAGGTTCATTTCAAAAATATCTAAAACAAGAGAAGAAGACTTTACGTAAATGAAGCAAGACTTTGATGCTCTTCGTACAACTTCCTCTCCGCTTTAGGGAAGTTTCCATTTACCTTTGTGTCTTTTGAGGAAGTTTGCGTTTCAGTGTTTGCTCACAAAGCAACAGACAAACGACAACGTGTGGGTCTTTGCTCGGAGCTCTTACCTGCTCAGGTGAGCCAGAAGGTAGCGCAGAGTCCTGTAGTTGGCTGTGGGCAGTTGACGCAGAAGATCTCGGATCTTCAAAATGACTCTGTTGAGCCGTGTGCTGGGGCCACGCCTCTCTGCAGTCTGAGGGCTCGGGGGTTTATCGGCCTCGTCTACTTTCACTCGCTGACACTCTTTGGACAAGCCGATGATGTCATTGTAGTATCTGTACAGGATCAATGGCTCTGGAAGCTGTGGGAGACATTAAAACCTTGGTTTAGGACACAGGTGTCAAACTCAGGGCCCACGGGCCAGATCCGGTCCCTGAGTCAATTACATGCGGCCCAACACTTCATATCATGGTTTTATGGAAACAAATGTTTTTCATGCTAACCCTAACTCCCCCTAACACATGTAGGCATGTGACATGTACCTGTCTCAGGTAGAGTTTGAGGACATTGCTGATGTCGTGGGGTGAAAGGTCAGACAGTTCCACCAAGTCCTTCCCATTTTCAAATGCCTGACAGAGCTTCTCAACGCGGGATTTGGCGCCATTCACACGATAAATTCCCTGAAATTAAAATGTGTTATTACGATGACACAAAACTCACAGAAAAACACACATTTAAGACAATATTCGAGCTGAAACAATTCATCAATTATTAATGCATTGCTAAATCAATTGATTAATTGATTAATACAAGATTTCCGATAGTTCAAAGAAATCATTAAAAGTTTATCATTTTGGTTTGTGGACAAAACAAGACATTTGAGAACATCATTATCTCCAGGTTTGACAAACACCGCTCAACATTTGTTAAGGTTTTCTGATATTTTATTATTATTATAAACCAAAATAAAATAATCGTTTAACTAGCTTTAAACTAAGCTATAAAGAGTGTCTCAAACAATTCCACTTTACCTTGATGTTGAGCGCTCGACTCTCAATCTCAGACGTGCACTTCTTGATGATGAAGGGAACGCCGTCCACGCTGTTTTTGGCTGCTTGAGCAAAGTCGATACCAAACAGCTGAAGTTTGCCTTGTAGTTTTTTATGGCCACACTGGATAGCAAGCGTCTCCAGACATTTCTTATGGCAGGCCAAGGAGCACTGGCAAGAGTAGCAACATTTAGAACGTGGTTGACTGAAGTGAGAAAAGAAGACACACTGACATTTGTACTGTACCTCTTCACACTCGGCTCCATGGAAAACCACCAGACTGTCGCACTCCCTGCACTTGGATGGCGCTCGCAGTTTTCTCAGCTTATGGGTTTGAGCAGCTTTGGACATGGGAGCATTTCGGAAAGGACCGGGGGAACTGGCCGTCTCCGTCACCATCTCTGCCAGACCTGGCAAATCACATCAGGGCATGAGGAAACGTGTTAGACATGTGAAAGCGGAACTTTTCAGTCAGTCAGAGGCAGAAGTGACATGTGATCAGAGCAACAATAAAAAACAGATACACAATACATACTGTATATACGTATATTAGTGCACATATATATATATATATATATATATAAATGTATTATATATTATCGTATTCAATCTTATTCTGTAAGAAACAATTACATAAAAAAGTGTTAAGTGTGTGTGCACTAGCTTCATTGACACAGGAAGTGTAACCTGAGGCCATGACCTCATTCTCCACCAGAGTCATAGATGCATGATAAATACTGCAGACTGTAGCAAACCACAGCAAATAAATAAAGCTTTATTTATTAGAGTGAGAAATGTCTAACCATTATCTGAGGGTGACGGCGGCTCCCTCTCGTCCAAGTCATCAGCTGAGGACATGGTTCCAGTCGAGGGAGTCCTGGGCAGACGACGTTTAAAGTCACCTGCAAAAATAACAGAGAAGTGACTGATATTTATAGAAACAACAACAGAGACGAGTATGCAGTGATGTGGCATGAAGACAAACACGGTATCTACTGCTCTCTTTTATTATTCACACGACGTCATACAGTTCAGAGTGTGGCACAGAGTTTCAGTTGTGGAGGGAAGTGCAGTATGACAGGAGTAGCTTGGTGGTCTGGTGTACGATGAGGAACATTCATTAAAAGATGATTACGTGTTCCTATTATGTTAAAACAAAAAACAATAGGGCAACCCCTGTATTTCTGTACTGTGCCATGTAATTTGTCCCTAACAAAAAAGATGATTATGTATATATACACACACACACACACACATATACATACATGTTTATTTCTAAACTAAGGAACAAATCAAAGCTTGTTGGAAAATCCTCATACCTGGACTAGCAGTGGGGGAGTCCATGGAGCGGGACTCGCTGCTGCCTCCAGCGCTCTCTGAGTCACTGCACATCCCTCCCTGACTCCCCTGACTCCCCTGACTCCCCTGACTGCTGGAGGCCCAGGCTCTCAGCGGGGCCTGACCTCTCAGCGCTGCAGGAGGGAAAACATGAAGAAACAGACATGTAGTAAAGTGCTGCTGCACACTTGGTGATATTCTTGGCAAATTCTTCGATGTTATTTTCAGGGACAAAGTGTCACACATGATGACTCAGCGACACGCGGCTCGCACTGATTTGACTTCAGTCCTGAGAAAAGTCTCTTGGTGCAGATCGAAGGTTCAAGTCCTTGAGAAGATTTTATAAAGACAGGCAGGTTTGCAGCAAAAATAATGGACAACATCAAGACAGTCACCCAATTCTATCATTTACTGACAGAGTCTGATGATATGCTTGTGCACGTGTTATTACTCGTTCTGTAAAAGTAGGGATCGGATGACAGCTCCTGTAAAGTCCACTGATAATTACAGCAGCTGTGAATACAAAGGCTTCCCTTGTTTAGCTTCTGACGATGATGATGATAATGATGATGATGATGATGCCACAAGTACAATAACCCGTGTGTGTCTGAATTTCTGAGCGCAGCTCCGACTGCATTTTTCTGGCTGAACCGGACCCGGGTCTGATCCAAACCTGACAGACAATTAGTCTTCAAGCCCAACCCATGACACACCATTGTTTCCATGGTTACTTCTCTGTGTCACCAAGGAAACATTTATGATTTGAACTGCGATTTGTTTCGTACCAAAGTTCAGTGAAATATTCACTGTTAAAGATTGAAAACAACAGGTGAAATCTGACCTACTTTATACAACTCAAATGCGAGGGTGAGAACTTAAAGACGTGAACGTGCTTTTTGGGCTGCGTCTAATTGATTATTTTCATAATCGATTCATCTGTTGATTATTTTTTTATGTTGTCCATAAAAGTGTTTTTCAGTCAGTCTCAGGTTGTATGGTGTACCGTGCATGTCCGTGCTGCTGTGTGAGCCCTGCTCGCTGATCTTCAGTGGCCGGTGTAAGGGACTGTCCACTTCATCTCCACTCAGCACGTCGGAGGTGATGGATGCCTGCGACAGGTTGCCGTGGGAGGAGTGAGTGCTGCCCACTGACCTTTTGTTGAACACAAACCTGAGGGAAATAAAATCTTATGTTATAAAATAACCTAGGACGTATTTTTCAATTGTCCTGAGAGTGTGAAAACTCAACATTATTAGAATCGCAGGGTTTATCTGTGGCAGGTTTGCTCTAGTCACTCAGACATTACTCTACTTTCATTTATTTTCTAGCATGCATCTGTTTAATGTAACAAGCACTTGATCTATTTTAAAACATACCACTCAATTTATTGAGCAATAGAGCAGATTTTAATCAATTCAATGAAATTCATATCTAAAATCTGTACCTCTGAGCTAATGCTGGACTCATGTCACAACACAGATATAATATCCATGTATTGAAGAGCCCTATATTATAGACATATCCACTGCACTGTTACCTCTCTGTTTCAGATAATCACCGGCTTCCCGACACTCTACTTGAGAACTGTCCCGGTTGAATCTGTCACTGGTGAATCCACGTCCTAACACAAGTCCTAACACGCGGAACTGTCATTATGATTTGTTATGATTTGTTATGTGTATGTACCAGATCAATCGTCTCACCATAAACATACAAACACAAACTGAAATTATAAATCGCTGCGTCTTCTTACAATGGCAGTGACCTGAACCCGAGCCAAACTCTCACGCTCACAATCTCCCCCGCTGCATTCAGCCTGCACCACAGATATTTCCTGAGGAAGGGAAACGAATTCAACACACATTCCGTCTCTCCTTGGTTCTTTTCGCTCTCTCGCTGTCTCTCTTTCACTTCCTCCCCCTCTGACTCACTGTTACCACTGCTAAAAGAAGAACTAAGCAGCTTCTCAATAGCAACTTCCAGCTATTTCAAAACGTTTTTGTCCAAAATGACCTCAAACGTACTGATATGTAACCTCACAAGGTCAACATGGGCTGACAGTGACAGGAGTTTGATTTTTATATTATTATATTATTATGTCGCGGCGTGTGAACACTTTGAGGGTCGCTGGCTTCTGTACCTGGTGTTGTCAAAGGAGTCAGAGTGAAGCCGCTCTTTGGGCAGATTCCGGACAAACTCAGCGTAGCATTCGCCCGGCTCGTACAACTTAGCACTTTCACTCAAAGCCTGGTGGTGAGCAGGAAGAGACACAGTCTGCGTCTGCTGCAGCTGAAACCAGTTCACTGTCACCTGGAAAAGAGAGGGAGGGACGGAGGGAGGGATAATTCAAAAGATTGCACAAGGATATAAAGATATAAAGAGAAATATAGTATGCAATATTCTTGAAAGTGCTGTGGTTTTATTTTGGGATATCATGACGGAATAATGTGTCATAATCTTTAGCTGATATTAAGACATTTTATTTTAATTCTATGGAAAAATAAATAAATATAGACATGGATTTAAAAGATAACGTGACAACTGACAAGAACAACAGACTAAACAATTTGTAATTCAGGTTCTACAAATCTGTTGACTTAAACATCAAGAGAAAAGATGAATGACATTTCCGTTCTGTCCACTCACAGCTTTGAGGGTGAGGTCACACTGAAAGACCATCTCTCTGATCTGTGTGAGGAAGGTGCTCTTAACATTAGCCAGATCCATCCTCCTGAAGCCTGCGTCGGCCATACAGCTCTGGTACTGGTCCTGGGCCTCCTCCGCCTGACCAAAGAATAAAGAGAGGACGTGGATGAAGCACTGCAGTAAAGACTGATAGTGATAGAAAGCCTCCTTCCCCTCGCCTACCTTCTGCAGTGCCTCCTCCTCCAGCCTCCTCTTCTTCTCCAGCTGTTTGTTAGCGGCGTTGTTCGACAGCTCCTCCTGGGAGCGGCTGCTGGACGAGCGGGCTCTCTGGTACTCCTCTCTCCTCTGGAACTTAAATGCTTGAGCCTTACGCAAGGTCACATCTGCCTCTTGCTGGAAAAACCACAAACATCAGCCGAACATGAAGCGCTGACATTAAATTGTGGGTGAGATGAAATACAACGAAACTTTGGGAATGATCAACCTCGAGTGTGAGACGCCAAACACTGACAATGCTTTTGCTTGATTGTTTGAAATGATTTGTTATTATTATGTTGACATTTAGGGCCACACGGTGGTGTAGTGGTTACTCTAAACTGGCCGTAGGTGTGAATGAGAGAGTGAATGGTTGTTTGTGTCTGTGATGGACGGGCGAGCTGTCCAGAGTGTGACCCCGTCTGTCGCACTGCATCAGCTGAGATTGACCCTCAGGTGGAGATAGACAGTAGATGATGGATGGATGTTGACATTTACATATGTGACGATCATTTACAATGGAATGTAAAAATGCAGAGTCTCTCTCTTTCCTTTCATGCAAGTGTAAGACAATAAGAAATATAGAACTTCTTAACGTACCATTTTCTTTAGTTCCCGCTGCCACTGCTCTTTGATATCTTTCCTCAGCTTGTCGAGTTCATTCTTGCGAGCCAGAAGAGGCTGAGACAGGAAAGACGGGACAGGACAGCAGTCAGCAGTTGAGTTTAATCTCTTTACTCAAAATAAAATCACTTCACGTCCACTGGCATTATCTTTGTCTTTGTCATTATCAATTATTATTTGAAAGTGAATATAACTGGCAACTCGATGCTTCGATCTGGTTCAGTACGACACAAATCTTCTTGTGTTTCCATTAGGAATAAATAACCAGCCCCGAATGTTCCATTCTTTGGCACAACCTCCCTTTGGGTCCCAGGGTAAAATGTTACGGTACGATCAGGGTGGAGCTAGCTCCACAGCTCCACCCACAACAGTCAGCCAGTGGGACGACAGAAAAACGTCTCTTCAGCCACAAACCGAGCAGCTGGACGTCCTCCATTAGTGTCCGTTGAGAGGTTTTTGTGTTGGTCGTTCATTGTCGTCGCGCCGGTGCGTCTTCACGTCACGTATCTCACTGGCGCAGCCGTCAAGTACAGCACACACCAACCAACCAAGTACAGGTGGTGTTCTCAGTGGAACTGCAAGCCTGAACCAGGACTTCATCATTCCAGTCTGGACCATACTGTACCTAACCGAACTGTACCATGATGGAAACACAGCTTCAAACATTTACATCCAGATACGTGAAAGAACGTAGAAGATGGCCTTGTTTGCAATGGAACGCCACATTTTTAGAGTAAAAGTATAGAATTGTTTATAGAAAACGAATTTAAATGAATAATACGACACATTTGGTGTCAAATCCTTTGCTGTGCGTCACGTTGGTTCTTTAGATGTTCTATCAAATAACTGAAGTTTGAAGGAGCTACTTTTCTCCTCCTCTGGACAATTCAGCAGAGCACAGGTTACAATCTGCTCTACTTCTGTCGTTATTGCTTTTCCTAAAGTATTTCAGACATTACGACATATCCGCTCTTATTGCTGCATATGTAAAGTGGTATCAGGTGCAGCAGTGTCACAGTCGTTTGATGAATACAAATACGAAGGCAGTATCCAACCTGATACCCAACACTGGTATCTGTGCATCCTTACCAGAGCCTGGTTGTGTAGAAGAACTGATAACTGTGTGCCTTTCACTAAAGACTGTTGTATTCCCAAATGATTGTACATGTTGAAATAAATGAAAAATGGGATCACTTCCTGGTTTCTTTGCTCCATAAAACAAAGAAATCATTAAAACTGAATCATTTTGGTTTGTGGACAAAACTAGACGTTTGAGAACTTCATCATTTGGAGGTTTGAGAAACACCAATCAACATGTTTCAACATTTTCTGAAACGATTATTCGATTCATTGATAATGGAAATAATCGGGAGTTGCAGCCCTAATAATGAGGTTTGGTTCAATAAAAATGAATAATTACCTGTATGAATTTATTGGTCTGAAGAGCCATTGCAGTTTGAATAAGCAGCTGGTTGTACTCAATGTCATTCTTGAATGTGGAAATGTAGATCTCACTGAACGGCATGTAGTCCTTGGAATGAATGAAATAAAGAAATAAATGTCCTCAATGTAATCAACAATAATAATAATAATAATAATAATAATACACAGTTATTAATTAAGGCAGCTTAAATAAAATAAAATAAATAAGACTGGTTACCTGTTGACTGGCCAGCGCCTTTGCAGACTCGGCCACTTTGGCATAACTTTTAGCATATTCAATATCTGCAAGAGAGCAAATTTAACATTATCTCACTATGTATTCATTACACTGAACAAAAAAGCAAAATGTAAACACAAATACATCAAATATTATATATTCATTAAAGAATACAAAGATTTGACAAAAGGATTTTCAACAAAAGTCACTTGATAGCACTTCTTTCATTTTAAGCTTAATTATTTGTGAATTTGACCATATTTTAACATCAAAAAGCCCAAGAAATAAAACATCATGTAACATCAACAGTCGATATTTGATTTTAGAGTGTATTTAGTGTCCAGAGAGACCAATTTTGTGCAGCTTTATATAAAACCTACAAATATCATTATGATGAGCCACATCGCCCAGACATACAGACATAGTGATTTGATTTATATATACACAGTTTATCCAATACCAAATATAAAAGATGATATGGTGATTCTCCATATCACCCAGCCGTCGCTCTAGTTGATATGCATTTATTATTAACAATAGTTCTCAGATGATCTGGTACACTGTCATGATGCAGTAACTGATGTGTCTCACCCATGGTTATCCTCTTCTCCATCCAGGCCAGGAGGTCTTTAATGTACTTGGACCAGGCTTTGGCATAGAGCAGAGCAGACTCCACCCCGCTGTCATTTTTCAGCAGGGTCAGATCAACCTCCTCCTCCCGCGACAACGGCAACTCAGGCACTGTGGAGATAACAGAGCAAGAAAAAAAGAAGATTCCAAACACAGGATATCAGTTCATTTGCCAAATACTTCATTGCTGTGTCTCAGACACACGTGAGTGACAAAAGAAAGAAAACGTCAATGAGGTAAAAAAAAATATTATTATTAGTTAGTTATTATTGGTTAAACTGTAAAACCCACTGATGATGAATTCAACACTACAGCTGTACAGACGGAATGTCAGATATGTGGACAGAGTGGGAAAAAACCAGCAGCCAGTATGAAATAACAGGGGTGGAAGCAGAGGTTTAGGGTGGGTCTACCTCAGGCATTTAAGAACCAACACTCTGTCATTTCATTTCTTCTTCTCTAAAGCAGAAGTTAATAGCTATTATATTTCAGAATGACACTTTCATTCACACACGCTCAGACGTAAATGACAGAATGAGACGAAAACACTCACCCACAAGGTCACTTTTCTCTGAAACATATCCGTCAGGATCCACAGAGAGGTTGTCGTAAGACTAGAGAGGCAATTTTAGATTAAGAAGAAAAAGCAGACGTACAATCAAAGTCAGACCGTGTTCTCAACACGCCAATTAAGAACACAGAGCGAGTCTTCAAAACACAGGCAACGGTCAAATGACCACTTTAGTGGAACCTTTTGAAAACTGCTATGCTTTGAAAAAATAAAAAAATCAATAAATAAAAAGCTATGGAAAGAAATATGGTGCCTCACCCTGCTTCTCCTGGTCTGGGGGATCCCCAACCCTGAGCCGCCATCCACATCTCCCATAAGGAAGTCAGAAACTCTGTGTGGCACATGTGTTGATGCAGACCAGGGTCGGTTTCATGTGGTTCAAGTGTTATTCAAAGCAACAATTCACACCTATTGGCTGTAGTTGTCAATTCCATTCATACTAGTAACACAAAACAGTAATAAAAAGCGGAGTGGTGTTGAAAAGGCAAACAAACAGTGTACTCACACATTGCCAAACGTGAAAGCCAAGGTGTCAATGGATGTGTGTATCTCTCCAAATATAGCTTTTGTGTTTTCTGAGTTCACTTCCTTGAAGTTCACAGCTGTGGAGTGAGATAAGACGTTATTTAACATCACAACAGCAGAATATTGGGACTGTATGACATTATGAAAACATGGTTAAGTAAATGACTTGTTGATTTATCACCTCTGTGAGGATGAAATCAAAAATGTCTTCAGGGTCAGCTTCAACAACTTTCAACTATCCACAGAAAGAATATTCAGAAACAATCCCAAATGGTCCCTCCCTTTCCTCCACAGAATCGTGTCACTTCCATCGTCGGTCATTTCTCCACAAGTCGAACGCAAAAAACTACAATCGTTCTCCTCTGGTTTCAACGTCCTGTGACTTCAGAGCGAGTTCTGCACACACGTGCAGGGCGCTCTCCTTCTCACAAAACAAGACATTTGCAGAGAGCAGTCAGAGGAACCAAAGACAGCCACAGAGAAATCCGACTACTTCCTGCCTGCCCCGCAACAGGAAACGCTCACACAGTGTGTGACATGCAACGTTAAAGATCGCTGTGATCACACTTACCTTTTGTCACTGTTGAGTCAGTGGGACCAGAAATCCTCAACAGTCACTAGAAGAAAACGGCTCACAACAGTTCCGCTTTCTCGATTCTACGCTCTCGTTTAGAAAAGCACAATCGCTCCACATCAGTGGTGGCTTCATGATTGCACACTCCTGGTCACGGCATCTTTCCATTGGGGAGGCAAACCCCACAAAAAAAGAGAGGAGGCGCAGTGGTGCGAGCCTCCCTGCCGTGCACCTCCCTGGCCCTGAATGCTAGCGTACAACTCTGCACTGACTTCTTCTTCCTCAGGACATCCTGTGGATCTCATAACAATGATTCCAGAGCTCTGCCCCCACCACCACTTGTCACAATTGAAATATGGAAACTGCATCATTCGAGTACAGGGGCCATTGTTTTCTCAACTGGGACAATTGACCCATAAAATCACAGAGAGTGACACAAAGTTTACCGATGAATACAAGCTTCACTTCCAGGGATCAGTGAAAAGAAAGCTTTTCTTAGATGAATTAAATGAAACCTACTGAGTCATCATCATAAAAGAAAAAGGCCAGTGTCTTCTCCACACACAGAGAGAGCGACAGAGCAGAGAAAGAATCTCAATAACTTGAAGCGGTCGACACTTTTATTGCAGTGCACAGCAGTTTTTCAGCAAAGATCAAATCTGTAATGAGACACAAACAGAGGACGTTTCTGTGTCCACTGGGACAAATTAAAAGACAGCAGCGTGGGTGGTTAAACAGCAATATGCAAATGTCATTTCAAACAGGTTAGTCCACTATGTGTTTGGAGAGGGAGGGCGGGAGCAGGATATTTTTTTTCCAGTAAATTCTGGCAGCTGTTCAAATGCCCCAAGTGTCACAAGCGAGACGAACACGAGTGAAAGGACGACACACTCGAGGACAGACGAGGACGAGAGACGTTATCAAGCAAACCTTTGACGTCTCACTCACATGCTGGCTGTGTCAGGACTGAGTTACCTGCTGACCGCTAGGGTCAGTCCAGCCAGAGGAGTGTGGTGAGGTAAAGCGCCACCTTGTGGAAAGACAAGTTTACACTTGTGAACTGGACACATGATTTACAGCAGATTTAAATCTGCAAGTAATAACATCATGTCTATGGTTGTGTGGGTGAGACTGCTGTAGTGAGACACTGACCTGTCTCACTACCTCACCTTCACCTCAGCAGAAAATCAGCTGAAGTGTGTCCCTCTTTTCCAACATCTTGTCCACATCACGACACAAAACTCACACTGGAATTTGCTTCATGAAAGAAACCATGACAACATCGATTGTGGTGATTATTTCCTCCATTTATCAAGTGCTTGTTTTGGTCAGACCTCAAAACTACGTCTCATTTGGTCTATGAAGCAAAATCAATCAGTTTGAATATTTTCTTTGTCATATGGAACAAAGGAAACGTTACATATTCACATTAAAGAGGCTGAAAAAGCAGAGAAATGCTCCTCTTTCTTTCTTTTTGACAAACATCAGTCAATCTGCTTTGAAAATGTGAATAAATGGCAGAAAAATCCTTTAGTTGGTGCCATGTTTTCCTCCTGTCAGTGACATTACAGTCAGTCTTCACAACCCTACCAACGAACCTTTTCTGGATCCCCCCAGTTTCCTTTGTGCAGACTGAAGCTTGAGTCAGAGGTTTCAACACGGCTGACATGGAGATGCATTCTTAAGATTTCTTCCAAAGTAGGTCACAACTCCAATATTGAGATTAGGTTAGAGAAGTCTTCAGTAACCACCTGTTATCAGAGCTCACTGCTAAGTTTGTGCATATGTGTGTATGTGTGTGCAAACACAACTGCATGTCATGTGTGTTTGCAAAGACCAAATAATACACACACACACACACACACATACGTGTCTGTCTGCGATATCTGTGTGTGTGTGTGTGTGTGTGCATGTCAGCGAGAGCAGGAATAGCGAGCTGGAGCAGAGTGTGGTCAGGTTGATTTTATCAGTGTGCTGTTGTACAGACAGCATGTGGTGCTCAGTATTTATATTAAAGCACCGGCCGAAAATAAATGTTCATTGGTTCATTGGTCAGAGCTGAGGAGACGGATCGTAACATGTCCTGGGGACAAGTTCCTTGATCAGATCTGCAGAAACTCTGAAGACACAGATACAGTTCTAGGACAGAGTCAAACATGGAAACTGTCCACAAAAATAAACCGACGTCTCCACGTGTTTGTGTCACGTATAAAAGCGACATCACGGCAGTTTTGCACAGCAGCACTATGTTGAGGACGTAATGACTAGTGCCGTCTTATGTTCAGATGTTAGTAACATGTCTCTAAGAGAGTCTAAGAGACCATAAAACACTTCATTAGGATCACAGAGGGAGATGACACAGACTGACAGGCAGCGAACAGCTGGGACAGATCGCCAGTCCATCAACAACAACAACAACAACAACAACAACAACTATTCACTCTCACATTCACACCTACGGTCAATTTAGAGTGTTGAATTCACCTCGACTCAAGAGAAGCCACACGCACATGGCTTCAAACATATCTACTAAAACCATGTGACACGCACAAATACATTAAACTGCATAAATGAAAGAGGAGAAAGTTGTTTAAAATATCAACCACCAGATTCCCTGAAACAGCTGAAATGACTGAATTCCTTTATCAAATACAGAAAATATGCCAGTTGTTGACTAAATGTACCTTTATCTCCTGAACTCCTGAACTTAATTAGCTGTAAGCAGGTTTGACTCGTAGCTAATGTTGTAATTCATCGATCACGAAGGCGACAGAGAGTCGTGTGAAGGGTTTGCACATTTATTTCCACTCGCCGTAAATCCAAGTTACATTTCTATCCACATGTATCTAAGCTTCTCGAGGATCAACAACATAGAAATGTTCAGTTTGTGAATGACGATCTACAGATTCCAACACTAAGACAACGTGACCTAATGTAATAATCTGCTGTATAACTGTATATTTCTTTATTTTTATTTCCCCACATCTTCGACATTTTTTTTATTATTACTTTTATACTTATATTTATATTTATCCTTAAGTGTGTTTATGTTTCGTACTACTGACTCGTAGAACCCGCACAAGATTTCCAATGTGCCTGGACTTTCTGTTTAAGCACAAATGGCAAATAAAAACCTTGAACCTTGAACCTTGAACCTAATGTCACGTAAAAAAAAAAAACCTTGTTACACCAAAACTTAAAGTACAGCTTCTAAAACAGACACATCCATCCGACTGCTGGATATTTTTCAGTAATCTATCATAACTGTCAAAGATATCAAAGTGTCCATGTTAGCTTTTATCTAAAGAACAAAACAACATCAGAAAGGCCACAAAGCCACGTTCATATCATCTGATTGAATCAAAGGCTTAAGACCACTGTTCATAAATGACATTGTAACAAGTGTCAAATCTTGCATCAACCACCTGATTTAACCCTGAACTAAACTAACTTACAGCTGCCACACAGGAATTACAGAATTACAGCAGCTGTCTTGTAATCTCAATATTATTTGTATTTTGTAAACAGACAACTGCAGGCTGTGTTAATAGAATAGAACAGAACTTTATTTCTTAGTCTGACACTTTACACATTCATGAGGGAAAATACGTAAAACAACCGAAACCCGAAACCTGAGTTCAACAGTTTAAGTTGCACAGCACGGAAAACTAAAAAGGTTTATTACAGGAGTCGGTGGTGAAGTCAGTGAAAAACGCAGCCATAGCGACAGAGCAGCTGACCTTTGACATGACGTGAGGAAAAGAATGAAGAGACGCGGATGTGTTTGGCTGAAGCGGCCTCTGCACTCGCTGCAATATGGAATGCAAATTACAGCCGTGCAGCCTCCTCTGCAGAGATTCTTGTGTGCAGATTCTTGTGTGCAAGTCAAGTGAAGAATTTCCCTTGTGGTGGATCACATTTCCAGCAGCTCAACTTCATTCTGGGGCTGAGAAATCCGGATCTGCTGCGTTTCAGAATAATAACCACTGACATCGTCTGCCAGCAAATTCAAACCGAGTGGTAATCCACACAACGACCTCACAACCTCACTCTCCTGACGTCAGCCACAGCATGAAACCGGTGACGCCACATTTCACAGCAAGAACTCTGATCATCACCTGTACGTCTGTGAATAATTACTGACCTTTGACCTTGGCGATGACCGTGCCGGCTGCTCCGAGGATGTCCACTGAGTTGAGGGTGTGGTGTTTGCCGATGACAGCCTTGAGGACGCGGAGTAACTCTGTCAAACGCTCCTGCACCACCTTCTGGAGGCCTTCCACAGTTTCTGGACCCAACAAATGAAGCACAAGAAATTCACAAAGGTTTAGTTCCATATCCAGAAAATTGGAAAGTCTGCAGCAGACAGTTATGCACTTTCATATATTAGTCTTCGTCACTTGTGTCATTGTCTTTTGAGTCACGGCATCAAATTCATTCTTGGCATTCCTTCGGTCATTGCCACAACTTGTCATATCATGTCATTTTAAAACAAGACTGTGCTGTCATCAGTATTTTGTCCGGACCAGACGACTCCCCCCTCGGGCAAATAAAAACAGTACACGCTTTGTTGAGTTTTATAAATCCAGGTGGTGACGGTGGCTCAGAGACAGTGACAGTTGTACCAAACTACTGTTGTGCAACTTCCTCCAGGCAGAAGAGTGATGACACGTACAACGGAAGAGGCGCGCATCATAAACATCTGTCTCTGACGTGGTTGTAATGTTTCCGTAAAGGTGGAGAAGACGTGAGATTAAAATCAATAAACAAAACAGACCTGACACAAAAGCCACAGATTAGCTCGTGGAATCAAGCAGATTGAGAAATGTCCGCAAATGATCCTTAAATGTTCAGGAGGTAAAAGACTGATGCAGATAAATAAACGGTTTCATGAGAAATGGAAAGGCGAAATATGTTGTGCTTTAAGAAAAAAACGGTATTTCTTTTGTGGTATGAGGCGCAATCAAAGATTACAATCTACCTTTACACCATTTACACATTTTTCATTTTTTGGACATTTATTTTTTAACAATATTTAAATCGAGCGCAAAATGTTTCAACTGGAGGTAATGTTTGAATAACATTTTAAATTTTTAAATAATAAACTTATATCTATAAAATCTATTTATTTCAGAAATAATTTTAATACAAAAATATAGTCTTTTTTCATATGGAAAAGCTAAACTACGGATTTCTAATGAACAGACAAAAACAAGCCAAATTAAAACAGGTTTTTTAATAAACCTTTGTTTATTAAAACTCTAATAAACACTCTAAAGTTATTAAAATTGGCCCACGATGGATTTGAGTGTGACACCCTGACTTAACACTCATACTACTGTTGTGCCGAGTGTGACTTTCTGTGAGATGCAATTTTTAAAAATGGTTACTACTAATGAAAAGGCAGTGGTGCTAATGATGAGGAAATAAATAACACACACAGTGTCTTATTATTATGCAGCTATTGCAGTGACGAGATGACAAGAATGTACAAAATGCATTCAAGTTAGTTTCTTAGAACTTTGACCATTATCACATTCTATCGATCAGTTGCTCTGAGTTGCTATGAGAGGCATGCATTTCCTGTGCCATTTACCTGTATTTACTGTACATCATTTAACATTTGAAGGGCCTCTCTGTGGCACAGCTGTGGCAGTGAGTTGTGTGTAATAGAGGACAATAAAGCTTAAGGCCAAATAAAAGCTGACAAACACTAAGGTGTGATGATGCAGGTTAATCAGCAGAAGCTCTGCAGGCTGGCACCAGACGACAGGTGATTTCATGTCTAAGTCACTGTTTTGAAGGAAGTAACGGCCGTCTGCTTTTCATCAGTGCCATCCAACCAGGCGCTGGGGTGAGATGAGAGACTGACTTTATTGGAATGTTAAAAAGGAATTACAGAGGCCTGGGTGTGTATGTGTGTGTTACCCTTGCTGCTCCTCTGTGATTTCTATTTATATAGACACTAATTAAACTGGCTGCTATAAAACATGGTAGAGTACAGTCATATAGGGCCCATGAGAACAGGTTCAAGAGGATCTGTAAATCTTTGCATCGTTTGGGCTTTTTATTCATGCAGAGCTGGTGTTTGGGAGCCCTAAAACGCTATTTTTGGAAAATGGGTCCCAAAGTGTAAAAAATCTCCAAAACTCCACTGAAACAATGATGTCATTCTTGTTTTTGGAGTTTTTTTGATCTGTTTGCGCCATTTTTTGTGTGCAGTCGATTTCATCGCAAGCACCACAAAAACAAATTAATATTATTTATATTCGTATTAATATTAGTATTAATATTCTAAAACTTAGTCCAACTTCCTTGCTGACTTTTTTTTTATTTTTTTTATTTTTAAACTTTGTATTTGTGTAGTTTGTGCATGTGCGTTCTGCGTGTTTGATGCATTACAGTATTACACTGTCATACATACAGGTCTTGCATGTATACCAGAGCTGTTGTGAGGGGTTCCGCGTGTGTGAAGACATTTCGTGAAACGATCGCGTGTCTATGGAAAACACTTTTTTGACGAGGAACAAAGCAAAAGACGGTAAAGAGAAAGCTCCGTTATCTTCGCCTTAATCCACACCTGACACATAAAGCAAGGCCATGTGAGATGTTGCTTTATGAACATCAGGAGAAAAAGGGATTTACGTGGTAACATCGTTAATATGATCTTAAATATAACAGCATCCATCAAAAGCAAACAAATCCTCAGTTAACGCCATGTCTTTGCCCACAAGGCGAGAAAACCCTGACCCAGCCAAACACACTTTGAAGTCCACCTCCCTCCCCACACTGACAATAGACCATCATTAAATACAGCCCCAGCCCCTTTCAACCACTCCTTCTCAGTTGTGGTCGTTGGGGTATTTTTGTTTTTCACTGCTGTTTGAACATTTTATTATCAGTGGTCTGACTCTTAGCATATGAAATCCAGGGTCTAATCAGGAACACAATGGAACATTTTCACTTTGAATGACACAAGTGGGAGATAACAGAGGGTGGATTCACATCACAGATGTAAATGTGACTTGGGATCACCCATTTCCCTTTCCTCTAAGAAGAAAAGAATTTATTTAAGACTAAATTGTTCTAAAGAGGAGCTAACGACACACAAAAAAACAAAAGACTGATATTGTGGCAACAAAAAAGGAAGGATGTCCTGTGCCAATCAGCTGGCCTACAGTCGGGGCATTTTATCAGGGAGTGTGGTTTATTGTCACCCACTGACAGTTGTGCAGAATCAAAACAAAACATAATCAAAAATACGTTATTCAAAAAGGTCCGACACGACAACAATGAAGAAGAAAACTCGCTCAAAACTTGTGTTTCCTCCACATCAGAGCCAAACATGGAGCTGCATCAATGGGCTCAGCTGTCGTTCTACACACACAATAGTTTTCCATGTGTCCGGCCTGATTTCCACTGCTGTATTTCAGTAGAACAGCACTTACAGGCCTGTAGTCACATGTATCGTCACTTAATAATAATAATTACTAGATTTATAAAGCTAAAAGAGAGGGGGCCAAATACAAATGAGGGGCTGAGGTAACGTGATAAGTGTGGTACTGATCCGTGAGTCAGTAGAGAAAGAAATTATCTAGTGGGCCGAATATAATTGCATGGTGGGCCGGATGTGGCCCGCAGGCCTTGAGTTTGACACCTGTGGTCTAAGGAGTATTTCAGTGCACGTTACATGTGTATAACTGAGCACGCGACAAACAAACTCTTGAATCTTGAATCTATTTGGAAAAAGGAAACGTAAACACAAGCAAATCCCCACCCCCAAAAAATACATTTATTTCAGCTAAACTTGCACAAGTATCCTGTGAGGGTGTGACATTCTGCACTGAAGCCTTGGGTTTCTACTATGATGCAATAGTGCGGGTCCTTTGAAATGAAACAAGCTATAGCAATCAGAACTGAAGCAAGGCTTTTTTTTTTTTTAGATCGATCAATCGATCAATCAATCAACCAATGAATGACTAAATGAATGAATCAGAGTTATACACAGATCAGTCTGATTAGGGTCACCCCGATCAATAACATGTTTGAAATCTAGAACTTGAAATCAAATAACTACAATGATGTTTATGTCACAGCAGCCACTGAGGCTGAAATGAGTTCACAAACTCCTGATATTCAAATATATTTTAAACATGTCACACAAAACAACACAACCCCTTCCATTCAGACCTTTTGTTTTCTTTTGTCTGCAAAATGTGATTAGACCACAGATACATTTTGTTCACATGTGCTGCCACGATGACTTCATATGAGATTGTTCTGATTGTAGTGTGATGAGCCATTATTTTCTAATCTTGTAGTGTGTGCATGTTTGAGATTAGAGAGATTATGGGTGGAGTTTCTCCTCAAGTGTGTGCTGCTAAGCATTTTCTAAATCAGTCGGGATTTGAAAACCCCTGCAGTCTGAGCCCAGCTTTATTCAAAGAAAAATACTGTTAAGTCTGCCTGCATGACACAGGATGTTTACGCTCAGTAATGGACATGTTGCTTGGTCCAGAGGTCATGCTACTTATACATTGAAGTCTGCATCACAACCTTTTCACTTTCCTTAAGCCTCTGACAAACGTACGCAGACTGTGCAACAACTGAAGCACAAGACCATCCACATCAGTGTGCATCGTCCCTCTACGCCGCTATAGTGCCAGACTAGAGACAAACAATGAAGCCAAAGCACAAAGTGTCTCTAGCTGTCTTTAGTTTGCACCGTGTTGACCTATGCTGCATTTCTATTGGTTCTTTAGTAGACGTGGGTCATAGCAGCGCTCGCACTGTGAGATGTTCATTCTAAATTTGTGACGGTGATAGAATTTAGTTCCAGGCTAAGGATAAGGTGTTGTCAGGACTCATCATCTTTCGTTGAGGGTGCATGGCTCTTTTAGAGGGCAACGGTGGAGCAGTGGTAGAGCAAGGTGTCTCTTAACTGGAAGGTTGTGGGTTTGAGTCCTGTTGTGCTTTGAGTGATCATCAAGACTAGACTTCTTTGAGATGTCATCTCTGAAATTTTTATTTAATTAAGTAGAACAACAACGATCAACTACAAACACCAACTAGATGGAAATCTATTGATCTTTTGGTCTCCAGTGGTTTGGCTCTTTTACTTCCATCTAATGATAGACAGAAGACATGAGGTAACAAAAAGAAGAAGAAGAACACTCATGCTTTGGGACATGGGAAAAGTCAAATGCTTGCTGAACCAGTATTACCCCCTGTGGACGTCTATATGACCTAGTTTTCTCTCCCCAGTCACATAACACTCACAGAGAGAGAAAGACTGATGATTAAGAAGACAGCGGGGTTTACCTCTAACCCTAATTTTCTTAAATAGATTAAGAATAGAAGTGAGGTAATACAGTAGATTTACTTTCTCTCTGCAGATGTTACGCCACTGTTTTGAGGATGCTTCTCCACACAGTTTCATTTTCATTCAATAATGATTTGAATTTGAAAATCATCCAGAGTGAGCTGCTCCTCTGCTGACGACGATGTTGCGAAAACCATCGTCTTTGTCAAAACATTGAAGGTTTAAGTTGAGACTCCAGTTTCACACAAGAGAGGAGCTAAAAACATTTTTGTTTTTAATGAATGTTGCACTTTAAATGGTCCTGCGTGTGGGAGGGAGGGAGGGCGGGAGGGTGGGAGGTCCTATTGTGCTTTGACAAAGCTCATTGTGTGTCTGGTTCAGAGAAAGACCACTCTAATCCGAATCTTCAGGTGGCCTGACAGAGGTTACAGCCTCCGCTCCCCCCACTGATAACAGGCAATCAACTGGCCTGTCTGGACACGCGATCTGCTCGACATGAAACAAGCCTTGGCAGCTCTGGTGACACAGTGCTACTTGGGAAACAGCCACAGGGCTTTACTAAAAGGCCAAGGAGGCCACATTTCCCCGTCAGCATCCCCTCCCCCCGTCTAGTCTTTACTGGAATAGGGAGGTGGGTGGATATAACACCCACAGAGTGAGATGATTTTCTATCTTAACATATATATATCGGTCTACATTACTTCCAGGTGATACATAGTTTTCTGTACAGTCAAATGTCTCTAAAGTGGAAATGGGAAAAAAAAGAAAAACAAGATTATTAAAAAGTCTATTTAACCACAAACAAATCACAAGGTCAGAAAACACTGAAATAAGAACGTACTGCTTGCATTGCTGAGCTGCCGGCAACCAGATCTGCAACAGGTGGAATTGTTTGCCCCCCCCCAAACAAACACTGCATCCCTGGGTGCCTCACTGTCTTTCCTATGCCTTGTTTGGAGACGGAGCAGGGCCGCAGACATCACACAGACAGTAAACAGCAGGCGCTCCATAAACAGCTCCATGTTCTCGGCCTATTAGTGATGGACACACTCTGTGGGGTCCGCACTTCACAGTCAGGCTAATTCTTTAACAGTTCATTACACGTAAGAGGGGCTGACTTCAGAGCAGGTGCAAGACAAGACACACAGTGGATCAGGCGTCAGCTACATTAAGAAATCAGGTAAAGCATAGTGAATAAAAACAACTACACATAACACATTAACAAACAACTTCATATCCAACTCATTAAAGAACACAAAGATAAAATACACTCTGTATTTCATCTTATGTTTGGATATGAAACATCAGCAGAAATGAGCACAATCACAATTGACCAGCAGACATGGAACAAGCTACAAAACCCCAAATGCAATTATTCTAACCAAAATAATTGTGATTCACAAAAACATTCCAAAGACTAAAAACTCTGAAACATCGCAGGTTTACATGAGGACTGTTATCACTCACGTGAAATATAAATGTTCTCCATTCATGATTATCACAATAAAAGACATTCATGGACATTATTGGAAGTGTCTTTTGTCACAGCAATAATATCCTATATTGTCCCATCACTATTTGACAAAATGACAAGAAAGAAGGAAAGAAATAAAGAAAGAAAGACATTTTGCAATGTTAACAGGTAAAGCCTTATCGTCACTGAGTCTTTTTTCACTAGATACCCAGATATGCATCATCTGTGGATGACTCACTTCAGGACAAGGTTTTATGAATGAATCTCACCTCACTTATCTGATTTAATGACATTATCTAGAAAATATCAGGCAGAGAAATTACTAAATCAAAGTTCTAAGACAAGTTGGGACAAGTATGTCTGTCTTTGTGTTGTGTCTCTTAATTAGAAGCTGAGCATTTAGCATTAGCCTTTTGGTTTTCTACACACACACAAAAAAAACAGTCGTAAATTTCAGCACGTCTGTCCAATCGCAGGCAAGTGACCCCGCTCCACTGGCCAATCCACCCCCTTGCCATGACCAATCTCCTGCACAAACATCCAGAGCCCATAACCATAAATCCCACCCCAGGAAACACACCCCGACCACAGGCTTGCACAAAACATCCTTTAGCATCACAGGGGAAACTAACTGCCCAACAAATCTGTCCTTTCTGTCTCCTAAGAGCAGCAGACCATTAAAACATTATGTGCTACAATTCAGTTTTTCTCTCACAAATGAAGGCACCACCACAAGTGGCCACTTGAGCTGGCACAGGGGCAATTATGTGACAAGAGGAGATATTTGTTTTGGAGTCGTGTCGGTTTTTATGGGCAACAATCAGGGACATTGAATAAAATTGGACTCCAATAACATGATAAGGAGAGAAGACAGCATTAACACTAATAAGCCTGTAAAGGACACACATTTAGTTGGTGTGAATGGACTAACATTTGATTACAACTACCATTTATATCCACTTTGCTCAAAATTACTATCAAGGGGACCCGGAAGATTTTTATCAAGTACCATGAATGAAGAGTTAAGCCCCTTCCACATTGACCAAAAGACCCCACTGTCACCCACTAATAGTGAGTAAAAAGTTGATCGGTTACTGTGACTATTCATAACATATTAAAAAGATCCAAAACTAGTGTTTTATCCTTGATTTTTATCTATAAATACGCAATTCATGGTGCGTCTATTATCACAAGGTGGTAGCAGCAGCAGGGATTTAGTCGGTGGATCTCAAGTGTGTTTGCTGAAGTGAAGACATTTAATATATTCCTTGAATGTGCCTTGACTTCTTGAAAGCTAATGCTGCTAATGAGCCGCCAGTGTCATCGGCCTCAACTCGAGCTTTGGAGCAAATGTGGCACAGCCCGGCCGGTACCCAGTCACATGCTGCCAGCATAGGTGTCTTGCCCAAGGACACATTGGCCTGTAGATGAGCGGAGCTGGGAATTGAACAAAACAACACAACAACTTGGCAGCTTCAGAAAAGGAGATCTGCTTCCTGTTGACACCTGCATGCACCAGCCCAGTATCTGTAAATGGTCATGTGACATACATTTCCAGGCATCTTAGTAAAAATGCAGATAACCTGTGACACAGCACTAAAATGCCTGTGTCTGTCCTTAATCTGCCAGTAGCTGTGACTCCTGGGCTGCAGGATCCAGATCCAATTGTGAGGCTATTACTATTATGCTATAAATAAAACATGTATCATTTCTAAAAATGTATATATTATAATAAAGTGAATAATTATTTGCAATAATTCATGCTACTGCAGTTTATAAATGACATTGTAATAGAATAAAAATATCATAGTTCTTGGCACTTAATTTAGATGGAAATTGTTTCCATTTGATGATGTTTTAATTATTTACCGTAAGTATTGGTGTAGCTACAGAAGGCAACACTGTGAAACAAAGTGAAACAAGGATCACGCAGGTGTGTTCCCCCTCATGTTAAATGCCTCTACTGAGAACACTACAACATATGAAGAACATTTTCTGCAGCACGATGGACGGTAACATGCTGCTCAACCTTGTGCTCTGTTCTGAGATGTCTGCTCTGCACCAATGTGTTATTGTAACACCACTGCTACGACACACTTCTCTTTTCTTTTCCACCCATGGCTTAATGGATGAAATAAAAATAACCCAGACACGATTCATCAAAGAAACCTTCAAGGATTCAGAGGTGAAACCTTGTCCTGTTCACCATCAATAACTTCAATGGAACGGCGCAGTTCTCAGCACTGCATATTCCAAAACATGTTTGGCTTGATAATGAGGGAAAACATCCGATGTTGTTGCGACAATGTACTTTTCTAACGCACTGATAGGCTGCTTTGTTCTTGTGAGGGAACAAAAATGAAAGATGTGAAAAAGTGAAGTAACACAATTTGTGCTTAGTCCATAACCTTGTGCAACACTGGCACTTTGTGAAGAACAAAACATTTTCATATGATGAACACAAACAAGCTGTGATGCAGATTTAAGGTGATAATCCCCAGAGTTGCAGATATGACTGCAAATCTGAACTTGATTTATTTCAGCAGAGTCTTTTGTAGTCAATCTGCCTCACACCTAACATTAGTCTATTGAAGGCACCATAGGCTACAAGTGAACATTTGTTCTAAAGGAATGCAGAGTATGCAGGAGGGTTGGGGGATGGGAGGGGGGACGGCGGCTCGGCAGCGTGTCAAGGACTATTTTCATCGTGATAAAAGTCATTCACCAAGCTGTTTTAAGCTGAACAGACCAAAATAAAACTGGATAAATAAGAAAATATCAGTTTTATAACATTTGTTTGTGTTATTATGTTGGCCCTGGTGAGCTACTCTTGTACAGTTACAATTATAAGCTTAAATATTCCTCAACTACTTTTTGTATTTTCTGTTGTGGTTTTGTTTCCTTGTTTGTGACTGGGTACTATTATGAATCAGTCTTTCTTTCCTTTTATCCTTTCTTTTGCTTTTTCAAAACGCCATTTAAATGAAGTCATTATTAGATGCACAATAGTAACCACACACCACTGTGTGCTTCAGTTCATGCTTTGGCTGCAAATGACAAGTTTCTTACTTTTGAATAAAAATACAACAACATTTAAATCGAATAATCATTGCAGCCCAAGTTAAGAGCTAAGTTGAGATTTTTGAATTTAATATTTGAGAACAGTTACAGAGTAGTTGAACTAGCAACATCGGGCAATTGATACAAATGATACATTTTTGGTGTCAGAACCTTGTGCGATCAACAGTGTGTGTTGACATGTAAGAGGACGGAGATCATCATGAGGTCAGGGGTGAACGAGCCCCTCCATCAAAACTCATACAGCCTCACATTCTTTGACAGCTCTACTATTGTTAGACGACAATTCTGTGACACGTGGAGTCCAGAGACGATAGAAAGTGTAAATCTACACCACAGTCTGAGCCCAGTGAATCTTCAGCCTGTGCTGGTGACTGCAGTGGTTCTCCTTAACACAACTAACAGGCTCCCGATAACTAAACATGCTGCGTGCATGCACCGCCTCTGGCTAAGAACTGGCGGTTACCCAGGAGAACAACAATAATCATCCTCCACAAAGTTTAGAATGTATGAGAAACTCACTGTGTGACTCACTGAGTCAAACCTGCCTCTCAGCAGGAAGAAAACAAGCCTCCCAAATCTCAACAGGGCGCATGCCTCTCAGCAAAATAAAGCATTCTGTGGGTTTTCACACACTACTCCAGTGTCAGCGCTTTGCAAAATATGAAAAGAACAACACGAGAGTTGGCATGTGTCTCACTCACCTCCGTACTTTCCTCACCACCTTGTTGCTGCAGCTTTTGCTCGTCTTTTAATGTGAAAGATCAAGACGTTATTCACCAAAAACACAACTCAGCAAAGTCTTTTAAATAAGAGAGCATGTATTAACAGAGGTGCAATCAAATGAATTTGATCTAAAACATGTTTAGTGTTAAGTAGGGATGAGCCGATACGATACTCAGCATCAGTCCAATACTGCATCGGACATCAGACAGATACAAATACAATCCATTATCCTATAGATATTTTGCACGCTTCACAATGCACAGATTGTAAACATGTAAATAAAATCAGTCACAGCATTTTAGTTAGTCATGCTGTTTATTTCTTCTTCTTCATGGGAGAAGAATACTTGTTACTCAGTTGGAGAATTACTGTATTGAAATGGCTTGATGGCACAAAGGTGTCGCTGACAGCTTCAAGGACTGTATTGGAACGATAGGCCGATGATTGACTGTGTGACATCGGTATTGGAGACAAACAAGTGGTGTCTTACCATCCATAATGTTAAAAAGAAGTTTTTATGCACCATATTGTGATTGGTTGGTAAAATGCTTCAGGATTTGAATTTTAAAGAAAATAAAGATTACTTTAGAGAGAACTTTGCAAAACAAACATTTGGTTAACTGTTTTAAAATTACATTCATTATATTACATCATTACATTTTTACTTATCTATTTTGACCCAATTAATTGGTTTGAGTGTTGTTTTTCAATGATTAAAAGAAATGTTCTGATTTTTCATAGCCTCATAAAACCGTAATTAAATCAATCAATAATTTTGAATAATGTAATAATAATTTCTAGAGATTTTGCTTTGTCAACAAAACAAGACATTTGAGAACATGGTTTGAGAAACACTGATCAAAACTGTTCTGTATTTTCTGACATTTTAAGCAAAAAAACAACGAGAAAATGATCTACATATTACTTGATAATGAAAATTGATAATGCAGCGCTACAGTAAACCATTGTGACCCAAATGTTACAGTACAGTCAAATACTGATCAGAACTAACCACCTAAAAGAGCACAGAAAACTTCCACTGTTGATTTTTCCACACTGTGTATCCTCCCTGGCCCCACACACTAAAACAAGTCATTAATCACATTCACTCATGGATGTAAACTTGTTTCTTGCTGTTATCAGCAACCTCAGAATACAGTGTACATTTAACTCCTTTCTTTATTTCTTTATTTACTCATTTAAAAAAGGACTTTACTTTTGCCCGGCATAGTAGCAGCATCGTGCACAAAGTTATGTGCCAGTGTCTCTGACACATCAATCTAACTGACAACACCTAAGTGACATTATAGGGTCATATGGTATGATTTCATCCCACCTGCTGAATGAGAGGTGCTGTTAAACAGGGAGACGAATATCTGAAATGTTTTTGTGATGGCTCAGAACAACACTCAGCATGACGCACGCCCGGGCTCAGCTCACGGGGGTCTCACTCCTACAGCCAGAGGAATGGCCAAACAACTCGCTCCCACTGCCAGACCTGCAGCTGGACCCTGAGGGCATGCTTGTGTGTAAGAACGTGTCTCTCAATGATCACAGAAGAGGAAGCACCAGACGTAACAGTGGGAAAGAAAATCCCCAAAGTAAGACATAAAAACAAATATATATGGGGATATAAAGCTGCACACACAGGTACTACCTTTCATTTCAGATGATCTGATCCGCAGCGTTTGTGAATATGCAGCTCGTATATAAATGTATATAAATTTAAATATAAAAGTATATGCAAGTACACTTCCGCAACCTGGTTCTGTTAACAGCTTTTATAGTTTAAAAGGTTTAAAGTTACTGTAACATACTGATATTTGTATCAGAAGAAAAGAATGATGTGCCATCCTCAGTCTCTGGGAATGACCACGATACCGTGCAGTGAGTTGGCATCAGTGTAGCAGTGTGTGTGGGTGTAGTGCTTATCTGCCTACAAGAGCCAAGCCATTAAACACAAGTGAGACACGCAGACAGACAGTGAGCAAACCTGTGGTTGCTCTGGTGTCTGTACCACTTGTGTGCGACAGTATGTGGCTGAGTGTGGTTGTCAGGACGCTAAATACGATGCTGAAAGTGCTGCAGTGTGTGAGCAGTGAGGCTGCTATCACACTTGAAAGTGACACTCCACAGGTGGTTCTGGCTGGCTGTGACACCAGCAAACGCTGAGTCTGAGTTATCTGTAACGTAACAGAAACACAGCGAGGACTTTACAGTGCAAGTGGTGCAAATGTACGTTCTGTATGTGTGTGTGTGGTTTCTAACAGCAGAACAATGAGAAACAAACTGTGAGTTCACCTGAATGCTCACTGTAACACTGTTTGAAGGGCTTAAGGTATGTTTACACTTTGATGTTTGTCATTCCTGTGTTCAGCTGGACAAACAACACTGACTTCTTGTCAATGCATTCTCACTATATCTACAGTGGAATGCCATTTGCTAGTAGAGAATTTCAGCTATCTGCATCGTTACTACTGAGGATGCATGATACTGAACATTTTGCCGATACATCAAACGTCAAAGGTCATTCAGTCTCTTCTGTTGTGAGAATAACATAATACTTTATATACATACTCGTCAAATATTGTTATATTGTGTTAGCATTACCAACACGCAGTGTAATGAAACTAATTGCTGTGTTAAAATGACTGTGCAGACTAGTTCTTGGTGAATCTAGTCTGAGTCCATGATTTACCAAGAGTTAACCACAAAGTCATTTGCTTCCGTACTGTGAGTATGTTTCATACTCACAGTACGGCAGCACATCTATCCACCATCTTAACTTGATTAAACAGCCATATTGCCTAATATTGATTCATGTGTTGTCTAGTATATACTTCCATAGCTCTATTCCGATATAGTGCCAATCATATCACACATCCCTAAAGCAATGGTGGGCCAATACACAAAGAATAAAAGCAATGTAGCACAGAGCGAGAGGGTTCTCTACCAACACATGTAAATCACTTATTAATAAATAATAAAACAATATTAAAAACTTCTATTCTTCCTATTACTCTATTGATTTCGCTGAACTCACCTTTACAGTGGAAAGCATCCTTGAGGCTAAGCAGCACATCAGCAAACCACCGCACATCATTCACTAGCTGCATTACGTACTCGGGGTCCACTCCGGGGGCCCCCATTGGCCGGGACAATAGGCCCATGCTGCTCAGAGGGTTAGGATTCTTGGAGCCGCGGCCCGTATCCAAAGTCTTGGTGGACCTGGATGACAGGGACCCCGTGTGAGTCTTGGACAGGTATCGTGGCAGACCCTGGTTGGTGTGCAGTGTCCCACTGCTACCACTGCTGCTGCTGCTCTTCCGTAGCATCCCAGCAGCCAGTGCTGTGGCTGCCACCCTTTACAGGGAGGACAGCCCAGGTTGCTGGACGGCTGAAAGACAACATGATGAGAATTCATCCATCAAACTGAAACAAGGGCCTTGAGATCAAGCAGTGACAATAATTAGAGCTTTTTCTTGTTTAACATTGTCTTACGGCTGCGCTCTCTCTCGGGGTCACCACAGCAGATGACCCGTACATTAGATCTTCCTCCCATTTTAATGTCCAATTAACAATGAGGATTAGGTACCTTGCTCATGGGTACCCCAGCTGTTGACCTGGCAGGGACTGAAACTGGCAATCGTTCGTCGCACAAGCCACAATAATACTAACGATGAAAAGTTCAGTTTGTATGTTTAGGTACACACAAAGCTAGGGGTCAACTGGTATCTGATTATTTCTAATTCATCAAGGTCTGTCCAAATCTTTAATTTTATTGACAGAAAACTTTGTTGAAATGATTATTAATATCTTTATAAACATTTTTTTAATCTTTAATGTCCCCAGCCTTGTTTTTATGGTTCTTCCTGTTGTCTGTTATATGAGTGTTTGGCAATGGATTCTAATTAGCAGTAAGAGCAGAATCATGATGTCAAAATAAAATCCTGATGCTGATCATCGGCAAATACCTATAGGGCCCCCAACATTCGGGATGCTCCCTACACAAAGTTACAACCCATTTAATTAGATTAAATTTCACTTCAAATAAAATCTGTATTTAATTATAGATTATACAAATCAATATTATCAGAATAAACATGTAATCTAGACTAAACCTTTTGTCATCTATGGTAACGTCTAAATCCCAGCACCTCTGCACCTTCATTTACATTCCTTACATATACATATATGTCTATATATATATATATATATATATATATATATATATATATATATATATATGGTAGAATTGATCTAAATGTTCCTAGTTAATTATTAGTTTTAACCTAGTTAGTTTTATTATCGCTCCAGTTGAATGGTATATGTGTGTCAATACATCACAACACTGCTCGAAGTCTTTTAAACACTGATTTACATACAAAGTCAAATATCAAATAACGACAGGACGTGAAGTAAAACAACAGGAGAAACTTTAACGAGAGTTTAACGTTAGTTTAGCTTTAGCTGGACAGTTTGACAGTGAAAAGTGATGCTAGCGCTGACTGGCCACAAAAAACCCGACATTAAAACTCACCTGCTCGGCAGTTTCCTGACATCGTGTCCACAAATATCCAAAGTAGACTTTCTTCAGCAGCGCATGTGAACGCTCGACGTCACCTCCATTACAAACTCACTTCTTTTCTCTTTCACTCACTGTACGTCGACGAGTCGACGACTATTCCCAACTCCCAAGTCAATTGTAATTCACCGTTTGACTCGTCACGTGACCACCCTGCCGCGTTCTGATTGGCCCGAGGATTTCCGGCCACAGCCTGCAGCGCTCACGGCACGCCCTCAACTCGCGACACGACTTCACACACGAGACGCCCCCTGTGATGGTGAGAATTAGGGGGTTTTAAAGTGATGCCTTCAAGTGCCCACGGACGTTTTGCGTTTATAATTAAATTCCCAGTAGCTGAACTCGAACTGGTTGTAGCTTTAGACATGACTTGCTTTTGTCGTGTAGCACACCATTTATGATAAACATTGTATTTTAGAAATAGATATATAACATCATTGTCACATTTAATGTCATTTATCACATTGTGTCAATTGGAAACTGACTGTTCAGACGACACGTGAACGTGCCATAGAAGGAAGGCTGACACGATACAGTCGGATTGAAAAGATTGACCTGCAAATTAATAAATAATGAGAAAATGAGGTCAAGGATTATTTGTGTTATTATTTCATGGATGAAACATCATTCAAATAACAACCTTTACTGTCAAATAGATTTTACATACACCAGGAAAAGTAGCTTACTGTTTTTGGCATTTAGATTTACACTTACCATGCTTTTGTGCTCATTTTATTTCATGTTATAACCTATTATAATAATTAGAACTATAAGCAGTATGCAGACTTGTTTTTATACTCATTTATAGTATTTTACACAACATATTCTTGATTCCTATAGCCCAATATAAATATAAGTCCCATATCTCTGCTCTGTACATACACATTCATATATACTTTCCCAAGGTCGAATTCAAGCACTTTTAAGGTTACATTTCCATGTTTTTCTAGCACCTTGCAGACGTGGTCAATCAATATTAATATACACAGACTCAAAATGATAATTTATGTATTCCTCTGTCTAATAAGCAAACCATTCAACAAGAAGCTATTTTTAAGAAAGAAAATACAGTCAGTATTTTAAGCATTTTTATGCCCTTCATCCAAAAATTCAAGCATTTTTCAAACCTTGAAAACACAACATTAAGTCAAGCATTTTCAAGGATTTTAAGCACCTGTATATAATTATATTTACATTAATAATAAAACATTTTTTTTAAAAAAAGCAAAGCCAAATTTGCTGATGCCCCTGCTGCCATCTAGTGCACATATGCAGACATACAGCCTTACATTACATCTTGTTGAGTGTATACATTTTATACAGAATACAGCAAATATTTTTCTTTCAAAGACATATTGTTTTGACGTTTTAAAGCCATGGTTCTCAAACTGTGGTACATGTACCACCAGTGGTGTGCAAGCTTCCTGAGGTGATACTTGGACTACTGTGTGTAACAGGAAATGTGATATCAGAGAGGGGCTGAGGAATCTTGACAAAGAAAATGAAACCAACAACAAAAATGATGAATATAAATTAAATAATAATTAAAGACACCTTAACTCTCGCTCCATCTTAATCTTCTTTGGCTCTCTCTTCCTCATAATTCACGTGTGAATTATTTGTGAGGAAGAGAGAGCAAATAATGAAATAAATCTGCCTCCTATGAAAAGGAGTTCAGTATTTTCTCATGTGATTGTTGGTATATTAAGTTTGAGAAGCAGCGTTTTAAAGCTCTTTTGTATTTTAATTACATACCAACTCTTTTCACAGTTCATATCAGCTGCATCTTGCTTAAATGATAAACAGATACACAAAACTCTGTTTTCATGGTTAATCAGTGTGTCTTTATTTTATTATACAAAAAGATGAACGTATTCTCATCTACTTTATATTTCTACGCATTTCAACTCACAGATAAGTTTCCATTCATACTGTTTTAGTGAAACTGACGACACTTCCACCCTCACACACACACAAGTTCACATAAACAGGGAAAGTCTCACGATTCAGTCCAACATCCGTTCACACTAGAAGAAATGAATATGTCGACTGTAACTCAGAAACAGAGACTTTGCTTTCACAGGATTCACACATGAAAAGGAAGAAACCCTTTACATTTGTCAATATATACACAATAACTGATACTTTTCTCTTTTTTTTTGTCCTTTTTTTCTTTTTGAAGATGAAACCGAGTCCGTGTTAGTGTTACTAATGAGGTACTGCATGAGGTAAGTGGTTTTTTCTGTTCAGAAGAGAAAAGTCACTGCAAGACTTTTCCTACGAGATCAGTTTTTTTCTGGCACAATACGTAAAAAGCACCCTGGGTCACTTTCAGCTTTAAAAAAAACCCAAAAAACTATTATAATAATAATAAAATCAACTCATCAGGACACGTAGTCATGTGTCGTCATCAGAACATGTGATGCATTTCACTGATCCACAGGCTAAAAAACGGCGAGGTCACAGATGAGTCGAATGACTTGAACAAAGAGTTTTGTTTTTTTTCAAATAACTATTGCTGTGTAATAAATATTGCTGGACCATGGACCACACGTATGCCACCGTTTACATCATTCCTAATGGGGCTGCATATCAAAAAAACAAAACAGTCAGTCATGTGGTTACAGACACTGACAAAAACAAACATGTGTGTTTCCACGCGTCCGTGACCCAAAGTGTTCCGCACACACCACGCTCAAACATGGAAAGAAAATGACAGAAGCATTATCTTTCCACAGCACAACAGATGAGGCTGCGTGTTGTCTCGTGGCTGAACACTGAACAGGTCTGAACATCAATCATTATCAGCAGGTTAATATTGAGGTAATACTGTTCATACTGGCAATTTACACTCACTCTTATTCATCCAGATTCATTGGATCCTTCTGTTGTTGTTGTTGTTTTGCCACCTAAACAGTTTCTGTTCCATATGAACTGACACCATTATTCATTATTCTAAAACAAAAAAACAACACAGCCACCATTCCTGCTAAAAATCCAATGTATACATCACAGGGCTACTTTAGTAGAACTGAGAAATCCCTTTCTGAGAACTGTAATGCCCTGATTTTTATCTTATTTTTAATAATAATAAAACAAATCACTGTGTGTGTGTGTGTGTATACATGTCTATTTACAAAGATTCTGCCTCTCTCTTGTTTTAGGTTGTGTACAGCATTAAAACTGCACCGACTGGTCAGGCTCTATTTCAAAGAAAAGCAACTCCACAGACAAAGAGGCCAAACACTGGCAATAAAATATATCAACTACTAAAAACACAATAAAATACATAACACAACTTGATATACATGTAGAAAAAAGCCTGAGGTACTTGTCAGAATATCTGAGGTCAGTCTGGAGGAGTAAGCAGCTCAGGGCTTACCCAGTCGAGA
Source organism: Solea senegalensis (assembly GCF_019176455.1). Taxonomy (NCBI): domain Eukaryota; kingdom Metazoa; phylum Chordata; class Actinopteri; order Pleuronectiformes; family Soleidae; genus Solea; species Solea senegalensis. The sequence goes on along the minus strand of NC_058021.1, from coordinate 42,218,372 downwards.
AAAACACGCACAAAAAACTAAACAAAACAACTGAATATTAGCCTCAAATAATAATATCATGGATAGTTATCACATGTTAGCGTTATATTAACAGAGAATACATGTACATCTTCATATCCTTGAGTATCCTGGAATAGTCACAGCAGCATAACAGACATTCAATGTATGGTGTTGGTGTTATGGTACAACTATGGTACAACTATGGCATTTGCATTTTGAGACAAAGGCAACCATCTGAGCTCTCCTTGCATGACGTACAGTGAGACTGAGGTATCTGGGGGGGGGACTGGTGTCCAAACTGAGTCTAGTGAACAAACGCCCATGAAAACTAGAGAAGGAAGAAAAAAAAAAAAGACATGTTGCTAACTCAAGTATGGCCCTCACAAGGATAAAAATCCTACTTTTACTTAAAAACACTCTCCGTCAAACTCATTTCATTTTCAACGTCTCGCTCTCACACACACACACACACACACACACACATAAAAATCTTAAAAAAATGTGTAACATAGCAACTCCAGACAGCATCCATCAATGCACTGGTGAAGGAGTAACTCTTGAATTTCTTCGATTGAAAACAAAAGAATCCAGGAATATGTCCGCGATAGCTTGGTTCTCAACATTTTGAGACGATGATCCAAAGAAACCTACTGGATACCTGAGAGGTAGTTCCCCGGTCGTCCCCAATCTTCAAAAACAAACAAACAAAAAAGTTCAAAACGTCCAATGCAACGGTTCAACTTCCATTTCAGCTCCTTCCCGTACGATAAAACAAACTGTGCTCCGGTTTCTCTTCTCTCTCGTTACCATTCTGAGGCGTTTGCAAGTTTAAAATAAGGGAGCACATTTGAGTTTTAACGTCGAGAAGCTTCGACCCCTGAGGAAGATGAATATAGATATTTTTGTCTAACAGTCTCAAAAGGGTTCCTCCGAGGTTTGTTTACATTTGGCCACGGACAATCATGACCGAGAACATGGTAACGAATGAGGTCGTTAAAAAAAGGACTAACGCCAAAGAAATACATGAGGTAATGATGACATTTAAGATTTGACACACGGGGGTTATCAGATGTGTCCATCGCATAGCTTATTACTACAGAACTACAGCAGACGGATGTGTTAGTAAGATCTGATGTAAAACACTGGGGGGAAAAAATAAAAATAAAAATAAAAATATACCAGTATTGGGATAAAATAGCAGCTGCATTCAAGTTGCTAGTTGTTTGTGTTTATTTTTTTAAATATTCATGGAGATCCGCTGAGTTTGGGGTTTAAAAGAATGAGGGAAAAAAGGTCAGGAGTTCAGACAAAGGATGGTGTCGCCCCCGGATCAGGTGCTGGACTCTTTGGGAGGTAGGTTCTCGTTGGTGAGAGACGTCACGATGCAGACGGGGATGTCTGAGGTAGTGCTGCTGATGATTCTGGAGATTTGGCCGATGCGCTCCTCGACGCAGCCGGCAGATAATCGTGCCTCTGCGTCGTGGTCCCAGCATTCCTCGATGGTCTCGCACATCTGGCTTAAACCCTGTGGGCATGACCAAGAAATCACATGGTAGTTAGTTAGTGAGGTTTGTGGATCCGTATTCTTATGAGGTTTTCTTTTTAAAGCAGTTAATCGTCTGCATAATGTTGGACCCAAAAAAAGGACTTTGTGTTCCTGTTCAACAAAGAAATCCTGAAAATAACTGAACATTTTTGGTTTGTGGACAAAGAACATCATCATCTCCAGGTTTGGTGAACACAGATCAACATTAATCAACAAAATAGCTCTGTATGCAAGTAGATCTACAACCAGTCTGACCAATGATCTGGATGAGGTTTGCAGACAGGGATGAGCCGATATGACACTCGGTATCAGTCCAATACTGCTCAAAATCATATTGTAAAAATCATACTGCTCAAATAAATATTGTAGAGCTGAAACAATTACTCGATTAATCGATTACTAAATGAATCGACAACAGTTTTGATAATGGATTCATCAGTTTAAAACAAGATTTCTGATTAAAATGTGAAGATTTTCTAGTTTCTTTGCTCCAGATAACAAAGAAGCGCTTAAAAATGTGTATAAAAACTGGACATGGTCTTTCAGATGAGGTCAACTTCAACGTAACAATATACTAAATAGCCACCAGGGGGGCATCTGAGTCTAAAACAGCCTCTACTTCTAGAGTTCCACTGAAAATCATGTCAGCTTTGTAAATTCTGTTCATGTTTAGAGGAAAACAGAAGACATGAGGGGAAATGTCAGAAGTTTAAAATGCAAATCAAACAGAAGTTCAGAATTCTCATGGGTGACATCATGACAAAACAAATCACTACCTGTGCGTGGTGGAACATCACTGGGCAACACAAACACACAACAACGCTATCATAATAAAAACTGTTTGACAATGTTTGAACATAACACACATTCAATTCTATTCATATTAAGTTAGATAAAGTCAAACAATCTCTCACTTTCTCCAGTTTCACAAACAACTTAGCGTCATAAGTAATTCATGGAACCATGTTCCCTCGCGATCGCGCTGCATTTACTGGAAAAAAGGATGCACTACATCCTGGGATTGAAAACTGCAGGAGCGTTTCTTCCACTGTTACTCACAGGATGTTTGAGCCAGCACTCCTTGATGGCTGGACGCATCTTCTTATGCACGACCACATCCTGCAGATCCTCCAGGGAGGGATGCTGGCCTATTTCTTCCTCGAACGGCAGCATGTACTCGCCAACTGTACCTGAGAAGAGAAGAGGAGCAGCGAGGTCACGGAAAGGAAAACATTGTGAAATCATACACAACGAAAACCAACATGAACTCAAATCACAACACAGAGGGAAAAGGAATGCTTTGTTTTATGAGGTCAGCCTGATGTTTGACTTACCGTCGGTCTCTAAGCAGCGGGACACCAGCTCCCAAAGCACCAAGCCCATGGCATACATGTCTATCCTCAAGAAGGAGTCCCGCTGGAAGTTGATGGCTCCCTCCAGCACTTCTGGGGCCATATATCGCCTCGTACCAACCTGAGACCACAAACACATTTAAAACAACGTGTCGGCGATTGAGAGAGAAATGGAACTCCACTATTCTGTGTTATATTTAAGAGTATCTTCTTTTTAATATCGTGTTTGGGCTGTTGTCTGTTTTTTAAGTTTTGTTTACGGTCTCTTGACATGGTTGGAACCATGAGAAACAAGCGTCAGTGTCACACAAAATTCAATTTGTTGGCAGCTGGGGAGAGTGGCTCAAAGCGAGGCTACAGTCTCAGAACTTCTCTGGTTACACTGTTGCCTGAACAGACACTTTAAGTTCTCTTCATGGAGAATCACCAGCTCCATCTTTCAATCTTTTCCCCAACAACAGTGAACAGTCTTGCTGTGCTTCATTCATGACTCCTACCACAGACTCCTGCCCTCTCTCTTTCAGGTAGGGATGCACAACACTGGGCTTTTTGCTTATATATCAGGAATGGGAGGGCAAATAACTAAGACCACTACAATATCAGCACTGTTTGTATGACAGATTGTTGCCGTTTTTGTCTCCGTCAGGGGGCGGGGCTAACTCCCACTGTCTGTGAAGCAGCACGAGCCTCGACACAGAAGAGTTAGAGACCGTGGTCAGAAATCACAGGTGACATCATTCTTTACTTGAACAGCTATGTTTTAGTAATATACATCATTTTTTTCATTGTGCAAAATAAATAAACATGAAAACATAGTTCAACTCTTAGTTTTCTCTTGACGTACGCACTACAGCACCAGGAGAGGGCGCCAGCATAGAAGTCAAGGCAGCAGCCTATTCAGCATACTGTTTTAGTCATTAGTTAGATATCAGATATCAGAACATATGATCATACAATTTGAAGCCAATATCGGTCGATACTGATATCATGCATCCCTACTTTCAAGTTTTATACTGAAACACGAAAAACTACAAAACGGACAGCACAGCGATGTCTCTCCTCATTTAAGTGGGTTATTTATGTGAAATGCAAAGACTGTCTACGCTCTATGAACTCTGTATCAAAGCAAAACAAACACAAATGAATAAAAGGTGCGATTGTGACGTTATATACCTGGCCGTGAGTGTCTCCTGGAGGTTTTCCTGGTTCAAACCGCACAGCGAGCCCAAAGTCTCCAACAACAGCAGTCAAATCATCACGAAGCATCACGTTCTTACTCTTGAAATCCCTGCAGAAAATCATGTTTCACATTCAGTACAATGCTGACATTATTTTGACATGTAACAAATGAGTAATTTGGTTTTCAGAGCACAAAGCAGTTCATCTTTACCTGTGAGCAATAGTGGGTTTTGGACCCTCTCCCTTGTAGCTGGGGATGTCCTCATGAAGGTAGGCCAGGCCACGGGACATGGTCTCTGCGATGTGACACAGTTCACTCCAGGACAAAGTGTTTCCCTTCAGGTGGTCTGTCAGTGAGCCCTGCACACACACACACACAGACAGAGGATTAACTCCTGAATCTGCCTCCATCTTGTCCACTTCTGTTACACCAACTGTCCTCATGTCCTCCTTCTCTGTGGTCTTCCCCTTGTCCTCCTGCCTGACAGCTCCATCTTCATCCTCACTGTCCCTCCTCCATCACAGCCTTGACTTTCTCACTTCATCTTCAAACATCTTCAACCTGAGCTGTCCCTCAAATACGTCCATTTCTAAACCAGTCGATCATGGTCAACAAAAACATCTCAGCATCTTTAGCTCTGCCTGAAAATCTCTTACCGTCAGTCAGAGTGACCCTGACAACTGCTGATAGATAGATAGAGAGATGGAGAGAGAGATAGAGAGAGAAAGAGATAGATAGATAGATAGAGAGATCGATGGATGGATAGATGGATAATTTTGGGTTGTATCAGCTTTAAACTGTAAAACCTCAGCAGTATCAGACTCATCTGGTATCTTATCATCCTCATCCCTAATAACAATAAATCACAAGTATCAATATTGCTGCACTTGACTGAATGTGTGTTAAACCTGAGGGCAACTATTGTGACAGTGGATTTATTTATTTTTTTGTCAAATAAAAACCGAATCATCTTCGATTTGTGAACCAAACCCATGGAACACATGGTTTTGAGGTTAGAAAACGATTCTTTTTCACCATTTTCTGCATTTAATTGGCAAAAGCACTAATTGTTTTTTATTGAATTAACTGTGTGATCTAATTAAAATGATTTACAGCCATACTTGAGCAGCACTAGCACAAAGGTTCAGTTTTAACATCATGACGCATTGCTTTGAATTATTTCCACAGAGGGGTGAAATGTTTGTAAAACCACAAACGGTTGTTTTATTCCCTCACAATTTCCAGTGGGCAGGTATTGGCGTGGAAGGCTTGAGGCATTGTCAATACCATTTCCAATATTAGTATTTTCAGACTATATCCCCAGCAACACAGTGCTGTCTCTGCACGCCCTGCCATAGGTAATAAAATCCTGTCTTTAATAAAAGTTGTGTTTGGGTAAATGCAGGCTTCTGTCGATATTGGAAAGCAGTCGGGGGTCAACACGGACGCCTTATGCCGTGCAATGAATTTGCAATATGAGAGTTTTGAAGTCAGATTTGTCTCTAATCTCACCCGCTCATGAAACTCCGTGATGAGCCACAGCTCACTCTCCAGGTTGGTTCCGTGTTTTTCGGCACCGATGTAGTGCAAGATGCATTCATGATGCATTCCAGGAGTCAAGAAGATGTCCCGCTCATTCTGCCACGACTGCTTATCCTGTAGAAATACACACACACTGTGTTAACACTGCAGTGACAGCACTAATCGTCCTTTAGTAGAAAATATATCCATGAAAATATCATTACATATAAAATTCTATCTTTGCCAAAACCTTGAATTCAATAGCTGTCGGTTTTAAAAGAGTTTTCTATGTTTTTCTTATAATGAAAATACAAAATAAATGTGTTACTATATCTTTCATTGCTAAGTGGTTTAGAGCAGCATTAGTGTTAAAACTTTGAATACAGTTTGAAAACTTTATTGTCTCTAAAATAACAAGAGATTAAGAAGCGCAGACTTTTCTTTGTGGACGCTTCAAAGATTACAAGTAAAAAAATACAAATCTGATCTTAATCGCCGTCGTACCTGAACAGGAAACACCTTCACAGCAACATATTCACTCATTAACTGGGCCTTCCAAACACAACCAAAGCGCCCCCTAGCTTTGATTTCCAGCAGCTGCAGAGGTTTCAGGCCCACCAGTGGGGATGGAGGAGTGGGTCCTGGATCCTGGATCACGGGAAACAAAATGTGACACTATTTTAGCTGAAGAACTCGACAGGACTGAGCAGTTTAACAGCAGTTTAACAGCAGTCCATGATCTTGTGTCTCACCTCACTAAGGTCTACGTGGCCGTATGGAGGTTTGCGGTGGCGGTACATCCACAAGGCCAGAACCAGAGCCAGGGACAGCACGCACAGAGGCAGCAGCGAGTACACCAGCACGTTGAGCAGGGACGGCACTCGGGGTGGAGGTCGGATTTTCACTGTCGAGGAACAGAAGAGTTATGTCATGTTTTATGGCGTTCATGTTACCCCCACACACACACACACACACACACACACACACACACACACACACACACACACACACACACACACACACACACACACACACACACACACACACACACACACACACACACACACACACACACACACACACACACACACACACACACAGCCTGACACAAACCAGGACCTGGTTTTGTAAGAGCAAGGCAAGATTTAATCTAAAACTGCCTAACCTTGATCGCCCCTGACTGACAAATGATTTCAGTCTGTCAACATCCAGCAGAGTCAGGGACGCTGTACGTGAGTGATTTACTGAATGTAAAAGTCCACAGCGTTCCCAAATCTTGGTTGACGTCATATTCAAGAACTTTCCAGGATCAATTTGCCAAAGTTTACCAGTCTTGGTCATTTTCTTTGGTGAACCACAGACCGACCGTGGGCATCATGTCACTGATCTCTACTCGCTCATTGTTCTGCATGGAATCTCACATCAACAGCAGAGCGAGAGACAGAGAGAGAGAGAGAGAGAGACAGACAGAGACAGAGAGAGAGAGAGAGAGAGAGACAGACAGACAGTGTACAACACCCACAACACCGCTAATAATTACTAGTCGACATTTGCTCTGCAAGGACCCGACAAACAAACAAGGGAAACATTTACCTTCATATCAACTTGATTTCTTTCTAGCACTTTCAATGACCCATGTCTATCCACCTCAATTTTCAAAAACCTTCGAGGGCCTTTTTCAAGGACCCATGGGAACTCTGAGTCCAGTAACCACTCATTTAAACTTCATCAAGCAGGGCTCCAGACCAAATGTTTGCAGTGGTTGCAATAGTGGCCCTGATTCTTTGATTTAGGTGCATCCACATCAGTGGCGGTTGTGGGTCCTTGAAAGAGGGGAAACTCATTTCAGGCATCAATCACTTTTTATTCTTCTTTGATTCATCGACAGACTTCCCTCGCAGCAGAAAACTTTCTGCACCGCTGTCAATCAAAAACGGGTTCCACCTTTCAGACTTTTCCTCCAATCCTCATGCAGAAGCTCAGCGTCAGCGAAACCCACAGAGAACAGTTGAAGCTGAGCTTCAAACGGTTTTAATGCCGTTTAATGTTTTCATGTCCACAAAACTGTTCAATCTTAATGATTTCTTTGTTCTATGAAGCAAAACACGCACACGCACAACAAGAAAGAAGAAGAAATGAAGCTACATTTGAGGGGGAAATGAAATCTAACTTAGCGTAAGTGGCATCGTAACAGCACAACCACCAGCTTTTAGTTTTGTATGGTCGACTGCACAACTAAGCTTTACCGTCCCACTAATTAGAGAGGAAAGTAAAGGTTTGCTTGCTGCGTGCATACATGTAACCATGCAGGACCCACGTGGCGCTCACCTCGGTTGCCGGTGCCGATGATGTCAGGAAGGTGAGTGAACCGTTCATTGCAGTAGTTGCCCTCGCAGCAGCAGAAGAAGACCTGAGGGTTTTCCTCCATAGAAACACACTCTTGCCTGAAACAGCAGATGAAGCTCAGTTAGCTCAAAGTGTTCAAACAAAACACGCGTTAAAAGCTGCTTTAATAATTAACAACGGGGATCAAAACACCATGACAAAGCAAAACAGCGTTTCCTGAACTCAAACGACCCCTGGTGATGTGAGCCGTGCAGCAACAACAAATTATTCATCACCAACTCTTTTGATAACCAATATATCCAATTATTGATTTATTGATTTATTTTAATTGTGATTTCAGCTCGCTTGTAACGATTCACTGCAGTCCTAATACATTTTCAAACGTATTCAGATAATTAAAACAAGAAAGATAATCTACCGACTGATGAGTAATGTAAGTAATGTGTTTGTTGCAATGAATCAACTCCTGTTGAACTGTGACCACTGATAACTATTGAGATAATCCAACCACGCTGCTTTGTTTTGAGGATGAAATCCACCACGGACGCTTCAATAGCTTGTGTGTGTGTGTGTGTGTGTGTGTGTGAATGTTGCATTCACTGTTCTTCACTGAAACATTAGATCAATCATTTATCATCTTATACGAGATGAAACGGGATGCACAGGTTATCAGCTGCACACGGACACAGCCAATAATCAACACGTTATATGACACTGATGTTTATCTGGGTTATTTATATTTGAATGAATGAATGAATAATTAAAGTGTAAGTAAGTAGCTTCTTTTATTATTCAAAGTGGGACTGAAAATCTGTCCAGTGTTTAATTTAAAGTTGGTTTAATTATTGACCGTCAGCTAAATTTTAAAGATCAGTATCAGCTGAGACTTTTACAGTGGGTGCATCATTTGTGATGGGAAATATCTATATATTTATTCATGATAGATATATAGAATTTCCTTAACGCCAAACGTCAAATCAGTTATGGCTCCACATTCAAAAGAATATGTGGATTTCTAACACTATATGAACACACACACACACACACACACATAACTGCAGATGATTAATCTCTCCTGACATTGTCTCTTAACTCAAAACCGCCCACCTTTTAATCACCTTCCATTGTCGTTCCACCATTTTATGGAGCTTTTGGCCCTGGATTAACTTGACCAGGAGCAAATGTACTTTTCTAGGTCCCATTATATTCCCTGTGTGTCCGTAATTACAGCCAACAGCACTCGGGGCCCAAAGTCATTTCCCTGGTAACCTGTCATCACATTTGCTGGCGTGTCTAAACCTATAATCTATGTAAAACATGCAGGAAAAAAAGAAAAGTCTGCTTTTGGGTTTAATACGGTCACATGTGGATTACTCACAATTACTCACTGTGGTACAAGAAAAAGCTGCCGTTCAACAAATGCAGCCTTGATATTGAGATTCTCGCTCTCTCTCAACTTTGTTTAGTGCAGCTTTGTCATCCTTTAACTATTAGGTTCTAAATGCTGTGGTATTTCCACAGTCAAACTGAATTTGAAGGTTATTTCTCATGCTTTCCCAGCACTTTACAGCTGCGGTAAATGAATATGAATATGTCCATCGTATACATGATTAAGTCACTCGTTTAGGCCTCCAATAAAGGAGATGGCATTTCACTATAAACAGGGATAATTAGGGATTTTGAATAAATATCTAATTGTGATTGTAACATGATTCTCGTTACCAGGGGAAAGGTATTTTTTACATAATTGTTCTCGTTTTAAATGATTAGCATGTGGCATCAGTGCAGTGTTTTCTTCAGTCTGTAGAATATGAAAACAGTATATTTACCTGAAAATGGTCAATTTGACTCATATTTTGGTTTTAAGAATAAATGCACCTCCTGCGATTTGAAACGTGCAGTAGGCCGCGTTGCAATTTTTGATAACACTAATATTATTTATTATTTATACCTCCATCTGTTACGCAAACCATCCAGTCAGTATTTTTTAGCCGTTTATCCAATTTTGAAGCACTTTTCAAGCCTTGAAAACACAACATGAAAAGGATTTCCAGCAGCGATGTTCGTGCAAGCTTTGAGTCATTTTAAGTGTTTTGAGAGTAAAGGAAGTTCATGACCATGTGACCCTGAGTCAAATGTTCAGAAACAGATTGTTTGATATGATTTCAACGTCAATATCAATGAGCTACGGAGATTAGATTAGAAAAACAAGCAGCAATAATATGTGCTTTTTATTTTGACATTTTATATGTGAATTTAAGACAAAAACAATCAATATTTGAAGCCTTGTATCATTTTATAGCACGAAGCCAGGAATAAAATGTCATGCAATAAGCACTACAAGTAGAACTGCACACAGAACAACCACAACAGTAAAACCACTAAGTGCTTTTAATGTTGTGGCAGACAAATGTGGCTCTGTTGTTGAGGGAGTTCATTCTTAACCATATATTAAAACAAATTAAAAATCAGAATTTAAAAACAATGCAATGCACAAATCACAGATGCTGCATTTTAATTGTTTAAAAACATAGAAATGTTGGAAAAAATGTAAACCTTATTAATGCATTCATAAAAAGGTATCATATTATGTACATATCATCTTGTTATAGATCTTTAACAAGATCTGGATGTCTTATATCACAATATTATGTATAAATAGCGACTTTATGTAGGATTGACTAGAGAATTTATTTTGTTGTCATGTAAAGCTGCAGCTTTGAACTTGTCAGTATTGATATTTTAGTTAATATGAACCTGTTTTATTGATTTGAAATTCATTTGGAGAAAGTGCCACAGTGGTCATGTTTAACTTGTACAAAAATAAAAGATATTTAAACCAAAGAAAAGTACAAAAAAAGTCTTTACATTTTACTTTAGAGTAAAGGAGAACTTTTTGATTTGATTGATATTGTGATATAAATGGATATAAATTGTATTATATCATATCACAGGAAACATGGCTGGTCAGTGTTTATCTACAGTGCACTGAGGATGAAACTGAGTTAAGTATTTTTCTACAGTATATTCTACAATTGCTGGTCCATCAACGTCATGTACAAACGTTTCCATAGATTTTAATTTGCTCATTTAATCTGACCAGGAAAGTAATAGAAAGTGAATATTTTCTCTGTTTCTATGTCCGTCCGCCACATTTGAGAAGCACCGACCAGTGACGTTGGAGCGAGTGTTTCAGCGTTTATATCCATTTCAACCCTCACAACGTCCCCAGGGGGCAGAAGAGACGGTGCACCGAACCACACGTGAGGTTGTTGTACACATAAATGCATCGTGGTGACGACGACCTCACCTGTCATAGCAGTTGAAGTCGTCCAGCCAGCAGCCTTTCTTCACCAACTTGATGGTCCCTGAGGAGTTGAGCCAGGAGGCGTAACAGTGCAGTCTCTTGTCCTTCTCCCCTTCACAGCGCTCAAAGCCGCTCTGGTTGGTCTTCTCCGTGCGCCAGTTGTCATTGTAGTACATGCACTCCCGGGTCTCTGCCTCGCCCAGACTGTACCCTGCGATGGACACAACGCCGCAGTCATCTCACAACGTCACGACATGAAACTCAGACACACACATTATACACTTGGGTGACAGCACTCGCTCGGCCATCTCTGCTTTAGTTTATGAAGTGACGTGAACGTTTACTCTGTGTGGCGGGTAACACGTTTATTGGACATAACGCCGCAGTGATGCGCGCGGTGGGCGCCTGTACTTGAAACACTGTGTGATGACATTACGGTTTTAATCGTTTGAGAGAATCACAGTGTATTGTTAAAAAAATAGATGATTTATCCCACCTCTACTGTGAGGAAGAGTAGAGTCTAGAGCAGGGGTGTCAAACTCATTTTAAAATAATAGCATAATAAACTATGAACAACAAGAACCCCTTTGTTTTTTCTCCTTTGTTTTACATTTAAGTGCAATTTCAACACTATCATGCCTAAATGTACTATTGACACAGCACACTGGATCTATAAAGGCACAAACATTTAGTCACGGGTATCTGGAGCATTTGACATTACGTTGAGATTAGTGTGAAATTTGAACAAATTCATCCTGTGGGCCGGTTCTGGCCCCCGGGCCGTATGTTTGACACCCCTGGTCTAGAGTCTTTAAAAGCATCTCATCGGCTGCTCCTTGTAGCTCAACGTGCACTAACCCCCACATTAATTTCATTAGCTCTCGTGCACTGGAGTTTAGAATATTTGACAAATAATCCTGTAGAATATTCAAAGTACAACATTTGTCTGAAATGCCCGTCCCTACCATGAGGGAATGAAGGAAAAAAATCATCTTGAAATGTGTTTTCTCCCCAAAAAAGATGACATCTGCAATCCAAGGTTTAGAAAAATGATTTTCAGGTTCATTTACAGCACGTTACTTAAAGGCTCAAATGAGACTCACGTCATTTCACTTTCTTACACCAGCATCTCAGTGAACTTCTACTTGTGATTCTGCATCACTGTCCTGTTCCATCTCAACAGACGTGATGAAAACTCTCACAAACAAAACGATGATGTCATAATCCCACCTTCATCCATATTCTTTCCTCAGTCACCCTGGCTTTCTTCATTCTGCCTCTGTTCCTGTGATTTTATACATATTTAAGTAAATCTCTATTTAGGTTGTTCGAGATGGAGACCATTTATATTCGTGCATTGTTAAAAAAATAGATGATTTATCCCACATCTACTGTGCGGAAGAGTAGAGTCTAAGTCCGAAGGGGAGGTGCCAAAAACACTGAACATAGGGGCTGGTTATTTTTGCTAATATTAAAAAACACGTAGCACACTGTGGGGCTTTGGTGCATCCACACTACAGTGCCACATAAAGGCCTGGCATATTCCACGATTGTTTACGTTTCCTTTGGTTTCAGTGTGGATAAGTTCATGTGGAACAATATTCTCTGAGCAGCACTGTGGCACACGGCCAAGTTTGAGAAGTCTCTGTAGTAAAAAGGGAGTTCCTCTGGGCTAAGAAACAGCAGCTTGGCATGAGAACATAATTCCCCACAAAGTCTTATCAGAGGAAAAAAAATTGAATTTAATTAGCAATAGTTGAACAATGATCTGCCGTGCCTTTGGTTTAGAGACACCTCACACACTGTGTGCTACTTCTATAGATAATAGATTCCCTCGTATCCTCCTGGAGTGCAACACATCTGTAAAGACAGATAAGACTTTCTTTCTTTAAGAGCAAGCCAAGGTGAAGTAAAAAAAAAAAAAATATATATATATACTGTACATATATATATACACACACATATATATATATATCTGTCAGACATAATGTTTTATTATTATTATTATTATTTATTCCTCCTCATCTGTGGATTAACGTGGAGCGCAGTGAAATTAAAAAGGAGACGAGTATTTAAAAGACAGTGGAGCAGACAAACAACATAACATGTGTGTGTCATTCACAAAAAAACCTGCTGGACATTCATGCCTGAAATCTTTGTTCACGGGGAAAAAATAGAGCCTGTCTCTTTAAATCCATGCCTATAGGAGGCTGCCCATCCCCCCAGTGTTACCCCCACTAACCCATTACACACATCCTCACATACATGCACTGGGTTGTCCAGCAGAGCACAATGGACTTCATTATTGCGTACAAAACAACACACACACACACACACACACACACACACACACACAGGTGTGTGAGTGAATATGCAATGGCCAAATATCGTGCTCAATAATAAAGGAAGGTGATAAAGACACACACACACACACACACACACACACAGGGTTCGATGCTCCATTGAGAGCCGAGATGGCATTTCTGATATCTGTGGTCACGTGATCTGGGAGGACTTTTACTACAAGATCATTCCCCAACCCCCCACACCCCCTCCCTCTGTCACTAAAGCGAGAGGCTTACACTACAACAACATGGATCCAGGAGAAGCAGCTTAACACACACACATATATATATAGATATATCTGTGTGTGTATATATATATATATATATACTGTACATATACATATATATATATATATATATATAGCCCTCACTCCCGAGTGCTGATCTATAAACCATAAAGGAATCATCCGCGCTGCTGCTCGCCACACAAATGTACCTCAATTCAGTTTTATTACAGTTCTAAGAAGGAAAAGAAATAGAAATATTGATATTTGTATTAGCCACACGCAAAAGTAAGTGTCCACTAATGTGTGAGGCACAGCATGAATATCCCATAAGTTACAGGGGATAACAAAATAAAAAGCCAAACAAAAGAAAAACCGTCTCAGGCTCAAATTTCACGTGGTACCAAGTCCAAGCGTTTGAAGTCCGAGTTGTAACAGTAACGAGCTGATGTCTCTTCAAATCACACGCCATTGATTTATTTAAAGAACAAACACAGGGAAGTGAAGTGAACTGGTGTCACTAAACAAGACGTGAACATGCAGACGATACGGTTTCACGATGTTGATGCAGCTGCTGCTTCTATTCCTGCCACTGTGACAAGAATCATAATAATAATAATAATAATAATAATAATAATGAGGGCGAGGGGACGCAACAGTGTTACACCTGATCCTTTTAAACGTGTTGTTTTTGTGAGAAAACATTTAAAACCACGAGAATAAAAAGAGTCGCAGCTCCTGCCGTAAACACAATGTCCGAGGAGGAAATGGACGTGTTTATGAGGAGAAAAGGGGATTAACACGAGTGGAGTGAAATCTCCCTGTAGCTAAACGGTTAGCATAGCCTGCCAACAAAGTTTCAAGTGTAGCACAATAACAAAACAGCACAAGCAACTTCAAAGTGTCGCTGTTTGCGGGGCAACAATAGCCGCTTACCTGCGCACAAAGTTCCCAGAAGAAGTGAACAAGTCAGCCATGAAAAAGACATGTTCTCCCACACACACACACACGCGCACACACAGACAGACAGACAGACAGACGTCCCTCCGCCAGCCCGCGTTCCGCCGCCGACGACGTGAAAACTCAGCCTGTCCGAAACATCGGTCCGCGGGATCAAAACGACCACAGGCCTCCGGTCCCTCCAGCAGCGTCTAACCACAAGCACCACCTTCACCACCTTCACCTCCTCTTCCTCTTCCTCCTCCACCACAGCGCGTGTCAGTGGCCGCGACGGTGCAACAATGTTGCAAGAAAAGACGGGAGCGCTGAATTGACCGCCAGCCGCTTGGTCCGCCCCTGAGAACGGCGTCTCGCATCGAAGACTGAGTCCAAACGTCGAACGCGAACCCGCGGAAGCGTCCGAGGCGGCGAACCCGCGGAAGCGTCCGAGGCGACGGTCCGAGGCGACGGCCCGACGCTGTGTCTCACGCACGTTTCACTTGAAGAGCAGCGGCGCCGCGTCGGGAGGTCGCTCGGGGTTTACATGCATGTTACTGATCTGTGTCCAAAATGGCTTCTAAATGGGGAATGGGCTGCACACAGACCCGGGAAATACCCGGATGTGTAAACACAAAGAGGGGAATTCAGGCAGCCGTGCAGCGAAGTGACCCGCGCGCGCGCACGCACGCACGCACACACAAACACACACGCACACGCGCGCGCCTGATTGACTTTGATTTCAGCCTCATGTTCACGTTAACTATGACGTGTAGACAATGTATAGACGGTGTACTTGTTTCTGTTGACATGTTACAGCTGTTTTTCACTCTACTTTCATTTATGAACGTGAACTCAATTTTCAAGTAATAGGTGTGCCTCCTTTTTTTAATTATTTAACGGGTTAAACGTAATAAATAAGCCATAAAATGCTGTTTTTAACTGACATTTTTGTGCTTTTTGCTAGTTTTTAAATAGACACACCTGTATTTTTACATTTACATTGATTAGCCTTTATCAGTACTAGTACAAATTCAGTATTTCAGTACATTTTCTCATACATTCTATATTTACACAGTGTAATATGGTCCGTGATGCATATACTATATTCTACATCCCCACAAGTCGTCTACAATCATTCTTTTTGTGTATTTTCTCCTCATCTGAATGATCTCTTATGCAGAAGTGGTTGTGCTAAAAATAACTGACCCAATTTGGAGAAACAGGATTCAATAAATGCTTATTAAAATGTTGTAAAGTGCATACTTATGGTATTTTTCATAACAAAACGCGGGGTATGTGACAATAATGTCCCCTCGTTTTCTTTTATTTGTAGTAATAGTGTTTGTTTTGGCAGGTTGCTTCCCAAACAGGCATGCCAGCCACACTTTACATACATTATTCATTTATTTTTTATTTTTACCACCCACCTCTGGCTAAGTGGGAGTGTTTCTCTAATGTATATACAGTACCTCCATTAAAGTGTCTTCCAGAGACACTTACTGTAGTTTCTTTACACACTTTTTAAAAACTCAAGTCCTTTGTGCCAAATGATGAATCCCATTATCACAGAGAAATAACAGAGACGTCGTTAAAATGCCATTAAGACCTGCTCACAGGTCCCTCTCTCCTTCTTACATCCCGACTAATGGCATGTTGGTGACACTCAGACAATTCATGCAGCAAATGGCCCAGGAATAAGGTTAACTATAGGTAATCGCTGTTAAACTAGTGCCGGCGAGTGTAACTCAAGACAAAGCATTTCCTTATTAGCCTGTCCTATATTGACCCCGTAACTCGATGGAGGCCTCAAGTGAAACCCTGTAAAGACGGATGTTCTGTTGTCATGACAGCCAGAGGGGAAAAAAGACGCAAATGAGTTGCCATTAAAGGTCCACACGCCATCACCATGGTGTGACATTCCGAGAAGTAGGAGAGCAAGGAGTGAAAGGATGAAAAACATGAAACGTGTTTGCATAATGTGATCATAAATATTTGACCCACCTTGTGTAAATTCTGTATTAAATTTAAAGAACGTATTAGTCAAAGTTAACATGAATTTGCATGAATTTTATCCCTCTTTGCCTCCATTGTGCAACAAATGCCACAGAAAACCTGTGGCATAAGCAAACTGATGGCACTTTTCCATGATACAGTTGTAGCACTACTCAACTCTACTAGACTCAACTCTACTCGGTCCATTACTTCATAGTACCTCCTCAACGTGGGCGGGGCCATCATAACACGCTTGTGAAAAACTGCCATAACGTTTGTTTCCTACGCGACGCACACACACAAATGAGTGACAGTCAAACGCTTGTTTTCAGTGTAGAATCAGTGGATTCAAAACATGTGTTCACAGAATCGTTCAGTACTTCCTGCATAACCAGAGCATTTGTGACTCCGTCTGACACTGAACTGAAATACGACTGAACGGGTTGTGATTCGGCTCACGATCGGCGGGGTGGCCGGCGGTCTGTTGACGTCACGGTGTTTTTGTGGTCATGGAAAAACAAAAACAAAATTGGACTGTATAATGCTGCTTGGGGCCCCATGACAGGAGCCACAAAAAACTGCCTGCGGTGGAGTGATGATCCACTAGGGGGCAGAATACAGGTATCAGATCATATACAACAGGTTTTAAAGGAAGTAATTGATGGTGTTGATAAGTCTCAGTAGCTTGTGTAGTAAATATGATACAAATGGTTTTATAGGGTTAAAAACTGTTTGCCGTTTAAATTCCACATCATTTAAAAAACCCTCTCCAGTCTTTTAATCACATTTGTCTTCCTTTATCTGTCTTCTTGTTACTTGTTACAAAGACTCTTTTAAGAGAATAAATACATGTCAATAATATGTCCAAAACATGCTCTTAACCTATTTATACTTTCCCTTGTTCCCTTGTTTCCCATGTATATATATATATAAATGTGTATATATATACTGTATATATAGATAGATAGATAGATAGATAGATAGATAGATAGATAGATAGATAGACTGTGCTTGCTGTTCCTGCTCATTGTATTTTTCACATTTTATATTTCCCCAGTCTTTGTTTATTTCTATCAATGATTTCTCTTTTTAACGTTTCCATAAAAACACTTTTATAGAGACAGGTGTTTACAAAGTAGCATCTGCTATAAATACCACGACACTTTCACCAGACAGCTGTTTGCAGTAGATCTATGTAGACTGTAAAGTCCCGCGGTAAGTGAACCATAAATAACTCCACATCGAGATTCATAAGTGGTTTGAATTTGTGTTTCTTATTTCAGGGACTTCTGTTCAAACATCCAACACATTAATATTTGTTTCATGTGTTTGTGTCAGACATTTTGATCAGGATGAAAAGCCCGAGGCGAGCGTCACTGTCACGGTAAAACAGATAAATGACACTAGGTGGTAGCAGAGTTTGCCGGGGCGGCTGCTGATCCTGCTTCACCTTGTGCAATATTTGTCTTTCACTCTTGACTCTATATGTTCAGAGGGCACACGGTTACTGTTGTTCACATTCATCTTAGTGTTGTTGTTGTTGTTGTTGTTGTTTGCTTATTGGGCCACGAGTTTCCTCTGTATTTTACCACCCAAAACCTTTTCATTTCCTTCCGGGGTAAATAAAATGCTCATTTATGAATGTGAGAGACTCTGTATGAATTCCCCTTATCATCTATTAATGAATCCATTAGTATAAGCAAAAGTGCAGCACTTAAGGGTTTTGTAGTCATGGTGTATAATAGAAAGCAGTTACCAAATCATAGCCCACAGTCATTTCTCCAGTGAGATGTGATGGCTAAGTTAAGGGTTTGACAGAATATAAAAGGAGGAAAAAAAGGGGGAAATAAGATTGAAGGAATTTGAATAATTCAGTCAATAAAACAACAACAAGCAGTGACAATTTTTATTATTTTCCAGGCTCACTGAGTCACCAGAGGGATTATGTCCTGGTCCCTGTCGTTGTGTCGTTTGCCACCATTTCAATAGACTGACTGTTAAGGTTCTCTTTCCTCACTCAGTCATCGTCTAACACTTTATCCTTCACATGAGGGTCGTGTGTCGCTGGAGCCAATCCCAGCTGACATAGGGTGAAAGTCAGTCAGTCAGAGACAGGCTGTCCCCACAGATCCAGAGAGACGGCATCACTGCATCACTGCTGTGAAATGACATGTAATGTAATGCTCAAAGCGAGCGGAAGAAGACGGAGCGATGGGAACACAAGCAACGGATTTCAGGCTTAATTCTTGGTAAAACATGGACTATGAGCTAATGTTATACTGTTATGTACTAGAGTGACACCCAGTCATTTGTTTCCCTCCAGGCTCTTGTAAACCTTCACTTCACTCTGGAGGAAGATGAAGATGAAGATGTCAGGATACTGCAGGTCTGGAATCAGTGTAGTTATGAGGACCAGATCTATTCAGTCTGTTGAGAAACTTGAATGTAAATGTCCATGGATTTAAAGTGTGCAGTGAACGTGGTGCTCATACTAACCCAGTCACATGATCTGTTGTGTGGATAATGTCAACAACACATTTCATGACATTTCATGACTGTATGAACGTATATGCATGTGTTACAGTGTGTGTGTGTGTGTGTGTGTGTGTGTTCTCAGTCTCCTCCATGTTCTCTGCACCTGAGGCTGTTTTCCAATTACAGGCCAGAGTAATAAAGGCTGCGAGGAGCATCACTGGAGGGTGATGTGGCCATGGTGACAGTAGACAAAGGTTTATCTTTAATCACCTTCATAATTTACCTTCATGGACCTTCTTTTTCACTGGAGGTGGATCAGTCTCTTCCCTCTGAAGTAGCACATTATTTGTTTGATTGGTTTGAGGGTTTTTGTAAATAAACATTCATTTTGACCTTCTCCTTTTCAGAATCCTGTTTTTTCAGCACTTTATCTTACTGCCCTTCATTCCCATAGACCCTCGGGGATGTAACAGCATAGTTAGTGTTTTAAATGCCAGGTTTAATGACTATATCACAATGATCACAATAGTCCCCTCTGGTACGGCCACCAAATATAACCTCCTGACAACCACGTTTGTGGCACTTAAGTCATTGAAAATGAACATCAAAAGACAATAAAGTCAAATGTTTGGCGTTTTAATTTAATGTCATTCTGTTTATACTGCCGTGAGGTCTTTGTTTCCTCAAACCACGGTTGATGTTTTCGTGTTCTGAAAGTCTTTGTGTACATATGGGCAATCAGAGTTTTTACTGGTACTATTGTGACAACCTTTTCTAAAAGGAATTAATATTCATACAGATTCATTTCATTCACTTTGAACTAAGTTTGTAATGGAATAGCCCAGGTATATACTGTGTATATATGTATATGTATATGTATACTGTGTATATACTGTATATGTATACAGTATATACACAGTATAAGGAGCTGTATTGTAATCTTTGAGCTGTGTCCTGGAGTGGGGGAGGGGCAGATAAGGAGAAAAACAAACACAGAGAATGAAAATGAGGATATACAGTAAATGACCCGCTGTCGATGACACAAGGTGTGGTTGAAGTTGTTTTCTTCACTTATCCGTGTTTGAGTTTTTAAATACGGGGGTCATAGTTCAAAGCACATATCCCTCCAGCTTTTCCATTTTTTTCCCCTGTCGACGATGTGGAGGGGATCCCGGGATCAGTGGAGACCTTTGACCCCTGCAAATCGGAGTTTAGACATGAAACATTAACAGAATTAAACACAGACAGTGTCAGAGGTTATTTTTGCCATTTGTGGAAGAAGAGCAGACAATGAGATGATTGATGATTTGGATACATATTATTAATGTAATGTAATGTAATATTATAGTGTGTGACGTTTTGACACATGTGAATGGGTTCGATGTTAAAAAGCTTTTGTATTGTTTGACGTGCTTTTATGTAAAAGACACTGATTTACTGCGTTCTGAAGCAGGAACTTACTGTGAGGGAAATTCTTAGTCCTCAGTCACTCTTTCATTTATTCATTTATTCATTATCTACCACTTTGTCCTCCACCATGAGGGCCGTGAGGCTGCTGGTGCCAATCCCAGCTCAGCTGACAAAGGGTGAACGGTGGGGTATTTCCTGGATAGATGGCCAGTCCACTGCAGAGCAAACATTTACACACTCACACACTCACACATGAGAGGAAATGTTATTATTAATGACCTACAGAAGAATATAGAGCTGGGCCACATGTCGGTATAGTGGCTAACATTGTTGCCTCACAACAAAAAAGAGCCAGGTTCGTGACATGGTCCGACTTCTGTGTGGGGTTTACATACGTGTGTGTGTGTGTGTGTGTGTCCAAACACATGCAGGGGGTAAATGGACACTAAATTGACCACAGGTGTGAATGGTTGTCATGGGCGACCTCTCCAGGGTGCACAGACTGAGATGGTTTCATGGTCGGCGTAAACCGCGTGTCCTCCTGATTCCACCGACAGATGATGACACGTGTCATGTTCAGGACGTTAAACAGACCGGTCACCACTGTTGTGCACTACCAGATAAAGAAGGAGTGATGGAGGAGTCACTGTTTCTAACTCCACCACGTCGCTGCTGCTGCTGCTGCTGCTGCTGCTGCTGCTGCTGCTGCTGCTGCTGCTGCTGCTGCTGCTGCTGCTGCTGCTGCTGCTGCTGCTGCTGCTGCTGCTGATGCTGCTGCTGCTGCTGCTGCTGCTGCTTCATGATCATCTAGACCGTAACTTCACGTCATTGTGCTGATGTGGTTTAACTAAGCCAAAGGTTTTACTCCTTCATTTCAAATAGGTCGGCCATAATAATCCACACAGAGCAAACATACTTGTCCTCTAATGCCACAAATCCCAGTAATGAGTGTGTGTGTGACAGATGCTGTCATAAATAACACAGACACAGTGGACACAGGGTGGACGTGTGTCTGCACACTGACAGACTGTGACCCCTGAGCACAGTTTACCCAGGGCGAGCGAGAGGCGGAGCATATTGACTTAACAGAGATCTGCCACTTAATGATGCCCTGATACCATGACTGGACAAAGTGTGAGGAGGTATAAAAAGAGGCAGAGGTCGATGACTCCACATCAGTTATTGTCAGAAACCAAGAAGGAGAAGACAGCCCGGTATGTAACGCAGTGTTTCATCAAATATATTTAGTAACAAAGATGCTTTTTATTTGCTACCAAATGTAAATGAACGTGTTGTGTTAAGATTTAAGATTTAAGATGATTTCAATTGAGCTTATTCCTGTTTACGAGCCACAAAAGTGTGATTATTAGTCAAGTATGATCAAACGTGTGCTTCTTCTCTTACAGTTGAAGAGAACGATGAAGTTTGTGGTCTTGGCTTTGAGCATCGCCCTGCTGTTTACAGCTGGTGAGTCTGTCATTCATTCTCCACTCAACAAACAACCACGTGCTGTCACAAACTCACATTATAGTCGACCAAAGGGTTGCCAGTTTGAGTCCCCGCCGGGTCCAGTTGGGGTACCAGTGAGCAAGGTACCGAACCTCCATTACTTATTGTTTATTGGACACTCTAAATCTAAAGGGTGAGCAATTACTTTTCCATTGGAAACAGAACATTTCATCTCAATATTCATTTCCTTTAAGTTCAAACAGCAACATTTACGTTTCATTACATGTCATTAGAAGTAAGGAAGTGTTTCAAGTAAGACAAACTATAAAGAGCTCGTCATTTGTTTTGTGCTCGTAAAAACGTTACGTTTATTAACCTTGTGTGGGACGTGGCCGTGGAGCTGGATCATGCACAGACCCTGCAAGTCAATGTCCTTATTGTCTTAATGTCCTTTCTAACACGTTTAGATTCTCAGGTCAGATTTAAATGACCACAGTTTGACAGACTTGACTGTCAATCATCATCATCATCATCATCATCGTCGTCATGGTTTTTTTGTTCCCAGGTGGCGCCCTGGACTGCCACCGATGTGTCCCCAAAACCGCCGGAGGACACTGTGACCTCAGTGTAGAGACATGTAAACCAGAGAAGGACGGCTGTGCTGCTGCCAAGTTCACCAGAGGACCACGTGGGTTTCCTAAAACCTCTCAATCTATGAGATGATTAACAAAGTCATGGACTCAGGGCAGTCACAGGACTCCCCTGATCCACATGAGTCGGTGCTACTAAATCTAAAGATTCAGTCAATATTAAAAGAACTCATGTTCCACTTCTTGTATGTTTAGATTATCCTTAACATTTCAACTTAGTTGTAAATTTAGTGTCATGTTGTTGAAGTCTGGACAGAACTAAACATTAGTGAACATGTTTAATAGATATTGATCTTCTTTAAGTGTCAGAATAAACATGATCATAATAATGAAGTGACCACAGAAAAGTCTGGGAATAACTCAGATTTGTTTTAATTGCTCAGCCTATTAGTGACAGAATATTGTGATGAAATCCTTCTTTTTCTTTTCCCCTCTTTTGTCAGTGGGCCAGTACCAGAAATGCATGGCTCTGTCCGACTGTGAAATGCTGAAGACGAACGCCTTCATTGACATCAAGTGCTGCAGTGACGACATGTGCAACACCTATTAAAAAACAAGGCTCTGTTTGAGTAACGTCATTATGCAGAAAAATAAAGGTGTTTGAACAACGTTCCCATGTGTGAAAAGATGTTTTCATCACTAGTGGGAATAATAAAGACACATAAAGACTTAGAGGCTCCTCTGTGATGTTTTAAGTCCAATACTCTAAATATTAATAAATATTCTTAGTCTGAGACAGAAGGTAAATCATCATGTTGTGAGGATCAGATCCAAAAGCTACGATTCTGTTCTCTGTTGCTTCTGTTAAGAGGATTTTCATGACAGTTGCTCCTGTTGGTCGTGTCTTCTTCACCTTATTTAGTCACAAACAGCCGTCTGTGGTTAAAATGTCACTTACACTGTAAATAGAATGTAAAGCTATTAGAATATTTTAGTTTGACATAATTATCACATTTCCTTGTTGCACTATTTAAGTATAATAATAATAATAATATGTATAATTGAGCTGTTTCCAAGACCAGCAACCACCAGTGGAGTCACATGACGTCCAGAGCTCTGTACGAGGTCGTGTGTGTGTGTGTCTACCTCATGTAATAATTAATAATAACAATAATAATAATGATGATGATAAATTATTATTATTACTGCCTCATGTATTGATCTTGTGCTGAATAATCACAATCATCAGTACAGTAATAGTCGGTGCTTGAGCCTGATTTACATAACCACTTTTTGCTTTAATGATTACAATCAAAAACATTTGTACAACATTTTCAACATTAGAAAATGGATGCAGGTTTTTATTTTTTTGTTTTTTGGGGGCTGACAGTGACTGCTATGCAAAACAAACTGAGGGACAGAGAGGTGGACACTGCGTGGAGAGGAAGTAGAAAAAGAGCTGTTTACTGACGATGTTTCAGAACAAAAGTCCGTGTTCAACTAAACCTTCATCCCCGTACGTCTCCTAACTTGTGTTACTTTGAATTGATGGGGGTTCGTAGCCTACATGGGAGCTGCATAATGAGAGGCTAAGAGTCGCGGTTGTTTTTCTGATACACACACACACACACAGGGAGGAGGAGGAGGAGGTGGGAATATAAGATGAAGGAGCCACCACTCTTTTTTTCAAACACATGAAGAAAACCAAGAATAGGAAATACTGATAAATAACAGTGGATTCAGAGCCATAAATAGACAATATTGGATATTTAGGACTCTTGGGGATGGGAGGGGGTGGGGGGTGGAGTCAGCTGAGGTGGAAGAAAACTGGCAGCTAGCCTTCAAGTAACGGGATATCCCAGTGCAGTGTCCTGTGTGTGTTGATTGGGCGGCTCTACATCATGGAGCAGGATGTCTTTCCCGGCTGCACACCGCCATCCATCTTCTCTGCCTCCAGGATCATCCTCCGGAAAACTTCCACCGCCGTCTGAGGAGAGAAAACACACGCACATGCGCACGCACACGCACACACACAGCCTTACGTTAGCGCTTTGCTAACCGGATTTGAAGCATATTAGTCGACTTCCTGAAAGACGAAGGTTTCAGATGAAAGATTCTGTCGCACATGTTGATCGTGACCAGGTTTCCTCTGCTTTTTCCACCATGATGAATAAAATAAAATAAAATAAAATAAAATTGTTGATCTTGATGTTATCACCGGTACCTGGCTAGTGTGTGTGTGTGTGTGTGTGTGTCTTCTCTTCTTCACCTCTCTTGTCCACTATCCATTGTGTTGGTATTTAAACTCCTTGCACCTTCACCTGTCTCACTGTCATTCACACACAGATATTCTGTCTTGCTCCGACCAACCTTCCTTCCTCTTCTCTCCAGGCTCTCGTCCACCTGTCCCCTACTGTCCAAGGAGACTTCTGCTTAAAGAGACAACCCAGTAAAGCGTTGTCTCCGTCTGCTTCAGAACCAACCGTCTTCACGTGTCATGAGAACAGCTGGAGACACGTTGCTTCACATATACGTTGATGTGTTTCTGGGACTGTGCTAACTGTCATGTGTGTAACAGAGAAGAGATAAATATGGATATGAGCATTAACTGAACACCCTCAACTCTCACCTGGTTCTCTTTAGCCGAGGACTCCATGAAGGCAGCGTTCCAGGAATCGGCCAATGCTTTACCCTCCTCACAACTGATTACACTGTTGAAAAAGCACACACACACACGCACACACACATCAGGACAAAACACAAAAGTGCTTCACCTCTCAAATCCTTTGGAAAATTTGAATTTCTGGGATTTGAATGTGTTCTGATCTTGTAAAAGATGATGTGTGCGCTGTATTTATTTAAAGGACGATACAAGTGCCTGCAGCCTGTAGAAAATGATAGAAGAAATGGACAGAGACCATGTTGAAGTCTTGTGCTTTCACCCTAATGTATGCGGTCTGTGTACATTTAAGGCACAGTCGGTGTGCTTGGACGTACCGCTCCATATGTAGGTCATTCTTGTTCCCGACGAGCATAATTGGTACTCTGCATTGGAGGAAATGAACGGTACAGTGACGTTTATGCATGACTTATTATTATCATATATATATATATATATATATATTATATACAGCATGTCTGGGAACACACAGTGAACCTTTCACAACATAAAGCAGCGACTGTCATTCTGAATTGGTAAACACTGCATTAGACTCTGAGTTGAGGAGATACTCACTGAACTTTCCCCACCATGTCCAACAGTTTTTCATGGATAACTTGTACAACTTCAAAGCTGCAAGAATGAAGTTAAGAGTAGTTCACTTCTCAGTCTGCTTTCCCCCAAAATCACACAGAAAATAACAGACATTGATTAAGCGTGATGTTTAAACTATACCTTTTATTAGATGTGACTGAATAAACCAGAATGTAACCATTGATATCTATGGAGTAAGTCTGTGGGAAGATAGAGTACTCATCCTATGAACAGAAAATGGAGAAAATGCTTATTTATCATATTGATCGACTAATGACCAAACTATGAAACACTGTTTTCATATGAAAATCAATACCTGTCCTGCTGTGTCCACCAGCTGAAGATGGTACTCTTGTCCATTTATTGTGATCATTTTGGTAAAAGCTGCAAAGAACAGACAAGACTGATTGGAACATACTGAGGTGAAGGCACATCCGAGATACAACCCTGTTATAGATGCATTATAGATGCATTATAGATACATTATAGATTCATTATAGATACATTATAGATGCATCTGTGTATGCGTGGCACCACTGCGTACATGTCGATATCTGCAGCAGGGCTGAGGCATGTCAGTGATAACGCTGATGGCTCACTTTGTGGAGACCATCCAAGGATTATTTATAGGTGGAGGTAGACCACACATTTGAGAAAGGCAAGGCAGGGTGGTGTGTGTGTGTGTGTGAGTAAACACAGAAACAGCCTGCAGGTACATTTACACTCAAATCTCTGGAGTGTCTGGGAACATGTGTGTGTTTAGGAGGTTGATGGATGACCCGGTGTTCTCCCCTCCAGCAACGCAGACTGTTTAAAGTCGCTTCAAGCGAGGTTCTTCTCTCAGGGTCAGGGACGTCACGTCCTGCCGTTGACCAATCACAGAGGGAGCAATTTTAACCACAAATGATAACAGCAGAGTTTCTCTCAAGGAACTTCTTGAAGTGATGAAATCAGCAGCTGCTGTGTTTGCTTCAGTCTAATTATATGATTACTGTTTAGAAATGTTAATACATCAGATTAAGACGTGAAATGACAGTTATCTACTTGGACTCATGAGGAGTTGTGTAGTTTTTTTACACAACTCCTACACACACAATGCAACCGCCGCCTCTGATTTGCTTAGACTGACATGTGCTCATGGACTTAAACAACTGTCATAAAAATAACATTGGCACGTGGCGAGGAAACGCACGACCACAACACGACGAGAGACACGGTCACCTGAAGCAGCATCTCTGCTGTGCTTTTAAATTTACGTGTGATCATTGTTGTACAGACAGACAGACAGACAGACAGACAGACAGAGCTGTGTTCCGCCGCTGTGTCACTGTCATGTGTCATCAAACGACTTGTGGACTCGACTTTGACAGATCAAAAAATCAGAAGTCATTAATGTCTCAGTACGTTTGTCCGTCTCATTTATATTCACTCGTTTGTGTTTTCACATTTGTATTGTTATTGTATTGTATTATTGTATTGTTATTGTATTGTATTATTGTATTGTACTTGTGCTAAATGACAGGTAATGTAATGTTATTTTTACTGTTGGTGTAGTCCTGTGACCTGGGTTTGAACCCTGATTGGAACAAGGGGCTTTCTGCATGGAGTTGTCATGTTCACCCCACGTGTGCGTGGGTTTTCTCTGGGTTCTCAATCCAAAAACATTAGGTACATGGTACACACAGGTGTGAATGGCTGTTTGTCTCTATATGTGGGTAAAGTGGTAGATAATGGATGGATGGATGGATATTATATTCCCCTGTTTGACCATATCTACATTCTCTTTTGTAAAAGCCATCCTCGAGACAGGTATAGCAAATAAAGAACATATGTGGTACTTCTACACATGCATCGGACAACTGTGAACCACAAATAAATCTATAAATAATACATATCAATGGATACAGGCCAGATAACAGAACACAAGACATTGTTTAACATTATAACCTGTTAAATGTTGAGTTAACTCCAGTAATATTGGATTAAACTCACCACACAGATCACAACATGATGGCTCATTTCCCACTTACTGTTTTCTATTGTTGGATCATAGGAGTCGACAAACTGGCCTTCCACAAACTGAATTGTCAAAGACGACTTTCCTGTAAAAACAAACACACACACACGAGAAATAAATAAGACACAGACCTTTTGTACTGATGTATCATCCTTTTACCAATGACTCTTCCATGTGAATGAAAAGACTCAGGTGGTTGTTTTGATGACCCAGTGTGTAAGGACTGTTAAAATGGGATTGGGCCAAAACACTGCACTCACACGAACAGCTGACTCCGTAGGAAGAGTTGCTAATGTTGTTGTGATGGCTGTGTTACTTTTTTTTACTTTACATTACATTACATGTAATGTGTCCGCCATTGTTGACCTTCACTATTTATTAATGTAACGTTGTCCAACAAAAATAAAAAGCCAAAGTGACGACGTCCCAGAGCGTTTTCCTCAACTTCTGCCACGCGCAGAGCATTTTGTCAAATATTGATGCCGCTCCATTTAAAGTGAATGTGTGAGTCCAACATATGTGACACCTAATAAGATAGTGTTAGTGATAGTGTGTGCAAAATACAATGCTTTCATCCAGAACTCGGTCAACTTGGCAGCTTAAAGTGTGAAAACATGGGCGGGGCTACCATGGAAACCATTTCATGGTCAAACATGAAACCGTGTACGAGTGATTTCCTGTGACACAAATATGACAGAAGTGCTATTAATGGTAAAAATAGCAGTGTTTGTATGTGGAGGTGGCTCTGACTTTCCAAGTCGGTAATCCAAGTTCAGGTGCTTCTGTGCTTCTTCATACACCTTTTCCAGGCTCCAATTCAAGCACTTTCAATGTTATTTTGAATGCTTTTCCAGCACCTTGCAGCAGTGGTAAATTAATATGAAAATATACATACACAAAAGGATTATACTACGCACCAGTGGGGCAGGCACCACTAGTGCACTGAAGGCAGGCATGTCTGAAGTGTGGACCTCCACACTTTATTTGACTTTAATTCATTCCTAACACAGAGACGGGCATTTTCTATACAGCACTGCATATCATTTCCTCTCAGTGCACCCTTTGGGATACTGTCATGTGTCATGTGGGGCCAATAGGGAACTTCATAACGGCACGCTATTTGATTGGAAGGTCAACCACAGGAAACAAAGTTACAAGGGCATCTTATAGGGCACTGCATCACCTTTCTCCTCCATAAAAAGGAACTCCTTCCTCCCAAACAATCCATGTATATTTAGTGTTTGAGGCCACATATTAATGGCATCCAGAAGGGCACTTCCTGCTGATTTTATCACATCCATTTACCATTTCTGACTACAAACCTATATATATATATATACACACAGTACAAATGACTCAGTCTAGGGCCACAAAAAGCCAATGATAGTTATTTGAAAGGGATTATCCACTCGTAAAAACATACTACAATATTGGGTGGTGTATTATATATCACACACTGGACCTTTAAGGTCATAAACTGTCAAACCTTACAGTTGATATTGTATCAATTCACTGTGGAGTAGAGTCAGCCATGTTGAACTCAACACTGGTCTCAGTGGAAATAATCTTATTGCATGGGTGTTTAGTTGCTCCTGTCTGCAGGGCCTGCAGTCACATGCCATTCTCACATCCTCCACATCATTTTACCGCATGCAAAAGTGCACACACACACACACAGTACTGCGTCAAATCCAGTGGTCCTCCATCAGGCCTGGAGGTGCAACAGCGTGGAGTCACATTTTCTAAGAATCACTGATGGAATTAAATCCATATGTTATCTCGTACACATGAAGGGTGGCTGAAAGCCCACTAAAGCCCACTAAAGGCCCACTAAAGGCCACGGCGTGTCACCTGGTGATGCTGCGTGACAGATGCTACTCCCTGTAATTGAAGTCTATTATTGGGGGCGTAGACGCTTCTCACACTGACCCGTGCAGGCCGCTTAAATCGAGCCTCCGCGTCGCATCTCAGGTGTAACGTCTCCGCTCTGTCTCTGTCTCTCTCTCACACACGCGCACACACACACACACGCACGCACGCGAGATACTCACCTACGGATCTGTACCCGAGGATGGCGATTTTCCGTGACTTGGGCTGCGGCATATCTCGTCCTGGTTATCGCATCTAGTCCTCGGGCTGTACCGCAACCTCCAACCGGAATGGCATCCAAGTCCAAGGGGCGCAGAGCTACGACATACAGCCTCCAGTGAACCGCGGGAGAGAGCGCCTCGTGTTTCCTCGTGTTTCCTCGTGTTTCCTCGTCTTTCCTGCGCCCGTGACACAGCTTTGTTGAAAATAAACGTTATTTCAGGTCATTGGGAAAAAAGACATGGAGTATCTGTGAATCTACAATAACTGCGTCACTCCCCTTTGCGATGTAATGAATTAGTAATCAGTGCTCTTCGCTGATTGGCTGCGCGCGGAGGAAAGGCGGGCTCTGATTGGACAGAGCAGCTGTCCGTGCAGGAGCAGCGCAGAGATGCTGACACGTGATTGGCTGTTACAGACACTATGACGTGAAGCTGTGGATGAGTGCAGTGTCATTCATGCTGTGTTTAGGGTCAGAGAGCAGAGATACAGGCCTGACTGAGGAGGATGTGCACATGTATGTGATGTACCATCATTCATATTGTGTTGTTGTTGTTGTTGTTGCTGCAATGTAGTAATGTTGTGATTAAGACACAATGGAATCTATTTAACTACCACACGTTATATTGGTTATTAGTGTGCAACAGCACGTTTTTTTTCTGTAAAATGTCACGTGAGATGAGACCAGGAGTGGGCTCAGTCTACACATGCTGCCATTTTAGACCACTAGGTTTTTACAGTAACCCACAAACCTGCATACATGTCCTGCATCACCCTTAGGGAGGAAAGGGTGAGCTGAGGGAAATTCAGAGGCAACATGTGACTTTACCAATTAATGTTGCTTCAGTTTACACACTCTAGCTTTCACCTAACGTTACTTTTACTTTGTTTTATTTAATATTACATTTTAGTGTTGGAGCCCTTTTGTTTCTTTTGGTTTTTATCTGTCGGTTTATTTGGATTTACAATTGTTTGATTTGATTGATATTTTTGAAATCTCATATTTAAAAAAGAATATATATGTTTTTGTTTATTTAATCTAGTTTAGGCATTGTAATTTGGATTTGTGCTTTGACAAATGACCGCAGCATATTTGAATTTTTTTTTATTTATCCCCCCAAGCAAAGTTTTGTGTATATGTTTTTAATAACATGCAAAAAATGAAATTTGATTTGAGTTGTTATGGTGATGACGTGATGTAAATGAGTCGCTACACTATGCACATATGTGCATATATAGAAAGCATGGGGAAACACTGCTCTCATATATTTGACCATTATTGACTTATTTATTCTCTTGTTCTCTTCCTGTGTTCCTGTCATATAAGTATTTTAAGTGTCTCTATAATGAAAGTCTGTGTGTACTTCACTTCATTGCTTATATTTTCTGCTACTTTCTTCTTCACTACTAATATTATATCTACTCATTTGCTATTTTGTTTCAGTAGATCACTACCTCACTCATGTTTCAGAGAACTGGGGATTATTTCTTAACCTCTCTCTTTAATAGTGTAGCTGTCGTGCTTCCACCTTCCTTCTGTCAGTTGTTGTGTAAATGGCATCACTGTGTCACCACAGACACAAAAACTAAAGTGTAGAGCTGATTTAATCAGGATTTGTGTATATTTAAAAGTTACATACTAAAGTGTTATTGTATTAATTAAAAAGAAACTCACAGTAAAACAGAGAACACTACAACCAGAATATTAACCGTGGTCCAAGTACTGATGGAAATAACTAAGAAGCCCTAAGCTTAGGGCATTATGTACAATATTTGATACAGTATGTATAGCTGTTCTTTTATGATGCTGATATTTACACATTTTAAATTAACATTTAATTGTTACAATACAGAATTGTTCTTCAAATCAACAACATGGACTTTTATTATTATTATTACTGTTATTGTTTATATATTTGTTGATATTTTTTCCATGGTTAAATAAATACATTCTATTTATGAAAAAAGGTGTCCAGTGAGTTCATGACTATATCTTAAAATGTCTTAGTATATTTTTAATGTCAAATTTGACCCCTCGACCCCCGGCTTGGGGCCCCTGTGATCACAAATGGGCCCCCCAAGAGTGCCTGACATATCTCAAAAGAGGACATTTTGTGAAATATTACATTATGTTAAAGGGAATCATGCAAACGTTTCAAAACAAAAACTACTAGTTCAACCAGTCCCCCCTCGCCACTTCCTTCATACTGCAGTGTGTGAATCCAGAATCCAGAATCCAATCAGAATTCTGATTCCAGAGCCAAAACCACAGAACAAGCTCACATCAAGCTCCATTTAGTGGCTCCTTTTTTAAGCTTTTGGGAACATTTTACAGTATTTCATCATAACAAAATATGCTTTTGGTCCACACGAGATAAACATGACACATAAGTCAGTCTTTAATGACATATCTCTAAAATAAAGACAGCAACTGAGCAAACTACAGCGAGAAGATCATGTGCCATAAAATGTGCACTACATGCTAAATGGACTGAGAAGTATGTTTTTCTACACCACACTGATATTTGTGCTGGTGAAACTCACATTTAGTTGATTTATCTTTAACTAGAATAAAGTAAATGCATGATGGTGTTGATCACCTCCACGCTGTGTATGATTGGACAGGCAAAATATGTCAGATCATAAATCTGGAAGCTTAAATAATAATAATAATAATAATAATAATAATAATGACACTAAATCTGAATGACAGAAAAAACATTATATTATATATACATTATATAGATGTTTAAATACCACAAATGTATAAGAATGAACATGTGTGCTATCCACATGTGAGGAGAACCAGCCACGTGATGTAAATCAACTGCAGGAAAATTGCCCTACACTCCTTTGACCAGTAGATGTCCTCATAGTACCATTCATATCTAGAGCTCACACAGAAACCACCAAAAAGCACCACAGGCCACTCTCATGTAACTATTATACCATGTTGCCACAAAAACACCACATTCTAATTACTGTTTATGTCATTTTCCCGTTTTTAGTTCACACAGGAAGCAGCTATTCCTCACAACACAATACAACACACTCTCTCAAAATGTGTAGGCGCCGTATCTCAACAACCTGACACATAAATCAGGTGAGACACACACACACACACACACACACACACACCCTTTATTATCTGGTGTGTTCCTTCCTTTACAAAATGTTTAAACACCCCATGTCTTAATATAACTGTAACCTTAAACCGAACCACAGGCATGCAACAATATCATAGGAGCTAAAGCCACAATTAGTGGGTTAAGCCCATAGGCAGACACTGGTATTCAAAGCAGGCGTGGGGAACGTGGTGAGAGGATGATCTTTGCTTTAAAACTCTAATTAAATTCTTCAAGAAAACTGCTGAAATTTCTACACCGACCATTTGTGAGGCAACACTCTTGAAATAATTATATACATTCAGGGAAAAAAATAGCCCACTGGCCCAAGGGGGAGCAGTTTGTTCCTGCCCTGTGAGCAATGAAATCCCCTGTTTCCCTGTCACGACTGGGCCTATTACTACTTAATCACAGAAATGTCCAACTCGCCTTCAGTTGAGACCCAATAGTCCCTCCCCACACACACACACACATACACTCCTCAGCGCTGGCGACAAGAAATCACTGGTGTCAGCAAACGGCGATTTGTTCTGCATGACATTGGGTGTCAAAAAAACCAAAAAAAAAAAGAAGTGAAATTGCTGAAAGCACAAATACACAACCATGCACATGGACTCTCTGTCTCTCTCTGTCTCTCTCTGTCTCTCTCTCTCTCTCTCTCTCGCTGTCTCTCTCTCTCTCTCTAACACATGCTCTTGGGAAAATGATGACGACCGAGAATAGGTCACACTGGTAATACAGCCATGTTCCAGCGGGGATTACAGTGTGCTGACAAAGGCCAGCAATAAATATACCCCGCAAGAACAACAGGTGTCAGACAAGATTGTTTGACTTGAATAAAAAGGCTTACACTCGCGCCGCAGCAATAATACAGTAGACACTCTTTGACCGCGTCGTCCCTGGTGATTGGAAAACGTCTTTTTAAACCCCAATAATTGATCTTGCAACAAGTCCCAGCTGCGGTTAAGCAAGGTGACGTTGTCCACGATGTCATGTGATCAATGCTGCAGGTTATAAAAATTCTCTTTTAAGCTGTGGGTTAGTGGACATGCAGCTGGAGCCTGTGTTTTTGAACCCTGGGCCCGTGGTGCCGGTGACAGCCTCTTTCAACTGACTGTGAAAGCAGCCCAGGCTCTGTTAGTATGCCAGCCTGATCGCCAGCGGAGCGAGTCAGCCACATCCTCCAGCTGGGCCTGTGCCACCAGTGGGCACCTGGACCCACTCGCAAAACTCATGAATGCATATTCAACTCAGAGGACTGTATTTGTGCGGCATATTTCATCACAGTGTCTGCACAACGCCTGAAGGACAACTCATTACACTTTTATTTTGCTCATCCTTCAGACATCTTCCTACCTATTAGATGCAATGTGGCCTTTTTTTTTTAACTGGCAGATTCACACTTCAAGCAGAGCCTCAGTCACTGGACTGTTTCCAGAGTCACAGAGCCCTGAAAGACAGCCATCGTTATCCAACTCTCACAAGGTGTCATTGTAGGGATCCAATGATTACCATATCAGCACCACATGAAACATTTATGGCTTGCTGGCAGTGATGGTCTGGCAAGCATCCTAATTTCTCCAACAGAGCTTGTCAGATCCCATTGTCTCTATAGTTGTGTTGGCATGAGCATCAAAAATGATCTGCCCTGAAGCTCCTGTCGAGTCACTTGTGGCCACAATCAGAATGTAATATAGGTTTCTCCAGCACACCCGACACCACCGAGGCCGACGTCAAGCAGACAATTTACATTTCATATCCACCTGTCTTCTACTCTGTTGTCCTTCTGTGCACCTGCTGATTTACTAATGTGCTTGTCTACTTTCTAATGCTGAATCTACAACTGTGCTCTTGTCGCATCACATGGCCGGATGATCACAACATACACATGTGCACTGGTTTACGCCTGCTTTACACTTTCAAATGGGCAGCATAGCAGCAACGAGACAGCAGAGAAGGTTCATGTTGAGGATGTTGTGATGGAGGACATGAGGACAGTCGGTGTAACAGGACAGTGAACAAGGCGAGGACAAGATGGAGGCAGACAATCCACTGCGGCGACATCTAAAGGGAGAAGCTGAAGAAGAAGGAAGAAGAAGATAAAGCGCTCGACAGCCACAGAAAAACAGAGGTATGAAGAATAGTAATTAGTAATTAGCACTCCAGTTTTCCCAAAACCTAATTTATTAAAACAATATTTTTCTAATGCCCAAACTTTGATTTGAGGGGGCTCTGACCCCCTTGGTTTGGAGCACATGTGGATGTCTACATGTCTCTTATCTACATATCTACATAATATCACAGGATGTGTCGGGCCTGCCCAACATCGAGCATTAAAGGTCAAGAGCCCTGGAAAACCCCAATGAAACCAGGCTAAAAGGAAGAAGATGAGGAAAGAGAAACAGCTTGAAGAAGGTTGAGGTCATACTGCAACATTAGAGATACCAACTGCCAACACCTCAACAATACTGCTTTAAACAATATTTAAATACATTAGCAGTATATCAAATGTCTGTCAGTTATGTGAGTATTTTTCTTCAGTTTTCTGCAAAAAGCTTTGATTAAACAAAACTAAATCCAGGAATTAGAGTGAATGTTGGCCACAAATACTCCTCAAATAAAAACTGATGTCACCAATAATATCTGCTGGGTGTGTCACTAAGGCCTTTGACAGCTAACCTGTTTAAAATATATCTCTATCCTCTGTGTAGGCTATTATCTGCTCTTATGGCTCCATCTTAAATTTAAAATACATGACTTTAATGAACGGGATGACTGCTTTTATCTTTTGCATTTTTTATGATGCGTCCTTGCTGTTGATTCAAACAATGGAGAAATGTGAATAGACTTATTATAATAGAATTATTGTGTGTTATGAGCTTGTGAATGCTGTTTTCCACTGAGGTCTCTATAGACCCTTTACACTGTATATGTGTGTGTATACAAACATTCCAAGCCTCGCGAGAATGGGAAAACGAACCAAAGAGCAAGTTTGTCCACTGAATAATTCTGAACATGTTCTTTTGTTGCCGATTATAATATAATATAATATTATATTATATTATAATAACTAAATATTAGAGACGTCACATACACACACACACACACACACACACAAATCGAGCCGAACAGCGCCGAACTGTAGAAAAGTTAAAACTACTTAACTATCATAAAAACGTGGGTTAATCTCCAACAACTAGCGGGAGTCTGGTGTAAAGTCACTAGTTGCGCTAGCATGTGCACGCGGGAAAGTCTTGTTTACTTGTCAGCGCGCTAGCCGGCCGGCAGCTAACTACAAGCTAGCTACGTCCAAGACCACAACACAAGTTTAGGTTTCATAAACACACACACACACACACACACACACACTTCTGTGAAATCCAGGCTTTTCAGCGTAATCTATCAGAACGAGCTGGTAAATGATGACTCACCTGAACTGAAGTGAGCGCTACAAACACAGCAGTAGCATCTTTTTAATGCTAGGAGCCACAGAAAAGCGTGACAACGTGTTGGGCTTCTGAAGGTTCTGAAGAACTTGACACCATTGCTGGTTCTGCTTTCACAGTCAAATACACTACAAGTACACATCTTATGTGTTGCATTGTTGCACAACTTAATGGTACGTGTGTGTTTTCTGACCCCAAACATTTCTGTGACGTCGCTCTCTAAAGGGTCTATAGGCTAAACACCTGAATGACGTCATTATTGTGTGCAGCTTGCTCTTGACTGATCATCTGGGCAGAACTTTTTTTCTTGTCTGACAACTATTGTGTGATTGGCCAGACATTTGAAGTGGGTGTGGTCAATGCGGGAACGTTGTCATTCAAGTGTCAAGTATGAAATGTCCTCGCCAGAACTCACGTTGTTCTTCACCTGGAGAACAAGAGAACATTTCTCTGTCCTTGTGGAGTATGCTGCTACTACTTAGCATACTGCAGTGATTGTGCTGAGAACCTGTAACAATCTTTTTTTTATCGTTTATAACAGGTGTTTTTGCCCCACATTTGCATATTGGTTGTGCACATAAAAATGTAAGAGTGACGTTTGACATCCATCAATCACAAATTCAAAAGCTCTTTATTGGATTTCCTTGTTTGTAACCTGGGAACAGGATATCAAGTAGAAACTATTGTGCTGAATTCCATTTTTAAAATCACTTATTAGATGTTTATGAATGATTAATTTGTCCTGCTAAACTTCAAACACTGTACACTGTACTTCTTTCAATGGCTGGACATGGCTTAGAAACAGTGTTTCCCAAACTTTCTATATGGGGACCAACTTTTTAAAGATGGAAAATCATTGTGACCCAAATTCCAATATAAAATGTGATGAGAGCAAATTTGTGCATAATGTAGCGACTCATTTTTCAACACCTAATTTATCATTTCCAAAAGATGCTTGGTAGATTCATTAAACGCTTCAATTTATGCATTTTATTTAAAACAAAACGCTTGTGGAAATTGACACCCCCACCACCAGGAAATCTCCGGCGACCTATAACCCAGTCTTTGGGAACCACTATGACCCACAAGATGGCTGCTTCCTGCCACTACAACTGTGACCCCTGAATGGTTTGAGCCGCTGAGCTGAGGCTGGTGTCTGGTCTACACATATTTTAGACAGCACACATGTTGGCTGGCGTCAGGCTCTGTAGCCTAACTAATGCGGCTTACAGGAGAGGTTTATTATCATCACTCGTGGGAGTGTGTTGAGGTGGTCAGAGTAATGAGGTCAGAGCCTGGACTCCACATCAATCAATCAATCTGACCACCATCCTGAAGCAATGACAGCTGAGCTGATCATGATTACGCTACAACAGTGCTCACTGTACTCTGTACGAGCAGGTGAGACCCAGATAGGCTGCTCGATGGTACTTCATCACCCTGCTTCTTGTTGTCACGGTTACAATTGGTGTGTACTCCCCATCCGCTGCATCAGCAAAGTCGGGACTGATTTGGTCACTTTGGGGCCCAGTTAGCTTTGCTCACTGCACTGCCCCCTTGCTTCCAGCCATCATTACAAATAGTATCTTCATGTGGTGGAGTTAACCCGGATAGAGCTCTCCCCTGGGTGCCTTTATTATCTATTCATCATGTTGTTCCAGTTTATCTCAAGATGAATCTGGCAGTGTCACCGCAGATCTAACTACAGATACCTGGCCTGTGGCCTGGGTAGAGAGATTAGTAGATTACAAAATAGGGTTGAAAGTAAGTAAGGTGACAAATATTCTAAGGAAAACTTTTATGATCTTGCGTTTGTCCCCTTTAAGCAGTGGCTTTGCTCCGAAAAAGACTCAAGCACGAGTTTCTCTTTATAGTTGTGAAGACATACACAAACACAATGCATTGCCAGCCCTTGAGCCTAAAGCAGTAAAGCATCTCAACTGAATACTTAACCCCAACCCTTGTACCAGTGTCATTACAATTATCCTCCACCAGAGGGTCGCGGGGGGTGCTGTGTCAATCTCAGCTACTTTGGGCGATAGGCGGGGTACACCCTGGACAGTTCGCCAGTCCATCGTATATATATATGTATATATATATATATATATACTTTATGATGAATTGTAATCACTCACATATCTATATATATGTGTATCTATATATGGATATGTGTGTGTTTATATATGTGGTAGCCATGGCTCAGTGAGCATGTAGAGAGTCAGAGCGGCTTATTTTCCAATCAGAAGGTTGTCCATCAGATGGTCCAGGGCGATCCCTGGACCATCTGATGGACCACACATGACAGTATGTGCCACTTAACCCCAACTTCCTCCTGATGGCTGTGCCAGCAGCATTTTCGTGGGTATGACAGATGTGTGAAAGCAACATAGATGCACCGTATGAATCTAGGAGTGAATGGAAAAAACCCCTGTAAAGTGCCTTGAGTGTCCATTAAGACTAGAAAAGTGCTATAGAAATACAAACTATTTACAGTGTATGCATGCACTCACACCTCGCTGAGCTCTAACTGTTGTCCAAGTGTCAAATCTTGTAAATAAATGAAATGAAATGCTCTTGGCCTACTATTCAGCCTCCCTGCAGACTTGTTGGACACGCCCTCAAATCTCCTCTCTGATGATTTGCATTGCTGTGTAGATCCTTTGTGTCACCTGGAGGTTTGGGCCGAGCAGCGCTGCAGCCAATTTCCAGCTGGCAATTCATATGTGTGACATATTGTCAATTTCCTCCAAAAATGTGCCGCCACTTCAGCAGACTGCATTAGCTGGCGGGGTGAGTGTATGCGTGCATGCACAAATGGAGAGTGGAAAGTGTCCAGTCGTGTGAATATTCACATCTGCACCTGCTGAATAATGGACGCTTTATCAGCTCAGGTGGCTTGCCTTCCATGCCATGTTCACATGCTTCCTCCCACTTTCATGGTGCTAATTTTGCCCGGAATGCCTGCAAAAATGAATATTTCTTGTCCCCTTTACCCCAATCTTGTCTTGTACTCTGTCCAAAGATGGAACATATTTTTCAATAAGAACGCTGGCTTCGGGGAGTAATGTGTCTGCAATATAGATTCTAAAGAGCCTCAGGTCTTGGCAGGTACTCCATACACTTACACAGGACAGAGACACCTGC
This sequence comes from Solea senegalensis, assembly GCF_019176455.1. NCBI lineage: Eukaryota > Metazoa > Chordata > Actinopteri > Pleuronectiformes > Soleidae > Solea > Solea senegalensis. The sequence goes on along the minus strand of NC_058021.1, from coordinate 42,178,623 downwards.
GGCAGACTCTGTGGCAGCCAGCACATATATCATCTGTCACTGCCAGAAGCCTCAACAGTAATGAACAAGTAATAATGGTATATATCTTGAACTTGAGTCTCGAAAGGTAGCTCATCCAGAGTCATTACTGCGCCACATAACCAGATGAGCTTTTCTCAAATGAGATCATTCTTGTCACCCTGAAGACTGGAGGGTGTAACTGCTCTCATTTGGTACTAATGGGACTCAGTGTTAAGGTGTTATGGTAAATCTCATTCTCAAGCTGTTTCCACACATCTGTTCCTTTGCCTAAAAAGGAGGATTCTTTAAAAAGAAAAAAAACAAAAAAACATGCCCGGGATAAAATGGGAAGCAGATAATGAAGATTCACGACTGACAAGATTATGATGACGTGTTAGACGGCGGTGTGTTATGGGGAGTTATGTCATGATGACATCTCTCTGTCACACAAATAAACACTTCCATCCCTCCCCTCCCTCCACCCGTCCATCCATCACAGGTATTGCAATGCTACAGTTAAGTTTTTCTGCTTATTTGACAGCATGCAGTCCCCAGCCTTGTGTTGCCACTCCAGGCTGTGTTTGCATATGTGGGGTTTGCGCCAACTGTTCCAGCTAAGGAGGTGTCATTTGTCATGTAAATAGAGGACAACAGGTTACGGTAATCCCACTGTTTGTGAAATGAGCTGTTGCACACGTGTACACAAATCTCCTGCCTGAAACCTGAGGCCTGGTGGATTGAGACTTTGTTGTTCAAGTTCACGCACTTCACACTTGTTTCTACACAAAATGACTGTGATATGAAGGCGACATTTACTCAAGAAAATGCTCACATGAGACCTGCTGCACATGCACCACAATCATACGCTGTATATATAAAGACCCCGATCTCTCCGGTGTCCAATTCAGCAAACACATGATTCAGCCTGTCATTCATAAGTGCTGATGTAGCCGTGCTCACAGCAGAGCTACCGAGTCCCCAGAGTTGGATATCACCGCTAACTGTCATCCAAGTACTTTGATTACTGAGCCAGGAGAAGAATGATGACTAGGACCATTCCAGGTCCATGGTCAGAGTCTGGAAGCCTGTCGAGGAAAGTGGATTGATTCCAAGAACCCATTAACACCCCTATTGTTTTGACAATACGTTCACAGCTCACTTGTGCAGACGTCTCCTGTTTCATAAAGCGTGTGTGTGTGGCACCTCAGGACACCAGTCATTCAGTCCATTTCTTCATTTATTTAATGAAAGTCCTGGAGAAACCAAAACCAAACACATAAATACAGTTGTTTGCACATTCCATGATCGGAAAGGAGCAGGGAGAGGTCATGTATTACATTTATTAAAACCTTAGTTCATTTATGAAATATAAAAAAGTCCCAAAATTATGTGATTTGTGAAAACAAAAAAAAAACAAAAAAATGTTTGTTTATTGTCTCTCTGTCTGTCATGACAGAGAGACAGACAGACAGACAGACAGTTCATTGGCAAGACAAAATAAAGATGCACAACAGACCAAAAGACAGACATTGTTTTTTTAAATATGTGAATTATTTTGCACGTGTTAAACATCTTATTTTATATTAAATCTAGACAAACGTAGTAAGTTAACATGCTCATGCACCAAGTGTGTGACAGTGTTGGTTAACACCAGTGTATTTCTGTGTTTTCATGCCAGTGATGTCAGCTGATTGAGCTCACCCAGGATCCTATCCACAGCCGTCCTTTCCTTTAGTGGGTGGAGAGCTCAGAGCTATCTGTGGACCAGGAAACTGACAGGACCAGCTGGGGATTGAAACCCTGTAAGAGAGCCAGTTGGTCTGGGGGACAACCACCTACTGCTCAGTTACAACAGGCTGCAGCTCCACTCAGGAAAAACCAAGCCAGGACTCAGTGTTACTGCTGCCAAACACCAGGAGTTCTACACCAACCAAACGCTGCAGTGCCTCTGGAACTCATCATGTTCTGTGTGGCTTGTCCAAGAACCCTGGAGATCAATCAGCAGTCATTATCTTCAGAAATCCTCTCGTTGCTTCAGTTGCTGGTGACTCAGCTAATCGTATGGTGACACATTGTAGTAAGTAATAGAATCAGGAGGAAGATGGGTGGGAAGCAGTCGCGCAGTTTTTCCAGCAAGGAGTTGAATGATGTGAATATGAGTCAAAGGAGGAAGAGTGTTTTCAGAGACGATCTGCCAGGTCTGTCCTCGGCTGCTGAGAGGATCCGCAGACATACCACTGTGCATTTTGGTTACAGCATCCTGAGTCTAGCCATGCGAGGGCTCGACGAGACTCCAGCTGAGCTGTGGGAACTCAAGGAGCTTCAGAAGCTGAACTTGTCCATGAACTGCCTGGGCTCTCTACCTCCTGCCCTGGCAGCCCTGGAAAACCTTGTCATCCTCAACCTTTGTAGCAACAACTTGACCAGCCTTCCCCCTGAGATTGGACTCCTGAAGAAGCTGCGCGTGCTGTTTGCTTGCCGCAACCGCCTGAGCGAGGTCCCCGAGGAGCTGGGCTCCTGTACCTGTCTGGAGGTCCTAAGTCTGGCCAACAACCAGATCGCATGCCTCCCTGACAGCCTGGCAGCCATGGACAATCTGACCAAGCTTAACCTCAGCCACAACCGCATCGCTCACATCCCCACTTGTGTCTACAGCATGAAGGGTCTGGTTTTCCTTCACTTGGCCTGCAACCGCCTGGAGACAATTGCAGACCAGATCCAGGACTTGGTTAACCTGAAGATACTTATTGTGGAGGGAAACAGTATCCACACGCTGCCCAAGACCCTGTGTTTTATTGAGTCTTTAGAACTGCTCAATGTTGACTTCAATGATTTGCAAAGCGTTCCAGGGGAGTTGTATCAGCTGAGCCGGCTTGGGAGGTTGGCCTGTCACCCACTGGATAAAGGACTTCATATTATCCATAATCCGCTTCTCAAGCCAATTCAGGAGGTGCTGCAAGGAGGACTCAGTGCCCTCTATAACTACCTCAAACCCACGTGACAGACTACTACAGCATGTGTTGTAATTGGATGATGGCACGTGGAAGTCAAGGTCACCACAAACGGTCTGACAGAAGATACGATGTCTCAACATGAGATTTCGTCTGACTGACAGATGGACTTTTGTACTTTTAGATGTACGATACAAGTTTGGATATAAATAAAGATCTCGTAACTGCTGAGTCAGGTCTAAACATTTGTTAATCCACAGCGATGAGATCAGGACAAGTCACTCAGCACAGAGAAATTCACAGGTCCGCATTTGGGGACTGATTACCGGCCAGTTGATCTTATTTGGCCCGTGGCGAGGGGTAAGCAGAGGGGGTGAGTTCAGCTGCAGAGCACCACTGGCTTTGTCACATTCAGGTCAGTGGGATCAAGTGGGTAAGGTCAGTGGAAAGAATGGTAGAGGGGCTTAAGACGTACAAAACACAGCATTCTCATCAAACGTTGTTCCGTTCCACACGGATCACAGCTGCCTGCAGATCCCCTGACATTGCTGAATGTTGTAACACCAACAACTTGAAAACTTTAATAATAAATCAATTCCAAAGACATCATGATGTTTTATTTTTGCCCCGTTACTCAACAATAACGGGACCTTTGTGAACAAATTCAATTCAAAATAATGGTAAACATTTGAGTTTAAAAGATGATCTCAATTATTTAAAATACATATCAACCTTTGACTGATTTACAATAGTTCCCTCTGTCAAAGAGGAGGCTGAAGCAAAATGTAAAAAGCTGTAAAGATTCAATTAAATATAAATCATGTGTTACATGTGGCCTGAATAAAGCATTTAAAAAAAACACAAATATTGAATGATTAAGCATCACTTGAATCGTCCACCAATCCTAAATTGAACCACTTTATCTGCAGGGCTCAAAGATGAAAATAATGAACTCATTTAGTATTAATGTAGATATTGTTTTTCTATGAGAACAAACAGTGACGTATCTTCCACATTATAACACATATGTATAGTAAATCATTGTTTCTTCTTTTGTCTGTCTTCAGTTTGCAGTTTGCACGGCTCTGTACTGTGGTCATCAGGTGACCACAGTGTTTAACAAACATGATGCTGAGATAAATAACTTAGGAAGTGAAGAATGGAGGCCGAGGCTTCTTCCTACGAGTCAAATGTTTACTATATTGAAATTGCCTTTTTTAATTTTGATATACTATTTAAATATTTATATTTGTGTACAACAGATGTCTGTGACTTCATGATAATAATGATAATAATGATAATAATGATTATACATGAGTCTCACCACTCACATTTTAACCAGTTAGTAAAGACGACTACCAGCACTACATTAGTCTAACCCTCTCTCCCTCTCAGTCTAAACAGAGCGTTGCCTTTAACCTTAACCATAAACAGTTAATGCCTAATCCTAACCTAAACCTAACCATAATTCAAATCCTAGCCCTGAACCTCACCAGTTCCTCAGAAATGAGGTTTTTCCTCAATAGGACCAGGTTTAGGTTTCCATGAGGACTACTGGTCCTGACGAGGTCAGTGTTTAGGCCACAAAAATGTCCCAGCACACACACACACACACACACTCTTTTTCATGGGGACATTACGTTGACTTAGTGGACCTGGAGACTCACTCTAACCTTAACCATAACTATCACTGGCCTAACTCTAAAATGAACCTTAACTTAACTTCATACTAACCCACGCCACATGTCTTCACCTCATAATGTCGTCATTCATTCACTTCATTGGGACTTTATTTTGTCCCTTTAAGAAAGACAAGTCCCCATAATGTGACTGTACTGTGTGGACAGATTTAGGTTCTCACAACATGGGAAATACCTGGTACACACACACACGCGCACACACAGACACACACACACACACACACACAGACAGACACACACACACACACACACACACACACACACACACACACACACAATGAATAAGTCTTTGTCCTACAGAGAGGTCATGGGACATGTTGTCAAATAAAGCACCTTTAAAGATATTGTTTCTGTGTGAGTGAGATGACCTGAATCTTGGTATTAGTGTTTGTTTGTTACTATTCTTGTGTTAACACATTATTATTAATGTCTCTGTCTCTCTGTCTGTCTCTCTGTCTGTCTCTCTGTCTCTGTCTCTCTGTCTCTCTGTTGTGTGATCACGAGCATCATTATTAACTAAAGTAATGCTGACGTGATGTTGTTTGTGGTCCAGTTCTGCTGATCCTGACAGTGTCATGTGAACAGCACAGTCAAACCATTATGACAAATGATCTAAAGTATTCACTTCAACCTTTGTCGACACTCACTGCATTGTTTCCTTGCAGATGAATCCACATGTTGAACAGAAGACTTTGAAAATGACTTTAGAGACATTTTGTCTCCTGTGAAATGGTGAAGGTTTCTGCTCAGTGGGAGCCACGACCTTTGACCCCTGATCAAAAGCACACCGGACGGATCATGTTGACGTTGTGAAGCAGATTCAGCTTTTGTTTCTTCAACATCTCGGTCAGCTCACACTGGGGCTCAGTGGTGACTGAACTTACCAGGCTTTGTCGGCTTTGCTGATTTTTGTTTATTGCCGTGTGTTCTGACAACAACTGAGTGAACAACTGAGTGAACAACTGAGTGAAGACACATTGACATCCGTGTCCTTCATCCGTTTGTAAGCCAGCGCTCAGAAAACAGTTTAGCATCAGTAGCGGCGAAGGACAGCTAATCGATCTCACATTGAAGTATCGAATCATTAAATGACAAAATCCCTGTTGTGTAATTTGTGTGATTTATTTTGTGTGATATTTTTTGTCACAGTGAAGTGACATCATCACACATCTATGTCAGATTATTTTAAGTGTTATTAATCCCACTATTGTGTGTTGAAGTGATGTGATCATCCGCTGCATGGAGGAACATGGAGGTCTCTGCAGTGTCAGCATCACTCGTTCATCGGTAGCTCCAGATATGGCTCAGATATTGAGCACCTGTGAGTCACTTTGACGGCCCGTCAGAACCTAAAGTGACTCTCTGATGCTGGTCTAGTCCTTCCCTTTCAATCAGTGTAATGCCAAAGCTTTTCCGTGTATTGCTCTCAGAGTGTGATGGAAAGTGCTGTAAGCTTGTGAAATATTTGCAGCTTAAAAAAGTGTCAGAACAGAAGTGGCACATCTGCGCTCGTATTTCCTCTCACCACAGTGAAAGCAAAGCAAGACGTTTGTTATCAGCGCTCACCCAGACAGCACTCACAGTAGTAGCAACAACAGCAGCAGCAGCTACTCGATTAATAATAGATAACTATGCAATTATTGCTCACGTTTAAAAAAGTGGACCAGTTAAGTAAATGCATATTATGGTATGAGATATTGCGAACAATGCAAACATACCTCAGTTATTTATAAACTATAAAATACTGGATATTGCACACATTTTAAAGAAAAACATACTAAAGTACATTTAAAAAAGTATCTCCAGCTGCATATTGTGCTCCAGTTATTTACTAATTATAAAAGTACCAGACATTGCACATGTTTTAAAAAGTACACCAGTTAAGTAAAAACATACTGAAGTACTTGACGTTTAAAAACGACAACACATTAACGAGTACTTAATATTGCAATCATTTTTAAAAGTACCTAAAGTGCTTCACTTTATTAAAGAAAATGCTCCGGTTAATTAAATATGAATACAGAACACATTATTACAGAGTCACTGTGACTAATAACTGATAACTTTAATATTCCATAAATTGATGCTGATTGTAGTTTGTCTCATTATTGACGTGTGTCTTCATGTCCTGCTAAATGAAGTCAGTCAATGTCTGTGCATGTCATTCAGACCTCAGTGAGTGATTGGCTCTTGTACCTGTCTGTCACTAAATAAAGCTTTATTTCAATAGATTTACATTACAATGTATACAGTCACAGAAACAGAGGCAGACAGAATTAAAGAAAGAAAATAAAAGTTAGCAGAAAGTAAACAAACAGACCAGAAAAGGAGGAGCACGGCAACACAGGCGCAGGACGACAACAAAGATATCAACAGCAAATGCAAGCACAAGTTGGGGGTGTGGCTGTGACATCATCGAGTTCCCAAAAGTAGCATAATGGTTGTGTCCTCCAGTGAAACGTACATATACATATAGCTCATATGCAGGAATCACGACCTGTGTTTACGTTTCCAAAACCAGCGCCCCTAGTGGTTGTATACATGACAGCAATCTGGTACTTTGGTGCCATCTCGTATGTGGTCAGCACAGGTTTGACTCCTTTTAATATTGTTTTTATTTTTACTGCCTAACCCTGTGTTTTTTGCCCTAACGTGGTTGGAAGGAGGACTTGTTGAGATGAAAGGGTGGTGTTCCTGTTCCCGTGTGGATAAAAAGCCAATACCTTAAAAACAGAGGAAGTGGCGGTGAGCGTGCGGACAAAGGCTTTCCCACACTTACTGACCATGGCTTTAGCACAATGCTAAGTTCACACGCCTCATGGTTTTGACTTCTTTGCTGAGCGTTTGCCACGCTCCCTCCTTCTTGCTTCTGTCCTGGTACATATACAACATTCAGAAGAGAAGGTTCAGTTACACTTTCAAAAAGAATCAGCTTCAAATACGTGGCTGGAACAACCAGTGAACGATAATACAGTGATTTATGTTTTCAGGCCATGTTTATGGACAGCCAGTGAAAAATATCCCCTCAATCACATCAACACAAACACATAGTCACTCTTTCTGTCCCTGCAGACAGTGTTGTTATTCACTCATCCCTCCAATCAGACGACTTCACCCGTGACAGTGCTGCTCGTGTGGTATTCCTGACATTCCTGCAACAGAACTGCTGAAACCAAGACAATAAGACAATGACCAACAACCACAGGGAGAGATGTGTGGCACTTCACTCATTGTTTGGTTTTTGTATGTACAAAAAAAAACCCAACAAAAACAAAACAAGTGGCGCCATATCCTTGACAACAGGAGGTCATTTTGAAACGGCAATCTGGCTGCATTTTAATTAACTGCTCGCTCTCTCTCTGTGTGTGTGTGTGTGTGTGTGTGTGCACGTGAAAACAGAAGTGGAGTGAGTGACGTTGGTTGACTTTGTCATTTGTTGCTTCTGTGTTTGATAGAAATATGAGAATGTTTGCACTTGCTGTCGCAAACATCTATCTATCTATCTATCTATCTATCTATCTATCTATTCTTTTTCAGCCGATGGGATTCTAGCAACAATGGCTGACAATAACGACGAGCCTGAGATCCATTCACAGGTGAGCACATCCCTGAAGTTCAGCAGTGGCTGAAGTCTGTTACCGAGAACCACCGGGAGGTTTTTTGTATAAATTGCAGAAAGAAGATGAGCGTAGCCTGGATGAGCATCAACACTGTTCCAGTTTATGAGTTCCTTAGTCTGGTTGTGCTCTATAGATTACAAAGTCAAGTCAAGTTAAGTTTGTGTTGCTGATTACAGCTCGAAGTGGTGATAAGGTCTTAAAAAGGGAGTGAACTTAACTTCAGGATTTACTTAAATATCAACTTAACTTCTTTCTTGCATTGAATTTAATTCACATATTTCTTGCATTTTTTTTTCTAATTCACAAACTTCCAAGGTTTTCAAGGACCTGTGGGAACCTTGTCTGTTTTATACAGTAACATTAAAAACACAGCAACTATTTTATTTTGTAATTAAACCTCATCTCATGTCCAGTATCCACACAGCTGTTCCAAATGAGCGCTGATGAATGAGAGGGAGGCGGAGGAGGAGGAGGAGGACACCACCTCCGCCTGTGCTCCCTCTCACTCACAGGAGGGGCTCACACGTGCCCTCTACCGGCCACTGAGCGCACACACACGCACGCACGCACGCATACAGCCGCCGCTCTCCTGGAGCAGTCGGACCATTCAATCCAGGCGTAATCCAGGATCCAGGACTCTCACTCACACACTCCTCCTCTAAGTGTGGAGAGAAGGAGAACAGGCTCCTCTCGCTTCCTCAGCGCGCCAAGGGAAGGAGGGCAGCGCGTGGATTAGACTAGATTATATATATCTATATATATCTATATATAAGTATATGCTGTGTAGTTTGGTAAAGCGCAGAAGAGTTGCCAGTTAACCCCGCTGCTGCTGGGGGTTAACGCCACGACGCTGCTGTCGAACATGGATAAAGTTGTCAGTTGCTGGTTCGCCGTGATCGCCCTGCTGCTGGTGTCCACGCGAGGGCAAGTTTTTAAAGGTAAGCACGGATCATTGTTGTACCTGGATGTAGAGTCCGTTCCATCCACGAGCGCGAGTGAGGGCGTCATGGTGTCATATTAGTGTTATTAATTACAGCGTGTGCCGTTAATTGGTCCCAGCTGTTAATCAGTTGCAGGTGCGCGCACGGACCCTCGGTGTCTTCAGTGTTTAACTTCTTTTCTAATGTGGTTACCAAACGGCTCGTGCGCCAAAGTGTCCGTTAAGTTTCCCGGTGACGAGACAACGACACATTATTTCCCCGCGCGCGAACTCCGTTCAAACTTAATTTCGGACGTTTCCACACAGACTAGAAACATGTGGATTATATTTTTCTACAATAATCCCATTGTTCCATTTCAACGTAGTTTTCATATGTGACACGGATTCTTTATTTTTCCCTCGTGCTCTTTTCTTTTCTCTCGACATGAATTTTGAGATTACAGTTGGATTTATTTTATGTTTATATCTTAAATAGCATAAAATAATAACTGCAACTAATGATGATTTTAATAATCGATGAATCCAGAACAACGTCCACAAAAGTAAATTAATCAGTTTCAATGATTTCTCTGTAATCTGAAGCAAAGAAACCATCAATTCTTCACATTTAAAACGCTGAAAAAAACAGAACTCGATTATTAATAAACCCACTGAGCGATTAATAATCGAATAATTGTTGCAGCCCTACTCTTAAATGAATGCTTTGCTGTTTCTTGTTGATGCAAACTTCCCTCATGTAGATAAAGTCATGAGCACTACGACTTAAATACTTCTATGCAACTTCATTAGAAGTGTGTTCACAGTTTTTGTGGAGAGAAGAGTTTCAGGGATTAGGGATTATCACCAGAGAGTGATTTGACTGAAGGAAGCACATTATGGTGCAGACGGTGACGTTCAGTGGTAATGACTGTTCGATGCCCACGGGCGACTCAGCGTTCAGACTGTGCTGTGTGTGTGTGTGTGTGTGTGTGACCATGGCATTATAGGGTTGAATAAAAGCACGTTAACGATCAATGCCGATCAATATATCGGCATTGATAAAAGGAGGTGATGCATAAAGCTGCACGTGATTAAAACAAAACTAGTACATGTTTGATTTTTTTCATTCCATGAGCCTCTAAAAAAAATCTGACATTTTGAAGTTGCAGTTGCAGTTTGTGTGTGTGTGTGTGTGTGGCAGAGTCACAGAGACAGATGATGCATTTTACAGACGGCCTGTTGGGGGCAGCATGGTACACACATAGTGTGGCGCCCTGGTGATGAAGTTGAAGGCGATCAGAGTGAAGTCAGACTCATCGTCAGGTTTGCAGGTCACACAGACGCTAATGAAATGACGTTATTGTGCTTATATACACTCAGACTTACTTACATGAGATGTTTTGTTTGTCATTCAACACGTCAGGAACATGAGACACGAGATATAGTACGCAGGTAAAGTAAAAAAACAAACAATAAATACATAAAAGCAACAAATCAATAACATAAAAACAACCGCAGCATTATAATGAAAGTGCAATAGTGTTAAAAAGTGTAAAGAGACATTTATGGGACATTGTGAATTAAGTTTCACCGGGATCGACCCACACAACAAATGTGTCTTTCATGATGGTCACAGTGGCATGGATTCTTGTGTCTTGTTTTTGGGGGTCTGAGGGCTGGTAACACTTCAGAACCCTGACCGGTCATCGCTCAAAACAATGTGCAAGTTTATAAGCCGTGTTTCCACCGAGCGGAGCGGTTTGGATTGGTACAGTCCGCTATATTTCGTAAAGTGGTGCGGTGTGAACAAATCTCTTCTCTTCAGTTCTGTTACACTGTGAATGTGTTCATCTCTCCTGACGTGTCCTGGACAGTCGTCCTGAATTCTCTGGTCCTTGCCTTCCTGCTGATCCGGGACCAGCAGATACATTTGAGTGGTGGTGAAAATGTCAATACATGTGCGTGAGAGTGTGGTTTACATATGTACGTATGTAAAGTGGCAGGAAATGAATCGCTTTCTGAGGTTTAGGTGATGGATTAACTGCACACGGATGGATTAGCTGTATGTGGATGGATGATGGATGGATGATGGATGATGGAGAGGCACTTGCGGTTCAGGACATTTGTTCTGTGGAGTATGTGCTAACAGCTCGTGTGATAATTAGATCACTGAGGTAACTGGAGTGCCCGTCTCCCTCACAGCATCAGCAGCAATTCATTCACAGAGAAGTCTTTTAGTGATTGGAGTTTCAAACACTGAATGACCAGCCTTCACCGTCTTCCACCATCTTCCACCATCTTTCACCATCTTTCACCAGCCTTCACCATCTTCCACCATCATCTTCCACCGTCTTCCACCATCTTTCACCATCTTTCACCAGCCTTCACCATCTTTCACCATCTTCCACCATCTTTCACCATCTTTCACCATCTTCCACCATCTTCCACCATCTTCCACCATCTTTCATCAGCTTCAGCCTTCACCATCTTCCACCATCCATCTTTCTTCACCGTCTTCCACCATCTTCCACCAGCCTCCACTGTGAAAAAGCTGTGACTAAGGAGTAAAACAACACACTGGCAACTTGGGAAGATAAACAGCACTTCATTTTGAAGTCTGACTATAGTTTAGATCGGTTTTCATTCAAATATTGTTTTTCTTTTTTCTTTTTATCCTCCCAGCTGACTTAGATTTAATAGACTTTTCCAAAAGGTGTCCTGAAGGGTGGGAGTTTCTTTTGTGTGAGCCAGTGGAGAATGAAATTAAATATGCATGTGATTTTTTTTTTTTCTTCAAAAACCACACACTCTGTGGTGATTGATGATAGTACAAAGCAGGAAGTGAGGTGTCTTTTCAAACATGTTTATTATGATGATAATGAAGGCGACAGGAACTCACAGATTCACCTCAAGCTGTTGTGTAGCTGTTGTGAAGCTGCGGTGAAGCTGCTGTGTAGCTGTTGTGTAGCTGTAGTGAAGCTGTTGTGTAGCTGTTGTGTAGCTGTAGTGAAGCTGCGGTGACTTCTCTAATGACAGAATTTGGAAAAACCTGGCCACACCCCCACAAAAGAATGGTGTATTAGAGGTGGTATAGGGTTCTAAAGCTACGAGTTGACGCGAGCATTAGTGGTGTGACGTGGAACTGAATGTAATGAGTGACGCATGTGTTGGAAGTCTGTGCTTTGAACATCTTAATGTATTTATATTGGGTTACTACTGCTAATTAAAATGTTTTCTTACTAATATTAATATGAATACTAATGTAATCCATGATTAAACAAACTCTTGTGCTCTGGTTCTGTGTGGACTCTTTAGGTTCATCATGATTCCATTACGATTCTTCTAAACTGATTATATATTTTTTTTTCATACAAAATGGAACAACGCTTCACTGAGAACAAAAATCAAAATCTTTATTTGAGTTATTTATTTTTTTGCTAAATTCAACAGGAGCCGCTTGTATATGCTCACGTGACGTGATGTCGTCGCTCATGATGTTTTAGTTTCACATTGTGTGCAGATGAACTCACTTCTTCCTCCGTACTTCATAGAAGCCGACGTTTGTTTTCCACACGTCAGTTTTTAATCCAGATTGTGCCGGTTGGCTTTGACACTTTAGTGACAGCGGTCGAGGCGTCGTTCACGTTTCTGCCCTGTGACATTTAACCAGTTCATCGCTTAAGCCTTTCTTACTTTATTATATTTATTCTATATTTTCAACGATAGCTGTTTCATAATCCAATCCTAATTGTTTAAAGGCTCATTTAAGTTTAAGTCTGTCCGTCATGACCCTAAAGACCTCTGTGCATCTTTTGCGTTACACAATACATCCTCTAGGTGGCAGTGCCAATTTACAGGAATCAACATTTGCAGGTTCTTTTATTGTGCTTGATCCAAAATAGACAGAAATGCAGTGAATGTAAGTTCACCATCATTTACATCCATGTAAGTCCACACTATCTCCAGATGCTTTTTGAAACTTTCCACCATTTTTAAATGACGTATAGACTCTTCTTTGTCATGTTACTAACTAATTGGACTATTGACTCTATACTGCCCCCAGGTGTTTCCGTGGTATTGCGGTTGTGTCCGTTATTGTAAGCTCTCCCGCGACGGAGAGAATTGTGACGCATTGAAAAAACTCCGCCCGTCTCATGTAGTTTCATGTATGTCGAATACGTTTCTTGATCTAATGTTGTTTACGTGAAACATATTTAAAAACCATGAAGCCAGAGATCATATAGACTGAGGTTCTGTTTCCCTGTGGATCAGAAAGATCTTCTTACATCAGTGTCATTGTGAAATGGAAACTTGGAAATAAGTTTGCAGAACATCAGCTTCTGAAAGTCTTTTTCCTCTTTGCATAAATTACCAGCTCAACAGAGACGACGTCATATCACATCAAGCTATTTCTAGACAATCCACTTTTCAAAATAAAATGTGCTGTCTGAAGCGTTGGCAGCAAAGGTCTAAGTTTAATGTCAGCCTCTCAGAATTAAAGATCAACATTGTGTTTCCAGACGTTGGAGTCATCGCAGGTGCACGCCGTATAACAGACTGTTATCTATCATTCTGCCGTCCTCATTACACTTATTATAGCACAATAACACAACGTGTTGCAGTGTGAGTAAAGGGCACACAGCTTGACACGTCATTCAGCTGCGTTTCTCTGGGAAAAGTCAGCATCTGTTCACTGGCAGTCGCCACAAGGGCTTTTGAGAAGTGAAGGAAAATCAGCAACTGAAGAAACAAACGAGTCAGGTTCAAGAAAACAAAGCATTTATTCACAAAATCTTTATTGTTACAGGTATTGCTGTTAATCCATACATTAGATGTTGAGGCGTATTTTCATCGACTTTTCTTCTTCATCGACCAGTTATTTGTCATTTTGTGTATTTAGTCCACATTTGTATTCAAATTTAACAGCTATGACAACAAATTAAGAAGTGGTATTAAAGGCAGGATTAGAAGGTGACACGATGTTCAGATGACTCATCCTTTTTATTTAGTTTTACTGTAAAGCCTCGATAACGCTAAGCTTTTTAATTTGAGTGCATTAACATTGACTTTGTGTCAACTGTGGCTCTTTTAATACACAAGCTCCTGTTGCTCTGGTGCTGAAAGTCATTTGATAAGTTAACATTAACTCAGTTTGCATGTCGTGAGGTCAAAGCTGAACTGAATTAAGAGTTTTAATATAGCTTTTCTCCTTGTTCTGCTTTCAAGTACCTGACAGTTGTTATGTAATTACATTTAATATTTCATCTTAATTCCTTCAAGCAAGCCCTTGGCCAAGTGGAAAGGGAACTTGACTTGTTGCCGGTTCAACTCAGTGTGCTACTGCTCCTAATTCTAGGATGGGTGAAATGCAGAGGAATACTTTCCCCAAGGGGATTAATAAAATTAAATTCTAAAGGAAAAAAAATAATAATTCAAACACATGAGCAGATACTTTTACCCTGGTTTTGTCTTTAGTGAGTAACGATGGTTTGTACTGAGTCAAATCTGTGGTTGTTCTGACAAGGGTTATTTCTTTGTTTGTGGTTATTGTAGTTTACTGTACATTGCAGCCATAAAGGGCATAATGATAATAATAATAATACTACTAATAATAATAATACTAATAATAATAATAATAATAATAATCATCATATCTCTGTCAAAACTGTGAGATTAGAGCATAACTTGGTCTGTGTATGTAGCGTCAGACACTCTACCTTCAGATATCGTTTAACCAATTTAGCAGCAATTTAGATTGAACTAGGTTCACTCCCATTGAACCAGTTCAGATGTATATATCATGTGATGTATATATATATCTCGTACTTATGTACGATGGTAATAGCCATCAGCTACTACAGTATACAGATCCTGTCCATCAAAATGAAGACAATGTGAACGGTCTCGGTTTGTGAAACACAGGTGACGAAGGGTTCGGACCTTGGCGGAGGTCTGAGTGGAGTATCCAGCCGTGTGGGTTTTCTCTGGTTTCCTCCCACAGTTGAGAAACATGCAGAGGTTAACTGGACACTCTGAGAGTGAATGGTTGTTTGTCTCTGTGAAGGACTGGCGACCTGTCCAGTCCGTCCTTTTGTCTTATGTCAGCCGGGATTGACTCAGCCCCTCGTGACCCTCATGTGGTGAGAGTGACGGATCAGGCACGTTGGTGCGCCGGTGTAAACAGGAAGCAGGTTTGAAAATGTACGAGCACCAACTGTAACTGAGTCATAACTGAGTCAAAAGTGATCCAGCAGTCTTTGTCCTCCACATGAGGGCCCAGGGCCAGTGGAGCCCTGGACACCAGGACCCGGAGTCTGACTCGAGTTTGAATCCTGTACTTGAGCTCGACACTCGTCAACTACACAAAGACTTTCATTAACAGCAAAGGATGATTTTCACGAGCATCATCCAGCAAAAGAAAGTGAATGAAATCTTCAAGTCCGGCAAATATGGCTCATCATCTCCGTATCCCCACAAGTGGCACTCCACATCCAGTCATCAGCTGTTGATTTGCTGGGGATTTTATTTACATTTGTGAGAGGCAGTAATAGTTTGAAGTTGCTTCTCCAGGCGACGTTATCTCTGAGCTCTGCAAGGGAATGATAATTGGCCTTGAGATGTGACTGCCTGAAGGATGCTGGACAAACAGAGAGGCTCTAATTACACACAGCTCCTTCTTGAAACGAAGAGGATAAAAGCTAATGAATCGTACACAGGCCAACACAGGGGCTGCTCTAATGAAGAGAGTGAGAGACGGAGACGGAGACGGGGCCTGTGTGTGTGTGTGTGTGTGTGTGTGTGTGTGTTAGGCATGCTCCAACAATTCTGTGATCTCATCAACATGTCTTTAAAAAAAAAACCCTGGGTAGAAAAACAACTTACGGCGCAGCGGACCATGTTTACAGAAGTCTGCATTTGGTCGTAGGTGGCTCAGAGAGTTCTGGCTCAGAAGAAGAAACTCACTAATTAATGCTCCAAGGGTCTCGATTGTTATTAAAGTTGGGCTTGAGAAAGACACGGAGGGAGGGGAAGCAGTTAAATCAGGACGTTACTGTGCGTCGTGTGAGGCCTCCGCTCCACATAACACCAGGCTGCACGTTAACTCATTTTAAACTCACCTTTTTCCTCTTTAATCAAAGTAACACATGTAGGATTTGCTCTGTGGCTCCTCCTTAATAACATAACATAACATAACATGTGCAGTGTTGTGATGTAACAAAGTACAAATACTTAGTTACTGTACTTGAGTAGAATTTTCACATATCTTTACTTCTTTATTGATATTTCTGACAACGTTTACTGGCGATTCAGACGTGGCCAGGCTCTGACTCACCCTGTTGTAAGTCCATGTAGCATCCAAATAATCTTGGAGACATGAGTTGAAGGTTGGAATCCCACATTGTGTGGCATTAAATTGCTCACACACTTTAGAATTCAGGTGTTTAGCAGCTAACGAGGACTGGCAGCCGCACACTTGAACTGGGCGGACGTCGACTCGCCACATCTTCACAACCCGTCGTGATTCAGCATCTTCGCCCTGCAGCCAAATTGAAATTGATTCAGACGGAGCATTCTTTTAAGTTTGGCTCAGGTGAGTGAAGTAGCCTCGACCCAACGCTTTAACACTTGACTTTAAAACGTGTCTGTTGGCTGCGCTGGCGACTGGAGTCACAGCTAACGAGGCTTTAAGTTTAATGAATAACTAAGCTGGAGGAGACTCATCTTTCAGTTGCTTGTCAGACGACGCATAGTGGAGTCTGCTACCATTGTTTCACCTTGTCTCCTGTTATTTATTAAGCTTCTGTCAAGGCTCAGGCAGTAGGCAGGTGTACATCCCCCTCCTCCCCCTCCCCCCTCCTCTCCCAAACGGGGCATTACAGAGTTTATAACCAGGGGCTAAATTCTCCATTACTGTCAGTCTGAATCTGTTGCCGTCACATTAGCTCACGTCATCCGGTCATTAATGCATTAGGCCTCATTTCAGTCCCTGTTATTTGCATCGCTGTGCATTTGCCCTTGTGCTAAAAGCTGCCTCGACCAAACCTGTTGACCATTTAACTGTTCAATAATGAAGCGTTCCCCGAGGACCAGTTATGGGCCTGCGTTTAGTTTGGTGAATGATGCTTTAGAAACAAACTTTTTATGACTTTTCACACGGGACGTTTATTTACATTCAACGCTGTTAAGGATACGTCATATGTTTGGTGGCCGACACTGGCTGTGAAATGTCTTTCCAGCTCGCCGTCCACTGTGTCCTCTCTACTTCATCTGTGACTTTCATGTCTGTTCATTATTACAACTGAAATGCATCGTGTGTGCGTGTGTGTGTGTGTGTGTGTGTGTGTGTGTGTGGTGAACAATACATAAGGATAAACATTTTTTTTTTATGTTGCATCCAGATTATTTTTTTCAAATATTTCCGCCCTTCATGAATATGCAAATCTGCCTAAATGAGCTTTATATATGTATATATGTGTGTATATGTATATGTATGTATGTGTATATATATATATATATATATATATATATATCAGTATTGTTATTGGCTGAAGCACTCCTGATATATTGGATATGTGTGCTTTTAAATGCAGCTATAGCCCCCCCCCCAGCAGTAGAGTACATTATCATCCTCCACTTCTTCCTCCCAAAGCAGAAAGTACCTGATTACAGTCCTATCGGTCACACTCTGGCGCCTGTTTTGGAGGCTGTTATGTGTTTGTGGTGGAGACTCCTTTGGGAAGCGTGCAGCCCGATAAGAGACTGTTGTTCTGTAAACAGCCCCTCTTGCTTCCTCAGGCTGGGTTTGCCTCTCTTTTAAACGGGTCTCTTTGTATTTGGCCCTAAGCTCAAACCCCGCGTGACTGATTTCCCCAGGCGGAGGTTTAATGACATTACTGTACGCTTCACACCACGCAGGGGGGGGGTCACTGTGGATCTGTCAGAGCCGGAGGGGGTTGTCTGTGCCTTCAGAAGCAGAGGAGGAGACTGTAGGAAGAGTGTGTGGAGGAAAACGCTCACAGTGGCTCACAGTGGTGACAATGAGGACGTTAATATGCCCTTAAACTATGGAATGAAAATGGCCTTGTGGTAATGGAATGATCAGGTGGTTCAGTTGTGTCAGTCTTTGGACTGTGGGAGAAACCCACGCACACACGGGGAGAACATGCAAAATCCATGCAGAAAGGTCCTTGTTGTTGTTGCATAAATGGGCTATATCAGATCAGAGTTCTCCGATGTGCATGTTTACGTGGCCCATTTTTATTCCGATGACTTGTGTCCATGTAAACTCCTGACAGTCAGTTAGCACCACTCACGTCAGCCGTCCGTGGACAATCTGCTAATATGCACTCGAGCAAACGGGGGATCAGGAGCCACAAGCCGCCGTGTTGTAGCAAATAACCCTCAGTGTTAAACACCACTTTATGGAAACAGCTATTAAGACACACACAGCTGCAGGGCTTCACGCTAAAGACGGAGCAAACACAAAACAATAACTGTGAAAGATGATGCTTGGGCTTGAAGCCTGGCTCCTCACCCTGTAATCAGAGTTTGACACGCTAAAGAAATTACAGGGCACAGGAGTCTCTGGAAGTGTGGCTGCAAACGGGAAAGAAAGTTGGAAACACATGTTTTTGGAATAACGTGCATCTGCATAAACAAAGCAGTGAAAATCTGACAGGTTGATTGTTATGTTGGTGCGCTGCCGCCGGAACAATAAACTCGGCTGGATTGGAGACTTATTAGTTTCAAGGCAAAAGGGGAGTAATTGTTGTAGAAAGCCTGGAGCGTCAGCAGTGTTCTCCTCACACAAACGCTCCGCTTCAATAATGAACTTCATATTTAATCATATTAACATACTACCGTTTAGCCTTGAACGTCCACTGTGTACGTTTTAGAAGATAAAAGACGTTTATGAAGCTTCTTCATCAATGTGCACACAGTGAGCCTTTTTAGATTTACATTAGAGGCGGGTCTTCTCTGTGGAGGCGACCGTGTTTTTAATAAACTAAACTAAAGTAAGTTAAAGTAAACTAAGCACCACATGCTTGGAAGGGACGGGTGAGGTGTGTGATGAGGTCACATGTCTGATGCTAGTTATCACTTTAGCATGAGCTGAATTGTGAGGAAGAGTTTCCTGTGTTGACAGAGTTGTTCTCGTACTTATGTCCTGATGATGCGCGTGGACGTGTCCTGTGTGTCCTACACGTGCGTAACATAGTTTATCGTCATAGAGGAGGTAACGTGTATGACCTCGACACTGCACAACCCCCGTGACGCCACGATTAACGATTATTTCACGTATTGATTCATGTTTTTTTCTTCTTCGATAAATCAATTGGTTCTTTATTCCATAGAATGTTGGAAAATTCTAATCTGTGTTTCTCAAATCTTGAAATCTCAAATGAATTTTTGTCGACAAACCAAAATGATTCCATTTGAATGATTTCTTTGTCATATGGAGCAAATAAACCATCAGAAAATACTATAAAAATAAAAATAGCTGATTGAGTTAGTCATGGATTAATAATGGAGTAATGGCTGCAGCCCCTGACGGCATGTATTGAACGCAGAGTGAATGTTCCTACCATCCTCTCATGGATCTTCTATTTTAGTCACTGGGGAGATGTTGCAGCACCAAACAGTGCAAATGAGGAGTGCAGTGGCCTGGTGAGGCAGGCGGGAGCACACTGCCTGGGTTCAGAGGATGAATAATTCACTCCCCTGAGCCCAGAATTCTCCCACATAGGACTAATATATAACCACACCTGTGTGTCGGAAAATCCCACAGGTTCCTCTTTTCCTTCGACGTGTGGTTGGAATGCGACACATTCAGAGAAGGGAATATTAGCCAGTCCACAGATCACGACCAAATATCAAACCAATACTCGTGATGTACGTCTTCAGGGCCGTCCATGGTCCAGTGGAAAGGGAACTTGGCTTGTAGATGGAGGGTTGCCGGTTCAAATGCTGACAGGTCAAGGGCAACATGCACTATATCAGGTGTATCAGACGTGTGTGTGTGTGTGTGTGTGTGTGTGTGTATCAGGTGTTTTCTAGGTGTAGCAGACGGTGTGTGTCGGCGCGTGTGTGTGTGTGTGTGTGTGTGTGTGTGTGTGTGCGCGGCGCCAAGACTCAATGCGCGCAGCGTCAGGTAGCAGACGTGTGTGTAAGGCGCGTGTGTGTGTGTGTGTCGCGTGCGGTGGCGTGCGTTTGGTGTTTCTTTTCACGCAGCCGTCAGTGTAGCAGACGGCGCAGCGCAGGCGCACTGGTGTTTTCGCCATCGCTGCAGCGTGTCAGGTGTAGCAGACGTGTGTGCGTGTCGTGCGTGTGCGTGTGCATGCACTGGTGTTTTCGCCGTCGCCGCAGCGCGTCAGGTGTAGCAGACGGATCTCAGGCTTATTATCAACGATGTGTCAGAAGGTGGAAGGCAGCAGCTGACGAAGCCTTAATGAAACCTGGGCTCAAGGCTAATTGGTGACACGGGAATGAGCCATCCAGTGAGGACAGGGGGGTCCGGCCCCTCACATCACTGAATTAAGCCTGTCGTGTTCATTTGTATAATCCACACGAGGCGGGAACACCTCCACCATCTTATCACAATGTTGAAAGTGCAGAACTTGTTGCTACTCGACTAAAGATAGTACAGGTATAAGCATATTTTCCTTTCCTTCCTCCTCGCCAGCTTTGACTGGAGTGAATCTTTGTCCCCTTTTCTTTCTGTTGAATTGATCAAAACTTTAAGCAAAATAAATGAAAATGAAGTATCGAAAGCTATCGACAGCAAAGTGCACTCTTATTTGAGTACGTCTTGTCATCCACTTCCTCCAGCTCATCTTGTCTAAGTGTCTGATTTATACGGAAAACCTCAGGTTTTTTTTTTTTTAGATAAAATCATTTTCTTTTACATGTTAATAGTTTTTCTGCTAAAATACACATTTTCTCAACTATTCTTACAAAATAAAATAGACATTTAATGTTTTTCTAAAGCTAATAACACAAGAGGCTAATAACGCGCCCTCAGTCCACACATTACTCACTGTCAATTAGTGCGTCTCACATTTTATTGCATCTTTCATTCTATTAGTTAGAAAATGGCGTCTTTCACTGTCGTCGCTCTACAACTGTCGTAGAATATTAGCTGTAACAGGAAGTAGTCACACAGTTCCAGTAATGGATCAGGTAGAAACACTGTGTGTTACAGTGTGAATTCACTTCAGTTTAAACTGTGTACAGTTGCAGCTCCTACATAATAACAATAATAATAATAATAATAATGATGATAATAATAATAATAATAATGATGATGATGATGATGATAATAATAATAATAATAATAATGATAATAATAATAATAATAATGATGATGATGATGATGATGATAATAATAATTAATAATAATAAGATTTATAGCTAATATTTTGTATGTGTTGTGTGGATGAAACATGGACTAGATGGACATGCCTGAGGTTGTCGTTCCTCACTGTTTGACTCCCTTATGTGCATCAGAACTGGAGGTCTCTCTGCAGGGGGTCAGAGTTGACCTTTGTCTGTTGGTCGGAGGAGTAAAGCACATCCGGTCTCTGTCTGTTAGACCTCCAGCTGTGTTTATGCGTCAGAACGTTAGGCTCAGATAGTCTGATGTGTGAGGCTCAGATAGTCTGATCTTAGGTACAGTCTGATATGTGAGGCTCAGATAGTCTGATGTGTGAGGCTCAGATAGTCTGATGTGTGAGGCTCAGATAGTCTGATGTGTGAGACTCAGATCGTCCGATTGCTGTTTCTGACTCGCTCCGTTTATTTTCATCACGATCATAATCTGTCTTTGGAGTTCATAAATATATCAGCCGTTTAAAAGTTCATTATGAACAACGACTTACTCCAACGTGTAGTCAGCATTTCATTAAGTGATAGAAGTGCGTAGAGCGGCGATTGCATTGCAGCTCAGGGAAGATTAATCCTGAAATGGAAAAAAAAAAGAAAGGTGTTGTAATCTCTTTCCATCCTTCACATCTGAGGTTAAAGCATATTCATCGCAGAAGAATCTCAATGGTTTGACCGTGTTGTTGTTGTTGTTGTTGTAATAACTGGATCAAACGTCCTCTGTGTTCACAAACATCACAATAATTCACTTCCCTCTCTCTGACTCAAGTGACAGATCGAGCCCAAGTCTGTGATCTCGCTCTCCTCGGCTACATGGGGAGATCAAAGCAGGCAACAACATTTACATAAAAGATTATGTACGCGCTGTAATTAGCGTCTGCCTCGGCAGTGACAACAGGAAAATATGTGATTTTTGGGCTGGAAGATGAAAGGAAGGTGTGGGGGAGACTCATAAGAACCAGGTCTGAGCTTTAGTTGCCACATTTTTAATTGAGGAAATCCCTGAAGACTGGCCCAGCCTCTCCAGCAGCACCTGCCTCAGACAAGATAGATTAGGATTAGTCTTATTCATTTTTGTTAATGCATTCCTGCACATTCATTTCATCCAAGATAATTACATACTTTATTTTGATGTCTGCCTGGTCTCTTCATTTTCTTATGCCCATGTGTGATGATGCGAACCCAGCAGTGCCGACCTCAAACACTATCCTTTACAAACGTTTGCTATTTCAACCTTCACATTCAATTCAAACAAGTACAGTTTCCATTTTACATCAAAGTTCTCTTTGAAACTTTGACCATGATTTTGTTCTAATCGATGAATCTGTCAGTGATTTTCTCTGTGAATCCATTCATCCATTGGTCCAAAAACAATGTCAGAAAATGTTGATCTGAGTTTCCCAAATTAAGAAGTGTCGATCTTAAATGTCATGTTTTGTCCACAAACCAAATCGTTTTTCGAACTTCATTTAAACAAAGAACATCACGTCTGTTGATGGAGGTGAAGCTGTGTTCACACCAGCCTGGTTTAGCGTTCACACCCTCACTCCTGTTCCTTTGGGTCAGTGTGAATATGGTCCTTGACCTCTGATGTGGACCAAACAGTCTGACTCTGGTCCCTGTGAAAGAGCTGGTCTCAGGCAGTGGTCCATCACTGGCTTCTTCAGCGTCTCTGTCCTCACATCTGTAGATGAAGAGGAGGGAGGAGGAGGAGGAGGAGTCACATTCGTCCTCCGTGCAGGGCAGGTCCACCTCTTCCATCATGTGTTCATAGGTGTTTCCACTGACTGTCCCACTGTTTATGATTTATCTGATCAAATAAATCCAATACTTTTTCACTGTTTCACTTTTAAATATTCCATTTTGATATTTTTTATGACACAAAATAAAACAAAAGTGACATTTCACATTTAAGAAGCTTTAAGAAGATAACTTTTTATTAAAAACACACAGTTTAGTGATCAATCAATCGTTGCAGTCCTAATGCTGTGATTTAAAATGAGCGATGCATGATTATTTTCTTTAATTCTTTAATACTCTGGGTAACCATAGTTACTGCATGTGAGGACGTGTCCTTAATGTGTTATTTGAGGCAATTTCCTTGTCACAGAGTGGGTCAGTTGAGGGGTCACTTTGTTTTGTAAGCTCAGCGGACGAGCTTATCTGGAACTGTGGAAGGTTTTTGAAGTTTCATTGTATGGAGCTTGGCAAGGTGGAAGTTCATCTCTTACAGATGTAAAAAGGTTCTATTTTCAGAAATTAAGTACGACGCCCTTGGACGTGTGCACCTTATCTCGTACCTGCGCACGCACGCACACACACGCACACACACACACACACACACACACACTCACACACACACACACTCTCCCTACAGAGCCGTAACGGTGGCGAGACGTAAAGAGACTTATCCTGCCGGGGGAGGAGCTGACATTTACTCTGAGAATTCACCTTTGCTTTCTGCCCTAGGATTTATGATATCACCCCTATCGAGATTCCGTCACAGTTTTTCATTACTGTTGTGCTCAGTACCAGGGTGTGACTTTGTGTCATGGTTGGTAAGATCTGCCCTCAGAGTATAAATTGAGTTGTCTGAATAGTTTGGTCTTGCATCACTGATGTTTCTTAAAATATGCAATATGTAATCATCTTAAAGATATGCAATGACATTTTAGATGTGTGTGCATTAGGCTTCATCATTGGACGTTGGACTGGATGCGAGACAAACCTCTGGAAACCCCCGCGCTTAATTAATGTTTCGCCCGAGTTGCTCCAATTCTGTCAATCCCTTATTCCAGGAGGGATATTATCGCGTTTTTGCTAATGTTTTTAAATGTCTTCTCTATTTACTTGGGAATAGTATGTGTAGATTTGCTGAACATATTTAATACGTCTTTCTCATGGGAGTAAAGTCAAACGCCGCAGTCCTGATGTTTTCCTAGCTGTAAAATCCTGTCCTTCATTATACAGTATGTGCCTTGTACCTTGGATATGAGGGGTTTCTGAATAACAGTACGTACTTGTGTTGTTTTTAATAAGCAAAGCTCAAAATATTTCACATTTCTTTTACTATTTCATAAGTTATAAATGTTTCATTGTGCCTTTTGTGTGCTTTCGATTTACTAGTGAGGTTCGTGAGGTGACGTGTGTGTGTGTGTGTGTGTATATATATATACACACACACACACACATATATACAGTAATGTGCCGTACCATGGACGACACATTACTGTAAACTTGTTTGAATCCGACAGCAGAGCGCCAGCACCTGACCTCGCCCCGGGTCGTCTAATTTCCCGAAATTAACGTCATGCAAAAAAACCCAACGGAACAAAACAGCAGCCGTCCGGGTGCACAGACGGGCGACATTTCCACGCCAGCAGACATGTATGATGTTAATGCCTCCAAATGTCTGGCACACACAGTTTGATCCTCGGTATAATGAGGGGGAAACACGGGCAAAACCGATCATTCCACTCAAACATGCACACTTTAGTGTTAGTGGTGTTGTGGTGTTGTTGCTCAGTGAGTGACACACGGGCCACAGATCTCGTTCAATGATACCAGACAATGACAAATGGGCTGCAGTCACCCAGATACCTTCACTCATCTTCACCATCGTCCACTTTTCTGGTTAATAAAATAATACATTTATACTTTTTTTGGGTGAACATCAAATAAATGAGTGTATTTTTTTATTTAATTTGCTTTATTTTTGCTTGATCTGCCTAATTTGCATAATAAATGATAGAGTTTTTAATATAGCACTGCATTACAATATTTTAGGATGTTGAGGATAAACACACAGAAGTGATACAGATGCTCAGATATTCAAAGCGTCGTCCAGTAAACCAGACAGCGACATGTGTTTACGTTCTGAGGAAATCAGTCTCTGTTTAAAGGTAAAGAGCTGTAGCATTTAAAATGATTACTGCAATACCAAATCACAACGTGGCAGAACATGAACGTCAAACAAGAAAACACAGACGTTACGCCGCTGTGTTCTTACACAGGCTGTAACTGTCACTGAACCCGTTATTCATTCCCGTGCATCATCAGCAGATAGAACGAGCATCACATGAGACGACAGTAAGGTTGTGACGGTTTGTTGTGCTTGCTGTCATGTTTTGTGTTTCTTACATTTTTACAGCCATATCTGTGACGCCTCAGTGAGAATGTCTCAGTGAATCAGTTCCAAGAGCTGAAAACTTCATTTAATGCGTGTTATTTAAAATATACAATATTATATAATATAATATAATATAATATAATATATGTATATATATACAACACATACAAATCTGAACTTAATACTTGGGGAAAATTCTGCAAATGTGCCCGTTTTTTTTTTTAACACAGTAAGTAACTAAATGAGTGCTTACTATGAAGCTCCACCGCTGTCAACATGCCAGAGGACACCAGCTGCCAGAGCACACTCTCAGTGCTGTTTCCATAGCCTGAGGACAATGGCGTGGGCCTCCGGAGACGAGGTATCTCCAAGGCAGAGACCTATCTGCAGTGACAGGGAACACTTGGGAGGACGGGTACCTCAGCCCAGGAGCCTGCTGCCATTTAACAGACTTGCCCTACTCTGATCTGACAATTGCGTTTTACCATCTCTCGCAGCTCTGCTGCTGCTGCTGCTGCTGCTGCTGCTGCTGTTGTTGTTGTAAAGTTGTGTACAGGGAGAAGCAGAGGGCTGCAGATGTGATGGTGAGGAGGGAACCTGGTAACCTCACAGTATGAATGTCTTTGAATTGTCCTTCTGCAGTCAGACACACTTGTGATGCAGCCTGGCTCCTGGAGGGGAGAACTGTGAGCTTGATGAGCTTCTCGCAGCCGGGCCAGGTGTGTGTTTGCAGAGAGCGGTGAGGCGTGGCGGGGGCCACAGGTCTGTGTGAGGATTGACTCGATATATCCCACCAGCTCATGCCACTGTACCTGACTCCACAACAATCCGCTCTCCACTTCGTGCAGAGCTGAATCCTCGTGCCCCTGACAAAACAAGGGGGGTGGGGGCGGTTGTCAGCCATTAGGGTTGTTGCATCCCTCTCAGTCTCTGCCAACAGAAGCCCTGTTAATTCTTGCCAATGCCCCAGGGGGGAAAAAAAGAAAAGAATACCCAATATGCATATTATTCTAATAGCAGCCGTCAGTGGCTGGAATGAATACGGTGCCTCGTACGTTCCTACACAAAGCTGTTATGCCAGTTATGAATAATTCATAGTAGCCCAGAGGCAATGGATCATCCAGGCAAGAACGTAGAAAATTAGTTACCAATTAGTGTTTATTTATGGTGAAAGTGTGTTTTTACCTCCCCCCCCCAAAAAAAAATGTTGTGGCATCTTCTCTGACCTTGGGGATGCAAATGAGGGGGAGGGAGGAGAGGATGAATGAAGTGACCCCCATGTCTACTTCATATTATTGGACCGTGTGACTCCGGCCTCCGGACACAGAGTATCAAGAGTCCGCCTCTCACCACAGATTGATCTCATCTCTTGACACATGACATGTCAGGGACTTTGTTGACCGAGGGGATGTCACGGTGAGAGTTTTTTTATGTTGCCACTGGAGTGAGCTAAACCTTGGTCTCCTTGGAGTGTGCAGCCCCCCCACCACCCTGCACCATGTCCTCCTCCTCCTCCTCCACCACCCCAGGCTGATCCTAACCCCAGCGCACTGGCAGTCTGCCCAGAGACATCGGTTAGTTGTTGTCACTGGAACGATGCGACACGTCGCCCCAATTCACGCAGGTGGGGGGGACTGTTGTCCAAAGTGATGGTTCCTGCCAGGCAGAGGCCCTTACTGTGGACAAATGGACTCTGAAAGACATGTGAACACAGAGAGAGAGAGAGGAAATAGACTCGTCTCCACAGCAGACTCTCTGACACTGCTGAGATTCATGCAGGTTTTCACTAATTTCGCCCTTTTGTAAGAACATGATAGAGATTTGCTTGAAGTTGGAATACCTGCAATTAAGAGTGGAAAACTCTTAATTCTTTTCCAAGGACAATGAATGGAGAGGATTCAATTAAAATACAAATAGATATGAGTGACAGCCGGCTTTTTCAAAGAATCACAAAGGCTTGCAGGAAAAATGAGAAAATGAAAACCTCGCCAGAGATTCACAAGGATAACTCTCGCTTTTCTCTGCCTTTGATTGTGGAGAAATGTGCTGCTGTGGACGTCTAGACACTTTTTATGAGCTTCAAGAGTTTCAGAGCTGGATTGAGTCGCACATGTTTTTTTATTTTTTGTGCCATATGATAAAGTAACAATAAGGCGACAGACGGTCTTTCAACTTTCATGTCTACTGCTGTTCATGTCAGAACATTCAGTTATTGAATGGACCAAAGGAACACATTTAAAGTCTTTTAAACACAGTATGATTGACTCTTTATAGGCCTAATTATTATGAGAGGAAATCTTTTAGGTACCTCACAATTCTCAAGTGCACCTAACTGCATTATTGTTTTTTTTAAAGATCCATCATTAAATAATGAATTACATTTACTTCCATTTGGTTGAAAAGAAAACAAGCATGGTCCTCACAAACAACACATTCACACACAGCAAGGTCAAAGTTCAGCTATACTCACGGAAAGTACAGTACTCGCCGCTCCAGCCCTCCAGGCAGCGGCGGCCCCCCCTATCGTCACACGTGTAGTGGCCGAACGTGTCGTTGCGGGGCCGGCAGTAGGCGGAACAGGCCTCGCCGTGGTAGAACTCGTTGCACACCACGTGGTAGGAGTATCGCAGCTCGCTCTGGTTGCCGAAGTGAACGTCCTGAGACCATTCCTCTCCGACTGTGAGCCGGCGGCGTGTCGCCAGGCGGCTGATAAGGTTGTTCTGGTTCTCTGGAGGAAGAGGAGGGACGCGGATTAAACTTTTTGTTCATTTTATTAATGAGCGTGTAAAGTTGTACAAACATTGACATTTTTATAATATATACACAACCTACTGAAACATGAAAAGGCACATGACCACAAATGTGCGTGGTAAACATTCATGCACTCTTCTTCCTTCATATGTGAGGAAACAGCGCCACTGTCGCCGCCTGGCGGTGAAGCAGTGTCACTGCAGCAGCAGCAGTAGTTTTTACCTGTGGACTCGAGGCCTGAAGACTCCGCGTTCCAGGCTTCAATGATGAGAGAGAAGGTTCCCTGAGGAGGAACAGAGGAACCACACATGAACATCAACACATGTGCGCTCAGTGCAGATTTAATTTACATACATGCATACATATACTTTTATGAACTCATGCATAAAAACAAAAGTGTTGCCGTCACTTACCGGCCACTTGAAGAGAAAAGGCACCCTGATGGGCGCGCTCTCGGAGATGGCGTTGGAGTCTGTGTCCAGGATGTCGGTGAGAGCGGTGCCGTACGTGCACGGAGGCTCCGGGTTGATGACGTCCTGTGAATGCTTCAGGCACACACGGAAAAAGACCTGGCAGACCCGGGACTCCGGGCGACAGACGCTGCGGGAGCTGGTGAAGGAGTCGATCTTCAACTCGAAGACCCCGGAGGAGAGCGCCTGAGAGAGTGAAGGGAGCACGGGGTAAATCACACTGAATCAAACAGAAAAGATTGTGCAAATGGCGCAAAATATACACGCAAATGAGTGCAACCAGTGCGGGGTTCTTTTTTAATTATGCATCGTTTGTGTTCATATAGAGCTGAATTACACCGCGCAGATAATCTGAGAATCACAAATACAACACCACACTTCTAAGTCATTCAAGTGCCGCAGGAATCAAACACACAGTGGGGAGAATACTCGAGCCACCGCGCGTAAAGACGCGCGTCTGCACAAAACTCCAGCGTCTCCAGAAACCAGCGGTGCAGTCAGAGGAACTCACCGTCTGCGAGGACACAAACAGCAGGAGAGACGACAGCAACAAGCGCGACATGGCTGCGGGCGGAGGGCGCCGGAGCCGCAGGTCCGTGGAGGATCAGTGCGTAAAATCCAAAACGGCTCCAGACGAGGAGGAGGACAGAAAAACAATACGCAGTGCTCCGTGAAGAAGAAGAAGACAAACAAGTCAGGAGCAACAGTCCGTGTGGGCGCGTGTGTGCGTAAAAGAGTGGAGTGGAAAAAAACATAGAGTAAAGTTCCGCGCGGTGATTGAACTCTGGACTGAAGCAGCTGAAGTCGCACCTAAGCTTTATACAGAGGAGAGGAGGAGGGGGAGGAGGAGGACGAGCGAGGGGAGGAAGGGGGCGCTGCAAAAAATGTCCACCTGATAACTCTCCTCCTCATCATCATCTCCTCTTCCTCTTTAGCACGCGTTGTGACACTGAACCTGCTCAGGTCAAAGTGAAACTCAAAAAAAGAAAAAGAAAATAATGTGAGATTTCTCGTCAGACGAGAGGAGCGACATGGGCGCGAGACTTCCCATCAGTGCCAGGACTGTTTGCCAAACACGCACTTTTGTTGTTTTCTGTTTGACTTCAACCTGCACTGACACGAAGCTCGCGCACAGTTTACAGACATTTCTTACAGTGTGCACAGCCAAGGAGGCATGGGGGGGGGTCCACCACCGGGGTCTGGGCTGGATTGGAGGGGTAATTACAGCAGGGCAATAGAACAAACTGTCAGGCGACAGCAGCAGGGACCAAACGCCGCCTTTATCTCTTGACGTTCACATGGTTCACACCACACATCTTTTATAGATGGTCAGTTTGTTGTGTGCCAAAAATACAGAATCATTCACAGTCAAGACACCAGTCATTACATACTAGTGGACATACAGTATGTACCATGTGTACCTAATAAAGTGGCCATGGAGTGGTCTTCTACTGCTGTATCTCATCTGCTTTCGTTTGACATTCTGTGCTTTCAAAGACTTGTGTCTTGTGGTCATTCTCCTCTGACCTCTGACACTAACCATGTATTTTCACTGTCTGTTCTCTCATTTCTGAACTATTCTCTGCAAATTAGAGATGGTTGTGCATGAAAGTCCCAGTACAGATCAGCACTTTCTGAATTACCGGCCATGCTCAAAGAAGAAGTCACATTTCTTCAGCAGCAGGTCAACCCTGACCATGTCTACATTTGAATGGTGAAACCTAATAAAACTGGAAGTCCTTCAGCTGTGTAATTATACCCTCCATAATTGCGTAGATATTTAACACAAAGACATCTACATCTACCTCCATTCATTTGGACAACATTAACAAAGAAAGTATGCATAATACATGAAACATATACATTATACAGTACCTCAACCATAACCAGTTAATGCCTAATCCTAACATGAACTTCCCCTATACACAACCAGTCCCTCAAAAATTATGTTCTGCCTAACTCGGACCAGGTTCTGGTCTCCATAAGGACTTCTGGTCGTGACAAAGACAATGTTTATATCATGTACCAAACCACATGTTTACACCTGGTACACTTCACTCAGGACAGACTCTAGATAATTAACTAAATAACTAAATAACTCTCCTCCGTTTCAGGTAAACTATCCCGATCATGGACCACCAAAGTCTAATCATGTCTTTTTTGGGACATTACCGAATATGAAATGGTTTCTGGAACTAATTTACATTGACAACCCCTGAAATATGATTAATGTAAACTTTTTTTTTTAAAGTTTGCTGTGACCTGAACATTTGTTCTGTAACCATTTCATGTGATGCCAGACAGACAGACAGACAGGTGCGCTATAGCTATCTTTATCTGTGTATTTATTTGCCTCTGAACCTCCTCGCCCTCTATTGTCACTATAATGAGGACAGCGCGTGCCTCTGTTGCCTCTGATTGACACACACACACACACACACACACACACACACGCTGCATCCAAACCACACCCACGGCACGCTTCACCCCCACACCCCAACACACACACACACACTCCACAAGCCTCATATTGTCCCTGTGTTTTGTATCCAGTGTGTGTGTGTGTGTGTGTGTGAATAAACGCGCACGTGGACTATAAACATAAACAACGATTATTTGAGCGAGTCCCGTCACAACAACAACAACAACGACAGAAAACAACGACAACAACTGAGGATAATAAAACATGACGCCGTGGATAAATGAAAGAAAGAAAGAAAGACCACAACAGTAAAAGTAAAGTAAAGGCCTCCACTTGTCTTCTTAATAATATCTGCTCAGCACGTGCAGCGTCCGCTCCCTAGAGAGCAGGGCACGCGCACACAGACACACACCACAGAAGCGTCGTCACCATCAGAGGACAATATGCGCATGTTCGATCGGCGCCATCTGCTGATCGATAGACCCCCCCACCCCGTCCTCCCCCGTCAGATTTGACAAAAAACACACGCGCTGCCGCCACGCGCTCCTCCGGCTGGGCTGGTGTGTGCGCGAGCGCCCCATGTATGTGTAAAGGAAGATTTGTATCTGTGTCCAACAAAGGAGCTGTCACGCGCATATCACAGCGCGTGCCTAAAACAACCTGATGAAGATAAGGAGGTGGAGCTATCTATCTATATCTCACCGTTTGTCCTCGCACGTGCCCAAGTGGTCTGAAAGGAGGCGGCACGAGCTTTTGTTGAGGTGAGAGAACGCGGCGTGTGTCGCGGCGTGTCGGGGATGTGGGGGTTTGTGTGAGAGAGGGGGGAGACAGAGTGGCCGTGGGAAAGCGCTGAGGTGTGATTTCATGAAAGATGCGCGCGAGGGCAGGTGTGAGGAGTGACACCTGCACGGACGTGAGCAGACCACACGTCAGGACAAATGCGTCTGTGTGTGTGAGAGAGGGAGAGAGAGAGCGGCATAAACATTAGCATCTGTCTCACGCTCTCTCTCTCTCTCACACACACACACACACACACACACACACTGTTGTGCTGCTGTCGTATATAAATAAAATCTCACGTCATCACCTCAAACAAACCTGATCAGTCACTTCAGACAATGTAAAGCACAGAGTGAGGTCACGTGTAGCTGCAGTAGCTTTGGGTAAGTGACTGTCGTTGTCTTTGCTGCTGTTAAAGGATTTAAATGAAGTGAAATAAATGATGTTCAACAAAAATGTGTCATTCATCATGGTGCAGTTTATATTGAAATGTTTCATGTTTTATACTTTATGTCCTCTCCTCCTCCCCCATCTCCTCCCCCCTCTCCTCCTCCTCTGAGGTGTGAACCTGGGAACAGGCTCTTTCTTTGCAGCTTCAACCATTTGCCTCCATGTTGTTCACATGTTTGAGGCTGTAACAGAGAACAGACTGCAGGGCCTGAAAACTCGCACCTACACACATGTTTGCATAGTGAGGACACTCATAGACATACTACGTACGCTAGTCCCTGACCCGAACCTTAACCTGAACCATCACAACTAAGTGCCCAACGCTCACCTTTACCCTAAACATAATTCTAACCCTAACATTGAAACCAGGTCTTGACCCTGGAAAAGCCACCAAGACTTTTTCACCAACACTGACATTACAAACTTTTGGACACATGTCCGCTGTGTGTGTGTGTGTGAGACATATTTTGCAAATAGCTGTCACTTGTTCTCTCTTTTCACATGCCGCTATCAAACCAGGAAATTAACATTAACATTTAACCTTACCCTAACCCAAACTCATCTCTAACTCTAACATTAAAACCATGTCTTCAAGTTTAAATAAAGTGCAGTGTGTGTGTGTGTACATGTCTTAAGTAGACAACAAACCCCTCATCTTTGTGAGGACATTTTGTCTTGTCCACACCACTTCAACAACTTTATTTTTGAGGATTGAGACCTGGTTTTAGATGATGGTTAAGGTAAGGGTAAGGGTAAGGGTTTAGGGAATGCATTATGTCTATGCGTGTCCTCACAAAGACTGCAAAACCTGTGTGTGTGTGCATGCGCAGGTATTACTGATGTTGTGGGGACCTAAACCTGTTTACACAGTCACATTATGGGGACTTGTCTTCCTTGTGGGGACAAATAACAAGTCCCCATAACGTAAATCACAACATTTTAAGGTGAAGACATGTTAGGTTAGGTTGAGGTTAGGGTCAGGGTTAGGATTAGGCCAGTAGTAATTATGGTTAAGGTTAGAGTAAGTCTCCAGGAAATGAATGTAAGTCAATGCAACCGTGTGTGTGGGTGTGTAACATCACTGTGACTCTTTCCCTTACTATATTATAAAACACATTTATTTATTTTAAAATATTGTCTGATCTGAAACACAGATGAAACATAAATCTGCTCCAGAATGTGACGTGAGAAAAAACTCAAACTATAAGGAGCAGCTAAAGAAAAGAAAAGGGGAAAAAAAAAACTCTCAAATCCTCTTAAGATCATCCTCATTTTAAACCTGAAGCTGAGCTTTAGCTTCAGTCCCTGTGGTGCTTCAGATAAATAAGATCTAAGTGAAGATCACTTCATACTAATGACTTAATCCCAGTGATGCTGCTAATCTGTTTACCTTTAACTACAGAGCAGAAAACTGAAGCCCCGCTTCACTCTGCCACTGTTGTTTTTACTTTTATTGTTTTTAACATTTTAAAACGGAGTTTGACTGAACGTTGTGTTTAAACTTGTTTTTTTTGGCTGTTTTTTTTTTACACATACATGTATCCAGTGTGATTTAATGGACGTGTTCTGTGATCTAAAACATCCAATAATAGAGACCTGGAGTGAAGGTGTGAGTTTAAATCAAATTTCTGAATTTGAAATGTGTGTTTTCATCAAGAGAAATAAATTAGTAAACAATGTTAAGTTAAAAAAGTAAAGTGACATGAACATCAGCTCAAATGTATAAAAGAGAAGGTTATTTCAAGTGGAAGAAATTGAGAATAAAATAATTATTTTTTACTTTCTTCAGTCAGGGATTGTAAATGGCAACATTACCAATAAATGTTGCTACATTTTACGCACTGTAACTTTAAGTCATGATTCTATCAAATGTCAGACTCTTGATTTAAAATTATGACTACAAAACATGAAATGAAACTACACTACATTTTAAATCAGTGCAAATTAAAGTACATTTTAAAAAACAACGGGAAAATATTGACTTTTTCATCATTTCAAAGTTAAAATGAATAAATAAAATGAAGTTAAAGTTCAGAGTGAAGTCAAAATTACAATATTCAAACAGAAAATCCAATACATAACAAATAAATCAACACATTTTAGTGAAAATAATGAGAACGAAATAGAATATTTTCTAAAAAGTTAAATGAATTATTTTTTACTTGTTGAGCTTCTAAGTCAAAATTACAATTAATATCCAAATTGTGACATTTGACGTAAAATTTTAAAATTCTGTGATGGAAAATATGATTTTCAAGTCACAATTCTGACATTTTGTTCAAGTCAGGCCAGTGATTAAAAAGTAAAAGGTTTTCCTTCAAGTTATTACAAAACGAAAAAACAAAACCATTAGATTTGTGACATCATTGAGTCTCGACCGCCTTTGAGTCTCCATACAAACCTGAGGAATCTGCTCCTGCTGCTCATGTTTGTATGTTTGTGCCAACAGAAGATTCCTGTTCCCTCCTCCTCATCAGCAGCAGTCTCACAGAGCCAGGTGGGTCCTGGGTGATTTCTGAGGTGGTAATTGTCCCGACGCTTTCGGCGGATTGTGAGGCCGGAATCCTGCAGAGAAGAGAAAAGCAAAACAGATTTCTAGGCTCAGTGCTCCACATGGTTTCTGCTTTAAACCCGAGAATGTGGAGGATTCACGAGGTCAGGTCATGTTTCACTTTGTCTGCAAGAATGAATCGACTTGTGTGATTGTCAGTCACTCACTTTGACTTCTGTGATCTTTCAGTGTCTTCATTTTGTCAAGGTTTTCTGGTTGCTTTGCCCCAAAGAACAGAGAAGTCATTAAAAATGTTGTATTTTTGGAGAAAAATGGGAAACAATGATCAGGATCTTTCTTTTCGTCCATTGAATGGACCAGAAAATACAGAAAATAATTGACAGACTACATTTTCTTTACTTCTTTTCTTTTCTTTAGAGATAAATGTGTTATTTGATCACGAGACAGTGGATCTGAGATACAAGTGTCATTCAGAGGAAGTCGGGATTGAATATCCTGAATAAAGTTGAAAAAAAGTCAACTTCCTGCAAAGAAAGCCCTACACTGATCTTTATTGCCAAGGTTCTGTCAAGTTTTGAGTTTGAAATAACAATATAATAAATATAAAATAATAAAAATGGACAAAAAAAAGGGTGAAACAGCCCTTTGATGATGGAAAATAATCGTTCTTTTCAGACTTCACCATTTGTTCGTGGAGTCTGGAGAAAAAGCAAAACAAACACACAATTTACCCACTTAACAAAAGACTCAACTAATCAAATCCATTAGCTTAACTCTAAAATATCTTGTTTTTATTACGTACAGCCTTTTCTGAAAGGACTATGAGGTTTGTGTCACACATAAATGAATCACTCACCTTTAAAAAGGACACAAAATATACTTTTTTTCTTCACTCCTTTTCAGAGATAAATGTGTCACGTGATCATCAAACAGCCGCTCTGAGATACACGTCTCATTCCCAAAACAGAAGTTGGGATCGGAAAAAAAAAAAAGGAATATAATAATAAATAATAATATTAGTTGACTAAGAAAATAAAAGCCCCACGCTGCTCTTCACCAAGTTCCTGCAAATTATAACATTATATAAGTGTGATGAGTAAACTATCTTCAATAAAAAATAAGAATATGAGAATGTGAAACAAACACAGCATCACAAGGATCTAAAGTTTATTTTTCACTGAAACAGGCCTTAAAGGGGAAAGGCCTTGATGAGACGAACAAAACCCGACGTTACTCACCTGTCTAGCACATTCCTGGGTCACTAAATCTAGCAATGTCAGTTTGGCTTCAGATAGCCTCCAAATGGCCTGAAACATGCTCCTGAGTGGTTTTTGTCAGGTACATGTTGGACCTGGCACTTGGTGAAATTTTCGCATTGAATGGCGATTTTCAATCGGCCATAACTCCGCCCGCCAACGTTTGGGAGACTCGACTCCTAGTGCATTGGAAAGCCCGTGGCCACATTAGGGGGTACGACAAAAATTCAAGTCAATCCGAAAAAGTCAGATTTTGACGGTTTTTGGGAAATAACTCAAAAACTACACGTTTGGTCATGGGGTGTTTTAGGCTGGCTAAGTGCGGCTCCTCAAGACGCATCCTTCGACACCTACCTCGGCTTTCTAGCACCTTCCTAACTCGAGATAAGTCCAAAATGACCGAAGAATTTTCGGTCATTTTTCCATATCTCGGCTTCCTTTTGTCCTACAATCACGGGGGTTTCACCAGGGGCTCCGGAGGGTGCCTAAATGGGGGGGCGGACGTTGGTTTGGAGTCGATCCGACACTTCGTTCAAAAGTTATTCGCGGAATGACCGCAAAATGGTGGTTTTCATCCCTATACCTAACCCCTAACCCTTACCCCTAACCCTAACCCTACCCTGCCCAAAATGGTGGTTTTCATCCCTAACCCTAACCCTAACCCTAACCCTTACCCCTAACCCTAACCCTTACCCTAACCCTTCTGGCATCTATGGAAAGGCCTTGATGAGACGAACAAAACCCGACGTTACTCACCTGTCTAGCACATTCCTGGGTCACTAAATCTAGCAATGTCGGTTTGGCTTCAGATAGGCTCCAAATGGCCTGAAACATGCTCCTGAGTGGTTTTTGTCAGGTACATGTTGGACCTGGCACTTGGTGAAATTTTCGCATTGAATGGCGATTTTCAATCGGCCATAACTCCGCCCGCGAACGTTTGGGAGACTCCACTCCTAGTGCATTGGAAAGCCCGTGGCCACATTAGGGGGTACGGCAAAAATTCAAGTCAATCCGAAAAAGTCAGATTTTGACGGTTTTTGGGAAATAACTCAAAACCTACACGTTTGGTCATGGGGTGTTTTAGGCTGGCTAAGTGCGGCTCCTCAAGACGCATCCTTGGACACCTACCTCGGCTTTCTAGCACCTTCCTAACTCGAGATAAGTCCAAAATGACCGAAGAATTTTCGGTCATTTTTCCATATCTCGGCTTCCTTTTGTCCTACAATCACGGGGGTTTCACCAGGGGCTCCGGAGGGTGCCTAAATGGGGGGGCGGACGTTGGTTTGGAGTCGATCCGACACTTCGTTCAAAAGTTATTCGCGGAATGACCGCAAAATGGTGGTTTTCATCCCTATACCTAACCCTAACCCTAACCCTTACCCTAACCCCTAACCCTAACCCCTAACCCTAACCCTTACCCTTACCCCTCTAACCCCAACCCTAACCCTAACCCTAACCCTTACCCCTTACCCTAACCCTAACCCTACCCTTACCTACCCTAACCCTAACCCCTAACCCTAACCCAAAATGGTGGTTTTCATCCCTATACCTAACCCTTACCCTTACCCTTACCCTAACCCTTACCCTAACCCTAACCCACCCGACAGCAGCCTGGATTCGGCCCCAGTACTCCTCAAATTAATTATTAGGTTCATCCCCAAAATTATGAAATAAATCAACTAATTAATTATTATTAATAATTATAATTAATTACAATAATAATGATGATGTATGTAAACACTTGATGATTGATGTGATTGTAAACATTCTTCTGTGTTTAATCTGTGAGTATAAATGAGTCTTTAAAAGTTTGATACTATTCTTTATACAAACTGTTCTCTTCAGTGACACACAGGATTCAGTTAAATACATAACACACTTGTACGTCTCCTGTCCCTGGGGGGGACATTGTTTTGAAACTGAACCTATTATTTCTATCATTTCTCCTGACAAAATGTCCTCTCACTCAATGTGAAGATTTATAAAGTTCACAGCTGTTACAAATTCATGAAACTTCAGGGCAGTAGGTGGCAGTGTGTACCTGTGATGGTGTTGTATGGATGTTTAATAGCAAATGTGAGCTGTTCATCTTTGTTTACAGGTTGACGAGGACAGAGTAACATTTTACAAAAAGACAGAAGATTCAATGTTGATGTATTTATTGAGCACTTGACAAAAAACATATATAGTTAGATATTTGCTGTTTATATACTCTTATGTCTCTCAGGTGCAAAAACATTATTTTTGTCCACCAGATGGAGACAAAGTCAAATGACTGTAAGGGTGTTTAATTGAGTGTCTTTTTTGTGTCCATTAACAATATTACAAAAGTACACATACCAGAATCAATCACATCTTTTAACCCTTAAACACTGAGCATATCGCTGACCACACGCTGGCACAAGCACACTTTGCGTTACCGTAGTTACACCACAGTTTCTGAAAGCTGAGAAGTGGCACATCAAAGTCAACATGTGGTTATTACACAACAGAACTGAACCCAGATGCATAACCCTAAAGAAGGAAGGTTTCCTCTGATCTAGATGGTGTAGAAGGCACATTTACTAAAATGTGTCCTCTTTTGCATGCATTCACAAATACACCAACATTTTGTCTTATTCACATTTCATTTTGTTATTATCTGCCCACAGGTCACTGTGTCACTTCACAAGAGTATCCATATGAACAGCTTTATGTAAAAGTCTTTGTGGCGGAATAGGAGGAATTGGCTGGGCAGGTTGCTGCTGGTTACATCCATAATATAAGTGCATATAAAATGCTTATTCATACACACTTAGGTACTCTCCATCACACGGCTTCAATTCATTCTTCTCATTTGTACTCAGCAGCAGCATGCACATGAGTCGGCACAGGATAAAGGATTACAGAGTTTCAGAGTGGATAAATCCCCATGTGGAGAGGTGATGAGTCAGGTAGATCAGCATGTGTGTTAGAGGAAAACAAGGGTCTTGGCTTTAGTGAAAGCTTCATTGAGGTAACACTGACTTTTCTGTAGCTGTATCTGTCTGTGCCTTGGAGGATAATCGCTTCCCATTCAGTGTTTTTGCAGCACCTCAAATGTTCATATGAGTTCTGGTGGGTAGTTCAGGTTTAAACAGTAGACAAGTCCAAAAAATTGCATTGAACAAGGTGCATCAGCATCCAGCTCTGAAGGATCAGGTACTGTACAGACAGTTAGTAAGGTGAATGCTTGTACACATCCCTAGTATTGGTGAGATCTCATTGATTCTATTTAGAATCAAGGGTTAGGGTTAGGGTTAGAATATTAGGTTAGAATATCTATTTAGAATCAATGAGATAAATAGAATCAAGTTTCCGACGCAGTCTCTTCAGCGTCTTAATACTTAATACTGATCACGGGTTAGAATTTCCTTATTATTATACCTGACTCTGAAGTACCGCTTAATCGATGGCCATCGACTATAGTACTTTGATATTTTCTAAATGAATTTATTTTTATGCAGGTTTTTTTTTTTTTGCCTAAACCCGAACTCTAACCCTTTTTTTGTATATTTGACTGCCACTTCCCCATTTAATTGTATCTCTCCATCATTATACAAGTTTAAGCCTACTCCATGGCTGACCAATTGCAATACTACTTTCATTATTCCCTTAATTTCTTGACATTACAGACAATATTGAACACCGAACACAAGTAAACTTGGACCTTAAGCTGGTATGTGTATTCTTATGTGTGTAATGCTGGAGGTTAGACATGTACATTAGACAACTCTTCTAAAAAATATAAATAAGATTTTTTTTCCATTCACTTTATACACATGTCCTGTTTCTCGAAGAAAACAAATAAAAAAAGAAAATGTGCTGTGATTGAATTTTAATCAGCTAACTTCTCATACTTGCTTACATGAATGCAATCATGTTACACATTTTCATGATAATACAAGTTTGCCTGTGTAATAAGTATGTAGTCTGCCATGTTCAAGATTTTGTCCTTGATGCATTAATAACGAGTGTGAATGTGTTGCACGCTTTCCACCACCAGATGGTGCATTTGATCTGGGGAAAAGAAAGTGGGAGGAGCTCAACATGGGAGGAGTCAAACATTGAGCTCCTCCTCCTCGATCTGCGGGCTGCAGTCAGGGGTACCTGCTACAACTTAGGTAGCTTGTCGACATGTTGTTTTTTGTTTTGTTTTTTTTAATATTATTTTCTTTATCCTCAATTTTGCCTACATTTAATGTCTTCCATTTTGTAGCTACCCCTTGTGCTGATGTGTCTATTTGAAAATTGCCTATATAGAGATTAACAAAAGTAGATCATAGCTTGTGTTGTTTTTAACTATGAATTTTCAGGTAAATTTAACTAATTTATTGTCATTATACGATATACAGTACAATGAGATTTTAAAATGTCACCTTTTAGTGCTTTTAAATGTCAAGCAGGTGTTATGGCAAATTTTAGCATTTAGCACTGTCCAATAATAGTCACTTATCGAGAGGAACCACAGCTAGCTAGTTGTCCCATCTATCATCATCATCATCATCATAATCGTCATCATCATCATCACAGTCCTCTATAGAGAAGAGCATAGCCTTTCTTCTTTTCTCAATCACATGTATCAGGGCGGCAACAGTATCTGCTGAGGGAGCGAGAGTGGAAGGAGAGAACATATTGTCACATTCAATTTGGATTTTGTCCTGAAGTGCATCTCCATCGGAGCACAGGAGACCGTCATTCCTTCCACTGGTAACCATGGACAGAGGACTTTCTCTCTGCTCCACCTTCTTAAGCTGGATTCCTTCTCTGATCTGATTTAGCAGTTCTGACTTGGTTTCATGTGAAGGCAGACGAGTGTCCCTGTTCTTAGTGACTGTGAACAGTGGAGGGGAATGAGGTGAAGGGCTAAGGGGCAGGGCAGGGGGTGAAGGTGTGCTAATACTGTATCTCTGCTCCACCTTCTTAAGCTGGATGCCTCCTCTGATCTGACTTAGCAGTATCGACTTGTTCTCGACTGAATTCAGGAGAATGCCTTGGTTTGGGGAAAGCGGTGAAGGGCAAGGAGATGGAGGAGTCGAGGGTATGCAATTGTCATCACTCTGCTCCACTTTCTTCACCTGACTGCCTTCTCTGATCCGTCTAACCAGCACAGATCTGTTTCCGATTGAGGATGGAGTGTTGTCCACTCTGCTACTAAATCTGGACAGTGGAGAACAAGGGGATGGCGATGAAGAAAGTCTGTCGCTCTGCTTCCCCCTCTTCCGCTGGATCCACTTACTGATCCGACTGAGCATTGTCAATTTGTTCCTTGGTGAGGGCAGAGTACTGTCCCCTCTGCTAGGAAATGAAGATAGCAGAGGACAAGGGAATGAGGGGCCAGAATGAGGTGGAAGTAGAGGTACTAGATTACAGCCTCTCTTCTCCATCTTGTCCCACTGGATAAACTCGATCTGACTGAGACGTCTTAAGCTGTTCTGAGGTGAGGAAAGACTGTTGTCCCCTCTGCTAGTAACCGTGGACAGCAAAGGTGAAGGATGTGGATGGCCAGAAGACGAAGAAGGAAGAGGTATGGCCGTGCTGTCTCCTTGTGCCAGTTGCTTCATGTTAATATACTCTCTCATCTCACTCAGCAGTGCTGACATGTTCATGTGAGAGGGTTGACTGCTCTCCACTCTGCTAGTAGCCTTGGAAAACGGTGACGCAGTGGGTAGATGCCTAGGATTCAGGAGAGCTGAAGGATCAGATACACTGGCGCTGGTTCTCTGCTCCCTTTTCTTCAGCAGAATTCCCT
This sequence comes from Solea senegalensis, assembly GCF_019176455.1. Taxonomy (NCBI): domain Eukaryota; kingdom Metazoa; phylum Chordata; class Actinopteri; order Pleuronectiformes; family Soleidae; genus Solea; species Solea senegalensis. Next base: position 42,136,512 of record NC_058021.1, on the reverse strand, counting down.
TTCTCATCCAACTGAGCAATGTTGACTTATTTCCAGGGGAGGACAGCCTGCTAGTTACTGTTGACATCAAATGTGAAGGCTTTGGAAGGCCTGAAGACAAATAAGGAAGAGTGGCACCAGTGCTGTCTCCTTGCTCCAACTTCTTTGTATTGATAAATTCTCTCATCTCACTCAGCAGTGCTGGCATGTTCGTGAGTTGATTGGTCTCCCCTCCACTAGGAACCATGGACAACAGCGAAGGAGTGGCTAGATGCCTGGAAGATAGGGGATCTGAAGGATCAGATACGCTGGAACTGTCTCTCTGCTCCACTTTCTTCAGCAGGATGTCCTCTCCGATCCAACTGAGTAATGTTGACTTATTCCCAGATAGGAACAGACTATTGTCCTCTCTGTTATTAACCCTGGACAGCAAAGGTGAAGGGTAAGGATGGTCAGAAGCCAAAGAAGAAGGAGCAATGCCAGTGCTGTCTCTTTGCTCCACCATCTCTCTCATCTCACTCAGAAGTACTGACATGTTCCCATGTGAGAGTTGCTCTCCCATCTGCTGACCATGGGCAATAGTAGGTAGATGCCTGGTAGGCAGGGGAGCTGAAGGATCAGGTGCACTGGTACTGTCTCTGTGCAACACCTTTTTCAAAAGGATGCCCACTCTGATCAACTTGTTTGAGTGTGTTAAGGTAGATTGCTCTCCCCTCAGCTAGTAACCATGGACAGCAAACAAGAAGGTGGAGGCATGAGCATGTGGAGGTGGAGTCAAGTATATGCTCAGACTATTCTTTGTCTTTTGTATTTTGCATCAGCTGGTACTGGTTTCCAATATGCATCAGGTGCAACAACATAAAGGTGCTCTTCAAAACTTCAAAGAACATAGTTTGGAATATTCTGAGCTAGAGTGGATGACATCAAAGCCACTCTCCTGAGCATTAGACGTGGAAAAGAAGTCTTCCTTTTCTTTTAATGATTTCTTATAGGCTGTACACTGACAGGTGTAATGCTTCCCTTCATTGAAAAACACCGAGAAAAAAACACAGAAAGGAAAAATTAAAGAGGGAGAGGCTAAAAGAGAAAACTCAGGACAATTCAGAGACAGGCAATAATGCAACATTTTAGATTACACCACAACCAACCAACCAGTCTACATGCTTTCCCTGAAGATTGAATCTCAATACAACGTTCATGCGCACAGTTTACAATTTACACATTTGTTGCTGCTGCTTTACTGCCCATGTTTCCTTTCATTTGGACAGCTCACCCAAACCCTTTTCCCGAACTTAACTCCTGACAAGACGGAACAGCGAGGACTCAGACGCAGAGGTCTTTTAATAGTCTTTATTGACACTCTTAACAATTCTCAAGGAAGGTCCTCTTTGCTGAGGAAAAACAACAGCGTGGCTATGAAAACCTATAGCAATTGGCGAGCGCAACGCTCTACATGAGAAACGTTGCGGAACTATAAACGTGGAACAAAAAATCACTCCGAAGAGGAAACAAACTTAGACTATGATTATCATAAAAAAACTCGCCAAACAGAGGAAAAACAAGGCTTTAAGCACTTCAAAGAGAAAACAAACTCAAGGCACAATCCTAATGATTGGCGATCCTTAACTAATTAAGAATGAAAACAAAACGCAATCTAAATGATTGGATCTAAATAGTTAAAGGTAAGTCACAATCCTAATGATTGGAATTCCTAAAGAGGCTATGAAAATTAACCAACAAAAAACTCTCCCAAGGAGAAAAAATAAAAGGGCTATAAATCTGAACTAAGGAATCAGCTATCAGGCTATGATAAGAAAACATACAAAATAAATCATCGCTCACAAAGAGGATCAGAAACTTGAGGATTCAGTGGCTGTGACGAGGAGCTCGGGTGATCAGGCATTGGCGATGACACACTGGCACTGAAACAAAGAAGCAGAGAGTTTTTAAAGTGCACATGGCTTGATTGTCTGCAGGTGTGTGTAATCAGGCCGGCAGGCCGGCAGAGGAGGGGGCGGGGCAAGCTGCCGGAGTGACAACTCCAATTCAAACCTTGAGGTTCTGCCGCATTAGGACTGGGTTTGGAACTCCATTAGGACTACTAGTCCTGACAAGGTCAGTGTTAATGTCAGTGGAGGCAACACACACACACGCGCACACACACACATATGCTTAAAACACAAAAGACTTCATTCTTAATCACTAAAATGACTTACAAGCAGATATTGTTCCATCATTCACTTAACCAAATATATTATCACTGTAGAGCCAGTATCAGGCTGAACAAACACTGGATGTGGGGGGTGGAGTGGCTCAGTGGTGACCGGTACCCTGTCTGCGAAAGACATCATGGTCACAAGTTTGACTCCACCCCTGGCTGATTGTACGCAATCCCATTGTAAGTCGCTTTGGATAAAAGCGTCTGCTAAATGACATGTAATGTAATGTAATGTGGATTCAAAAGCACAACTCAACAACAGTCTCAGGGCCCGGCCATACGGAGGCAGTGTTTTCGGACCTGAAACAGTATTTTACTACAGCGTTTTGAGTCGTTTCAGGAATATCCATGTGGACGGCGATATTTCCTGAATTGATACCATCTTTACAGGGATATTTTTGAAAAAGGCAAAAAAAAGATTGTTTCTTGGGATGGGTGGCCTCAGTGTGAAGAAAAAACACAAACAAACAAAAACAGGTTTCCAAAAGCTCAAGGCAAAAAACATACAAAATACAAAAGAAAGGCAACTAGTAATTAATCTTTAGATAATGAGAAGGTTGCTTACAGGTGGAGGGATAACCATAAAAAAGTGAAGCACATCACGGCGGGGCAGAGGAGGGAAACTTTACAGGAAGCAGACTCTGAAATGAGGCAATGGTACTTATTTCAAAATCAAACTGGAAATTATTTTTTTTTTACTTCTTTTGCATGCGAGTGATGACACATATCAGTGTCCTTGAGGGAAAATGTGGTGAATTTAAGTTGAGATTTTAGTTGGAGTGAAAACACAGCTGAGAGCAGCCCAGTGTGTGTGTTTGAGAGAGAGAGTATGCAGCCGCCGCTCGATCCTGTCAAGTTGTACAACTGCTGTTTTATTTGGTTGCGTTTGTGTGTGTGTTACTACAGTGAGGACGATACAGCTCTGCTTACTCACATGAAGAGAACCTACGATAAAAAAGACGGCTCTTTCATTGTCTCCGTTACCGCATGTTTCCCTTTTGAAATCGCACCCTTTTGTCATTATGAGGACATAACAAAATTTTGCAGTGACTCCCGGCTTATAAAACTAACAATAAAAATAACAAAAATAACAAAAGACTTAAACACTTAAATAAGACACAACGAAATGTAAAACACACACACAAAAAAGGCCTCTAGGCCACAAGGGGGCCCCTATCAAGTGTTTGGGTTTTGTTTTTAAGCATATTAAATAAGTTACATGATTGAATGAATAGAAACTTCAGTAAACCATTCTTAGTGTTTCACTTTGAATATGAAAGTTTAAAATAAATCATTGATCCAAGTGCCCTCTAAGGTTAAAAGGTGTTTGGTTTGGTGTAAATAGCAACTATATTAATACAGGGGTCTACCAAGGGCCTAAGAAGTCTAGAGGGGAGCCCCAAAACATTGTTGGCATGTGAGCAAGGATGGATTACTGAATGAGCCAACCGGGCTTAAGAGGTAAAGGGGCCCTGAAGCCCAAGCCCAAGTCATTACCTTAATAAGTCAAAAGCAAAAGGCTATGAATCTGAACAAATGTATGTATTGCCCTTCTATAGCCTTTCTATAAAATGGACCCCCCTTCCCATATGCACCCACTCTTGAAAAAATAGGGAGGTCCTTATGCATCTGTGCCCAGGGGAAGAGTAGTTCATAATCTGTCTGTATTAATACAACTGATAATGTAACATTATAGTGTGGCGTGTCAATAATCGTCAAGCACAGGTGACTATGCATGGTCGGAGGAGGGGTCCCCAAGTGAAATTCTGCTTAGGGCCCCCTAAAGGCTTGGGCCGGCCCTGTGTTTGTGTATGCAAGTGATTTGTGAGTGTGGCCTTTTTTCTGGTTCACACTCCTGAGCATTGAATTGAATGCCTTTATTGTCATTATACAGCAGTACAATAAAATTGGAGCATCACCAACATCAGAGCAAAAGATAGTCAGTGTAAAGAAGAAAGGGTCCAAAGATGTGCAGTTTCTCTAAAAGTAAACTATCACACTTGCTGCTGGCAGTACAGATGCCTCACAGGAGCAGTGACATGTTGACATTGGCAGTTCAGCAAGTTTTCCATAGGCTGGAACATTTAAATGAAACTTTCCATCTTTTACCTTTACCTAAAACTGTAAATCAATCTAGATATAAAATAAAGAATATACACTATAATAGTCCTAATATAAATATATTGATTTAATTTGAAAGAGAATATCATTGAATTAGTGAATTTGTCATCAGATGATATTTTTCATTGGCCCAGTTCTTTTTGGACTAAAATAATGGACAAATATGAAAAGATTAAATCAAGGTTTTTTTTCCTCGATTGAAGACACATTTCTTGAAAGCTGCTCTCCTTTTCTCTAAACTGTGAACATAAAACCCAATTTTCAAGCTACATTCGCAAAACCTCAGACACTTCTTGCAAAACTAAAATTTCACCTCAAAACAGCTTAATCTGTGCTCTAAACTGAACTATGTTGTCAAATCGTGCCCCAAGTCAATCAAAATTAAAAACACTGCTGAACAGTAACTAAACACTACGTTGAAAAATAGAAAACACAATGCTCAGGACATGAAGCTGGAGAAATAAATGTAACCCTTGTTCACGGTAGGCTAAATGTATGTTGTAAAACAAAAAACCTGTGCATTTAGCACTAGTACAAAAGGACAAAAAAACAGAAATCTTGTGCATTTACACGTAGCACAGGTAATTCATATACCTTCGAGTGGAAGGTCTATTCTCTTCTCTAAATCTTCGGGTTATGGTGGACACAAAATCTACTGATGTTTGGTTTTACCCTTTATCCGGCCTCCCTCATGCTCCTACCATGGACAAGAACATGGTCAATCACAGTAGCTCTAATTTCATCATATATTACTGTTCTTTGGCTTTGCTGACCACCTCGACCTCCTCTCACACAAACTCTTCCTCTCAGATTTCTATCCATTGTAGGGCCTTACAAACCAGTGCTCTCTGAACTGGCTTATATGTTCCCTCACATCATTAGCCACATGTGTGATTAATTTTGAGTTGTTGTGTTCAAGTGGTGACACCTGTGCTTTAATTGTGTTTGACTTTTGTCACCTGTGCTCACCATTATGCAGCACGGGTTCATCACAATGAAAATGTGTTGGCAAGTTGTGTCTAAAAAGTGCTTATGGTTTTGTGATTGATTTAATCAGTGGGTTCAGGCAACTGAGCATTTGGTTCAGACAGTAGGGTTTAGTGTTTTAGCAATTGAGAAAAACTGTAAGATGAATATTCACTAATTCCTTCCTCTGTTTCATGACATATTCCATGACATATAGAGTTTTTGCAGTTTGTTTGGATTAGTATGAAGAAGGAGACAAACTGTTAGTTTTCACCTGTTCGCAATAAAATTATTTAAACTCATGTTATTAAAACATGTTTTTAATTCTCTGCTGCTTCCTTGGATTCCTGTCAGTTTGGTTTCATGTGATCAAGAGATCAGTGTTGATCTGAGAGGGGAAAAAATGATGGGAAGGGTGTGTAACACTCTAAGGTTTGGAAACAAAAGTTAAACAGAAAATTATGAGATGCAGCACATTAGTTATATGAAATGTTCTGCATAAAATCAAATAACCAAACACAAATATTTACTTTTGCTAAAAGCATGTATCAGTCATCCAAGTCATGGTTACATGCAAAAAAGATAGATACAGACACACAAACACAATAAAAAAAAAACTAAAGATTAATGACATATGAAAAAATAAAAACATGTATAAATTGGAGTTACTTAAAACCCAGAAATACAGGGGGGAAAAGTGTCATGTTTTAATTTAAATAAGCTATTGACTCATGCTGTTATATTTCTTTTGGCAGAGAGTTCAAAGGTGTCATTTGTGGCATTTATAAATTTTTTCTGAGTCCATCTTAACCTTAACTTATTACAGATTGGTTATATGCAATTTAAGATCTGATTGTTGCTAAAAAAAAAAAAAAAGACCAGTTTTGGTTTGATTTATTTCCCTTTTATTTAATTATATTCAAGGTTTTCCCCAATTTATGTACTAACTCATTTTATTCCATTCCAATCCCATTCAACTTTATTTATAAAGCCCTTAAAACAACCACAGTGAGCCAAAGGTCTATACAGAAGAAGAAGAAATAAAACCCATGATAATTAAAAGACATAACAGTTCACACAAGGAATGAAATACATATAAGTTACTAATAAAATCAATTCAAGGAGAGATAAATGAGTTAAAAAAAAGATAAAGTTTTAGACATGTTAAAGTGGTTTATGATATAATATATACATATATGCACACACATATATACATCATTATACCATATAAAATACATTATATTTATATAATCTAATTTATATAATTATATATCATTTATAAATCTCACTTACAAACTTTTAGTTTGCATTTTAGAAAAAATGGTGGTAGTTAAAAGCAAGCAGCAATTTAAATATGAAATATGTATAACTCCTCCCCTCTTCTGATGTGAACAAATAAAAAGGGACAAACTCTTGTGTCTCGTCACCATTTTTGAACAGTTTCAGAAGCAACAATGGTTCATCATCACGTGGCTGTTCTGGCACTCTTCGTTCTCCTGCTGCTTTTTGGTGAGTTTACTAGAAACACAACTGCAAATGCTTGAAACTCGTATTTGAACAGTTTTAGTAACGCTTAAAACAGGGCGAGCCAAAGCCTTTTACTGAATTTGATTTTGAGGCCCCTCCCACCACCTCAGAGTAGCCAGTGCTTGACTATTATTGATACGAGTGTAAAACTATAAACTACATTAAATGTAGTTGTATTATTGACATCAAATCACATTCAAGTGTGTGGCTCTACTGAAGAATCTTCAACTCTCAAATAAAACTAATTTAAGCTCAACACTATTTCTATAGGGGCCACATGGTGGTGTAGTGGTTAGCACTCTCGCCTTGCAGCGAGAACAAGGGCCTTTCTGCATGGAGTTTGCATGTTCTCCCCATGTGTGTGCGTGGGTTCTCTCCGGGTTCTCCAGCTTCCTCCCACAGTCCAAAAACATGCAATGTGGGGATTAGGTGAATTGGACACTCTAAATTGACTGTGTGAGTGTGACAGTGAATGGTTGTTTGTCTCTAGCTGTGTGTGGCCCTGCGATGGACTGGCGAACTGTCCAGGGTGTACCCCGCCTATCGCCCGATGTAGCTGAGATTGGCACAGCACCCCCCGCGACCCTCTGGTGGAGGATAAAGCGGTAGATGATGACTGACTGACTATTTCTATAGCAGCTGTTTAGTTTGCTTATGCTTTGGGCCTAATCTAATGTTTTGCTTTTGTGATTACAGTTGCAGAGGATGAGGCTACGCTTTGCCAAGCGTTTCAGCGCAGTGTCTGTGCCTCTGTGTGCGCCTCTAATGAAGCCACTATACACGGTTCTATATTCTGCCCTGCTACCCAAAAGTAAGTTGAGACGTACAGATATAACATTCAAATATTCTGTATATTTATTGAGCTTGTGTAATATAATCATATGTTATTTCTTGCATTTTTTTTTTTTTAATAGATGTTGTTTAACAGCTCCATGAAAATAATTCAGCCATGTCAAAATACCCACCCGAAATCAGATGATTGGATGGACGGATGTTAATGTTGTGGAGAATTTGGCTCTTATCTCTGCTGAATTTAAAATATTGAAGAAAAAAAATGTTTTCAGTATTTCAGTGCAGCGCGTAGGGCTGGGGTGGAATAAAAATATTCGCTTAATATCTTTCTTTCCCTGTATTTTTTCTTTACATTTTACTTTGGACTATTTGTCAGAATATAATATGGTTTGCACCTAAAACTATATCTGGCAGTATTTGGTTGAAGTAAACCATACACAGTGGTTGGCCAAGGAAACTTACTGTGGCAGATGAAGGACACATCATTCTTACAGCAGCGTCATCAACTGGTAGAAAACTGTAGGTCACTGTGAACTAGAAGTGTGGTCTGTTCAGATATAAGGTATATTAATATTAAATTATATGGACTTATTTTTCTCAATATACAATTCATAAGCCAAAAAAAGTTTGTGACAATGAGATTATTTTTTCAAGAGGATTTTGTCCAGTGTGTAAAGTGTAGAAATAATGCCAGTGTATGTCTATGTCAGTATCAATAAATGACTAAACATAAAAATATTTCAGTAAATAAAAGATACCAGAAGATATTAGTGATGTTCAAAACATCTTTTTATTTGACACTGAACATAACATAACATAACCCATGTTGTTCATGTGATGATCTATAAATGCTCGATGATTAAAAGCGTGTGATAACATTGCCCCAATTAATATGGTATAATATAGTATCACATTTATGCAATATAATGATCACGTTTATAATTTATTTCAGTCTCCCCCCGACGTGTTTTTAATTAGTTGTTTGTCTTTATTATTATTAGTATTATTATCATCATTATTATTATTATTGTTCATTTTGTTATTGGTACCTGTTTATTCATTCATTTATTTATTTATTTTAAACATCGGAAACGGAAATGTCGTTTTACGGATATGACGTAACGGAGGCTCTGGTCTCTTATGGCAGAACATCAACAGCCGTCGGCAAGACGCTAACTTCTGCAAACTTCTACAAAGACGATTTAAAGTTGGATATCGCACATTATTCCTGCCGTGTAAGGCTTTCGTTTGTTTTGTTTTTTTTTTGTTATTGTCACAAATGTGGTATTACTGATGGATCCCAGACATGATATACCGCGGAGGGCCGCCGGTGGCGGCCGGGTCTCCGGGACCTCGTCCCCCGCGTTGGGCGCTCAATCGCGCCGCAGGAAGATGCCACCGAGACCCGCTGATTTTAAGCTACAAATTATCATCATTGGTTCCCGCGGCGTTGGCAAAACCAGCCTCATGGAGAGATACACAGACGACACTTTCTGCGAAGCTTGCAAGTCCACTGTAGGTGAGGACATACGACGTTTACGGACTTGTTTGGATGCCAACTTTTTATTATTGACATGTTCAGCAGGGCTCCGTCTACGTACTGGAAGGAAGTATACTTAAACTAAACTACCATGAGGTGGACGCTGTGAACATATATACTGTCACCTACTCTATTATGTAATGACTTGAGTATTGGTTAGACTTGCAGTTATAGTTGAAGCTAGTTGCAACAACCAGACTGCTAAAGCGACTCTTGCCTGACTGTGTTGCTTTGAAATGTTTCCCTCGTTTCCACACTCCACTTTGAGAGCAAAACAGCCATCGAGATAAATATCAGTTTCAGGTTTATTTGAACCATTCCTGGCTTCAGTTATGATAAGCTTATAACTTGAACAAGCAGATAACACTAAAAAAAAACACATATCAAGGAGCTCAATCTGATATTTAAAAAAAAGAGGTTACAGACACATACTGTTTACGGTTAAACAGTATGTATTATTGTATGTATTTTATTTTAATTTTAAATAGGAATGCACAACACTAGGAAACAGGTGAAATGCTATAACAATATTTGAAAACATGACTTGCTATAAGTAAACAAATAAGTGCACTGTGTTAATTTGTCCTGCTTAAGTTTCACTGCTAAGATATACCTAAAAAGTTAGTCACTGAAATACTGGAACAAAATGGTTTTGAGCATCTTACTGCCTGCCCCCTAAAAACATTTCCTGCTGCTGTAAACAAAAACATCCTCTAACATTTGGATTGTTCAAATAAATGTTTTCTTTGTCTCTAGTTGGAACACATTCTTTACTAATTCTGCTGCCCACCAAGTAGGGAAGAAAAACACCAGGAATACACTACATTTAATTGCATTGTTCAAGTAGTCTTTGTAATAGATATATCTGTTTATTACACATGTTGATATTGTGGTGATGATACATTTTCAGCCTTAATTCTTAAGCAATTAAACATCATTATTCATTGATCACTATATGTATCACTTTAAGTTTATAATCTATTAATCAGTTTGACAGTTTTTTGTTTTGTTTTTTTACATTTGAAATAAGTTCTTTGATTTTTCTCAGCTTCTTAAAAGTTAATATTTTCTGGTTTCTTTGCTTCATATAAGAAATACATGATTAAGACTGAATCATTTTGGTCTGTAGACAAAACAAGACATTTAAAGTTTTTTTTTATGGACCAAACAATTAATTGAGAAAATTATTGACAGATTAATAGATTATGAAAATACTCGTCAGTTGCAGGCCTACAAATATCACCTCAGAGTCTGTTTCTGTGGAAAAAGTGTGTGTAGTATCCTGGTTCATGTCATTATGTTGTGAGAGTAGCATCAGATCTGTGTCAAAATAATAGAAAATATCTATATGTGTTGTCTGCAAACAAATTAAGAAAAAAAATAATTCACAGGTAAAGAATAGATTGGGAGATATTTGTACATATTTTACACTGAGGTTTTCAAAACAGAATTGAACAAATAGTTCACAGGGCACAGTGCTGTCAGCCAATGGTGTCCGATCCCAAAATAGGTCCACGCAGGCAGCTGCTATGGCAGAGTTCCATTTTGTGCCTTGTCATTCACGTGACAGAGCTCAGAAGTTGTGTGTTGCAAATATTGTGCTCCTCTGATGGACTGTCACTCCCTCTGCCATAGCTAAAAATGTTGTTTTCTATTTTTGTAAAGTCTGTTTTCGTAGAGCATTGCTGTGACTTTGCACAGACAAAAGTAACTTGTTGATCGGTGTTTCCCAAACCTTGAAATGATGATGTTGTCAAATGTCTTGTTTTGTCCACAAACCATCATTATTCTGTTTTAATGATTTCTTTGTTATATGGAGCAAATAAACCACCCAAATATTTACCTTTACAATTAATTTAGTTATTGACCGCAGCTAATTGTTGCAGCCCTACATGTATTTACATGTAAATATGTTTGTGTTTGATTCCCCATGAAGGTGTTGACTTCAAAATCAAGACAGTTGAGCTGAGAGAGAAGAAGATCAGACTACAGATATGGTGAGTAATTGGACATAAGTCTCCACTTCCTTTAGTTCCTCTTTCTCCTCTGTCTCTCCTGTCCTGTTAACATTTATACATTTAACAGGTATAATTAAGAAATAGTTCAGAATATGTTGGTGTTGATTATTTTAGGTGCTGATAAGTCAAAATAGTTTTCAGATTTCTTGGCATAAAAGATGCAATCCACCAGTGTCCATATCACCTAAAAGTAGATGTGTGAGATTAGTCGGTAGTTAGTTGCACAGTAGCATGTCACTGGAGACAGAAGTTGCTTTCAGACATTTACTGTAATCTGAACCTTTTTGTCCAAAAGAGTCTGAAAATCCAAATTTCCCTCTGGACATTTTTCCTCTCAGACCTTTTGTCAGGTTTCCACAAAATGTCCAAGTGAGCGAATGTGAGAATATGGCAGGAAAATCTCCAGAACATTCACAGCGAGCACGATTTACTACTTTCTGTTCTGAACACATTTAACCCAGATGCCAAGAAAAAAATCCCCAGACCACATTTCCAGCATTAGTGTACTGTTATGATTAGGGCTGGACAATATGGATAATATATCTAGTGACATGAGACACGATATGGTCTTAGGTTTTGGATATCGTCATATCGTGATATGGTATTTTCCTGGTTTTAAAGACTGTTTATCTAATGCTGATAATCAAGTTTAAAAAATACGATGAATAATCGATTATTCTATAATAATGACCAATCCCTAATACAGATCATAAATAGTATATATTTAATTTTAGAGTGTATTTAATGTTGTCACTCTTTGAAAAGCACAAACATCTCAAAAGGAAACTTATCATGAGTCCAGAGAAACAACCTGTGTTCAGTTTTATATCCCCATATATCTCGTATATTGGGAATATAGCCTAGAAAAGCTCTTTTTCTGCTTGTTGTCTAACCTGCCCCATTTGTCATAATCCGTTAAGAATGTATTGATCATTGCAGCCATACAAATGACATGATTTTTTACATTTCATATCTAATGTGGCTGTAATCACAGTTCCCACTTGGTTCCTCACATACAAACTAAAATGTTATATAAATATTTTGTAAAACTATATGTCTATATCAGATACAAGATAATACAGTTTAACATGTCAAAATTGAGCAGTGGACTTTACATTAATAATATTTATTTAAAATGTCTTTCTCTAAATGTGGTTTGATCATGAATAAGTGTTTTGATTCACAGAAAAGTTAACTTTATTTAAACACAAATCTATTTGTCATAACCAACCATAATGAATAAAGAAAAGCTCAGGTGAAATGAATGAATATGAGTAATGTAATCAACATCTGTGAATGAGTTGAATGTGATGTAAATCCAGGGACACTGCTGGTCAGGAGCGGTTCAACAGCATCACATCAGCTTACTACAGAGGTGCCAAGGGAATCGTGCTGGTGTATGACATCACTAAACAGGAGACCTTCGACGACCTTCCCAAATGGATGAAGATGATAGACAAGGTAAAACAAAGCCATGGTTTTTCTTTTTCATATTATTCATTATAAATATGAATATTGATTATTATATAACATGCAGATTTACTACAATGTCGTTATAGAAATTACATCGTAGTTGTATAAACACAACATCACTGACTCAGAACTGTCCTGTATAAACTTATAACTTGATACAGTTGTTGTGTATCTGCTCCTGGTTTCTCTCTCCTGTCTCTACCTCACCTCACTCCCCCCATTTTTCCTTTCACCCCACATCTGTGAGTCTGGTTCTGTCAGAGATTTCTTTTTCTGTTAAAAGGGATTTTTTTTCTCTCCACTGAAGCCTAGTGTTTGCTCATTGTGTGAACTGTTGTGTTTCTCTGCTCTCCATGATGTTGTCTATGTGCAGAGACTTGAGATAATGTATGCCATGCTACGCTATACAAATAAAATTGAATTAAAAAAACAAAAATAGATTTGCGGATTAGGTAAATTGGACATTCTAAATTGACCATAGGTGTCAGAGTGTGAGTGAGTGGTTGTTTGTCCCTGTGATGGACTGGGGATCTGTCCAGTGTGTGACCCCACCTATCGCCCTATGCCAGCTGAGATCGGCACAGCATCCCCCGAGACCCTCATGTGGAGGATAAAGTGGTAGAAAATGGAAATTATTTTATCATTGTTTTAGGACAACTCTTAGTGGCATCATATTTTTGAGGCTCTCCTTATACTGCACAGCCAATTTTTACAGCATGAACAGATTTCATTTTAGTTATCAGGTGATCATTTCCTGTTTGTGTATCGTCTCCACTCTTTTTGTGTCAGTATGCCTCAGAGGAAGCAGAGCTTCTCCTGGTCGGGAACAAGCTGGACTGTGAGACCGACCGTATCATCTCCAGACAGCAGGGGGAGCGGGTGAGATCAACACACATGCATCACAGCTGTTCCACATATCACTGAACCATAGCTTTATGGTACCGGAAACCCAGTTTATTCTGTGCATGTGAGAACGTGTGACTACCTTACAACCATTGTATTTTGTGGAATGACATAAAAACTGGGGTTCGAGCCCAGGTTGGAACAAGGGCCTTTCTGCATGGAGTTTGCATGTGTGTGTGTGGGTTTTCTCGGCATTCTCCGGCTTCCTCCCACAGTCCAAAAATATGCAATATGGGGGATTAGGTCAATTGGACACTCTAAATTGACCATAGGTGTGAGAGTGGCCATCTATAAGTGGCCCTGTGATGGATAAAGCGGTAGAAAATTGATGGATGGACATAAAAACTGTATTATAGAATGAACTAATACAACAAAAGATATCACAAAAATGTATGATATTACATAATAATTACGCCACTATTTTTATTGCTGGGAAACTTGATCTGTTTTGCATATGTGTTCGGTGTGACTACTTCATGTTTCCACTCATGGCAGGTGTGGAATGACTAATAACATAAAACATAACAAATAACATAAAAACATTTATATATAAAACATTTTCAAGAGTTTACCTTTAGAATGAAGCATATCATAATGTATTTCTTTACAAAAAATAACAAATAAAAGCTATTTTTATTGTACGGCATTGTGGCAAAGGGTTTATATTGATTTATCAGGATATAAAGCTGCACACAGGTTTCTCTGGGCTCAGCTCTGGGCTCTGGGCCCAAGTGACAATACATCGTAATTACACGTCAAAATAAAATATCTACTGTTAGTGATCTGTATTACATGCTTAAAATACATTTATTACTTTTCCTTTTAGATAATACCTGGTTTATTTCTTTGGCTTTTTAATTTAAAATTAAGGAAATTTATGTGTGTTAAAAACAATTATATCACTATAAACTTTCCTGAAGCTTGTTCTCTGTTAAGTGACATCATTTTTCTCTTCCTCTCTTGTCACAGTTTGCCTCTCGAATAAGTGGAATGCGTTTCTGCGAATCTAGTGCCAAGGATAACTTCAACGTGGATGAGATCTTCTTAAAGCTTGTAGATGATATTCTTAGCAAGGTCAGTGTGTCATCTTTTCCACTTATTATTATTATTATTATTATTTTAGTAAAAATGGTATTGTATTTGAATTAAATGTGATTTCATCACAAAACTAAACCATATGTTGTTATTCCAGCTGCAGCAGTCTGCTGTGTTCTGCTTTGTTTTAAAGTGTTCATTTGATACCTTTAATGTTTTTTGTACACAATTCATGTTCACAAAGGTTTTTGCAATGTAACAGGAGCAAATACATTGTCACACATATCAAAACACAGTGTTTCTAGGTGAAGATAATGTGATGGTGGGTGTGTTAAACTCAGTTTTTAAAGAACTGCCATGTAGAACACAGGCACCACTCAACCGCTCCACCAGCTCTACTCGCCTCGACACGGTTTAGGTTGCATCTCCACTACAAAAAAAACCACCTAGTCATCACTGCACAGCTGTGTGAAACTGCGGTGACTTTGTTTTATAGGCGACACACACACACACAAACGAGTGACTAGGGACTTGTAAAGTGGTTGTTTTCAGTGTAACACAATCAAATCAGTTCATTAAAAATATTTATTCAGTACTTCCTCCATACACAGACTCCATCTGACACAGTCACTGGACTGAAACGCAGGGTCTGTGATGCTGGTCGCAATCAGCAATGCTGTCCCTAAATACACCAGACTGGAGATTAACCCACGTGTTTAGGATTGTTAAGTAGTTTTAACTGGTCTACAGTTCGGCACTGTTCGGCTTGATTTCTGTGTCGGACGTCTCCAGAGCACAGACTACATATTGTATAGATGCTGCATTCAATTTCAGTGTACAGTGTGAAATGAAAATGGTGTTGTGTTTTGTTGATCATATACTGTATTACTGTTGTCGTTGTATCACTCTTGAGAAAAGTTTAAGCACATACTGCTCTTCTGCCTACACTTTTTTTATTTTTGTTTTCATTCCCAACCATTATTTTGCTCTTTATTATACTGAACACTCAATAATTGTAATATTCTCCATGTTAAGCACTTTTTGTCCCTTTGCTTCCTGATACAACAGATGCCTCTGGAGGTTCCCAACAAGGAGCTTTCCAACAGTGTCCTGTCTCTGCAGCCTGAACCTGAAGTGCCTCCGGAGCTGCCCCCTCCTCACCTGCGCTGCTGCTGAGAGTGGTCCCCATCCTGCACACACACACACAGTGCACACATGCAGAGCACCAGTCTGGCCACCAGAGGGCAGGACATTGCAACAGTTTGGTATAATTCAGCACTGCTCCCTAAAACGCATGGACTCTCTTATAACCACCAGTATTATCTTCTTCCTCTGTTTATTCTCCTGTTCTCTAACTGCACACTAACACTTAGACCTGGTGAATCAACCACTTCCTGCCAGTCTGTCTCCACTTTACCCAGACTACCTCATTCCTCTGATTGTCAGGTGAGCTGTGGCCCCTCAGGTGTCTTTAAGGAGGAGAACGCTCTGGAAGCAGTTGCACATTTTCTATAGAGGGAGATTATTTTGGGGTAAACTCACCACTTGTTCTCTCTTTCTGTTTCATCATCGTCAAACACATATTATACACTAAAGATAGACATTGTCTGAGTCTTCCTCTGATGCTCTGTTATCTTTGAAAATTGACTCATTTAACACTGTTAAACTGATAAAGAAAGTAATGTGAATAAGACACTGCCACAAAAAACATTTTCTGATCATTTTAATCTGATTTAGGTTATATTAAGAATTAACAATTAGATAAAGACATGGATTTTATTTATGTTTATATATGTATATATATATACACACACACACACGTGTATTCAATTCAATTATGTATGTGTGTGTATACATATATGTACACACACGTGTATGTGTATGTGTATGTATATATATATATATACACACACAATGAGAAAACATAAATATTTTCGAAATCTTTCAAAAATGAAATTTTTTTTATTTATTTGGCAAATAAACTAACGAAACAATACTCACCTCCTCCTGAGACAGTTCGGGAGGCGAAGGCTCTCTATTTAAAGTTCGACTTAAAACATGGCATTTCTGTTTTTCGGCTGAAAGACTTTTAACACCAAAATACCATGACCGTAACAGCCTGTTGCGATGACGCATGCACGCCTGTCTTTTCCCGCTTAGAGTCTGGTCCAAGATCAATTTGGAACACCAATAAAACGGTTCCAACAAGACGTGGGTACACGGTGGAACAACACCTATTAAATGCTGGAAAGTCTCTTTGTCCAAAAGTGAAACTTAGCTGCATGCAGCACTGATTATGAACTCCCCGCGACATTCACTTCTCGCTCTTCTCGCCCCCATTGAGCAGTTAAGAGTTAAAGAGATCAGCTCATCTGATGCATCTGTTATTCCCTGAATTGCAACACTAAAGCGTCTTCTACACAAAGGTTGAGACGAGCCACAGAGTGAAAACAATGAAAATGCACTCTTAAGAGTCTGCCAATATGTTTTGCTAAGATCTACTCAGATCCCCTGTGCTTCATGGCGACTGTACTCGATCCTCGTCATAAAAATCATGACTTGGATGTGGGCACAAAGCTGCGTGTAGAGAAATGATGCGGGCTGCGTTGGATACAGAGAAGGGGGGTCATGCACCCTCGTCTGATATATTTGATAAAATCCTCCTAAATATTTTCAGAGATTCTTAATTGATTTATTCTTTGAAGCGTGAATATTAATCTGTACAATTGCAATGCCTTGACTTTAGTGAGGTAAGTACACACAGTCCCAGCCATAACAACAACATTTAAAGAAAAGAAAAAAAAAAAAAACAATGGTACAGAATTGGCATAATAATTTCTTTCTGGGTTTTGGTTTCTGGCCAAAGATTTTCATTTCGGTGCATCCCTAAAGTAAACTGAATTCACTTGTTATACCCATATTTGAGCTGGCTCACTGGGCTTCTTTGAAAAATCAGAAATTAATCAAGCATAACATTCAACCACTAAAACCACTTTTTTTCTGTTCAGGAATAAAAGTAAATAACTATGTGCTTTACTATTTTACTTTTTTTGTAAAACAGTATATTTAAAAATCATGGATAACAATTAGTAATTTTAGCATTAAAAAATAAATATATATGTATGCATACATACATATACACGTGTGTGTGTGTGTATGTATATATACAGTATTGTGCAAAAGTTTCAGGCACCACCAGCTCTGTTGTTTTTTTTCTGTCAAATTCTGTGATCATTGGAATTTGGAATGAAGTGATGCGACTTAAAGCTGCTCTTATATATTAGTGAGCTGTCAGTGAGTTGAACTCATGCAGCATGTGTATGTAATGGTCAGACCTGGCATAATAGAGGTTTTTTACAGCAGATTTTTTTTTAAATTAAATAGTAGGACAAACACAGGATTTACCAGTAACATAATTAAGGTTCCACTCCAATAACAGAGCTGTGCTATTGTTCAAGTGTAAGGGTAGATCACACTAAATACTTGACACCTGTAGAGGATGTTTTATTTTTTATTTTTTCCTGAATTTTTTTCTTTTTTTTTAAACAATAAAAAACTGCATACATATTTTCTGGATGTGTTCCAGTAAAGTGAAATAGAAATAATTATCCTCTATTGTTGTTATAGCGTTGCTAAAACAACAAATCTAATGGTGGACTAAGACTTCTGCACAGTACTATATATACACAGTATATATCTTAAGACCTATTGGAGTTTTCACAGCTGCTGACCTTTTAAAATACCTTTAGAGTCCCATGTTGACTTGGCTGTGAAACTTATAATTGGGAATATGAATGCATTTCCAACTCAAAAACTGGGGATGTCCCGATTCTCAAGAATGAGATCTGAGCCAGTAAATCCCCACTTCTGAGACTTTTACTGCCTAAATGCCTGATTTTGAAAAATGCCTAGAAGTGGGCTGAGAGAAGGAGAGTGGGGAATAGTGGAGGGGGTGTGGTCTGGTAGTGAAATGTGACACCAAGATGCAGCTGTGGGTGGGAAATGCTTTTATAAAAGGGGGAGGAGTCTGGGACATCCCTACATGAAAAACATCATCAGAGTAAGGTAAATGGTCACATTATTGGTGCCCGATATTAAACAGTTTTATATTCTTATCGAGGGCTGCAACTTACAATCATTTTCATAACTGATTCATTTTGTACATAAAATATTGAAAAATGTTGAAATGATGATGTTCTCCAATGTGACGCTGACATGACTGGACATAGCACAGGTTATTTTGTGGCCAGCAGACGATGGTTGTGGTTGTTTTCCTGTGCCTTAATGTATTAAAGTGGCTGGATCAGCTTTATTTTATAACTGTAATGTTTTGCACTAGGGTTGACATGCGCAAGAAAGAATCTGTAGATTAGCACTAACTCTTCCACATCCAGTTGAAGTTGGCCCGAGGTGCACAAAGACATGGGTGTTGTAGTTTGTTTTAATGGATCGCTGAACGTTACTGATTTTTCTGAGGGATTAGAGATGGTAAGAAGCTACACATGTGTTTTTATTAATATTTCTATGTGTTGTTTTTGATGTTTTTCCTTTGGATTCAGATACTGCTTGGAGGAGAATGTGTGGTTTTCCCTCTGTGGAAAAAAGTGCAGGATTTGTGTAGTATTTGAATGTTTGCTTTGTCTGGATTTTTGTTGCTTTAATTTCATATCCAAACAAGAAAGAACCGTTTTGAAGGAGGTTGCGTTTAGCAGCTCTGAATTAAAAACTTGGCAGTTTGTTTATGGACCACTTTGGGGATATTCCATCTTTTGCACAGTTAAAAAAAAATATGCATGCCAAGCTCCCCTTTGTAGCTAAGAATCATTTCATTATTTTTGTCTTTGTCTTTGTGATATTAACGCAGTCTGAGAAATGAGGGTGTTTCTGTTGAAATCACAGCCCGTAAGTGAAGGACAAGCCCATTCACAAGATTTTATATGGATGTAAAATGGCACAACAAATAGTTTACAGAAGAAAATGTTGAAAAGCAACATATTTGACTATTAATCAGTCACTGATTAATTCAGTTTGTCTTTCACTTATTTATCTTTTAATATTCACCACTAACCCTGAGGTCTGTTTTCACAGCCACACCTTGTATTTAATACAAGTGTTTTGTTGAATAAGCATTTGATTTGAAATGTTGAAGACTGTACTTAATATTAATCCTGTTTTAGATCTTTGGAAAAAACAACAACAAAGACTTTTGGCTTGTTTAAAATGCATTTGTGGTATTTATAACTTGTGGCATTCATGAACTAATGACATGCAATTAAATATATCTATATTTATTACCAGACTGTGGTATTGATTTGTGTATTTTCTGGGACCCACGACACAGTATTCAATAACCAATAGTGCGTGCGTGCCGCACTATATGTGTGTCATGCGCACCAGTGCGTGTCAGGCCTGCTGAGGGTGTGCTCATATGCTTGCTTGGTTTACTTGTGAGGCAACTACAGCGCACGCGCACTGGGCGAAATCACAGCCGCGTAGTGTAGTGCCCCCACACACACACCGCAGCGACTGCAGATTTTACATGTTACGTCGGAAGGAGTCGTGGGAGACACGGGGCGGAATCTGGCGGGAGGAGAGAGATGGAGACCCGGCGTGCAGAAGCTGATCAGGGTTAGCCTAACCCTAACCATTGCCTTTACAGTTTAAGATTTTTTTCAGCCCGGTGTGCAGATACAACCTGTCGGTCATCCCTTTTTTATGGCAGCGTTTCCTCAGAGAATGACAACCTGGTGAATGCAGACAGGATGGAGTAAAACACTGGGCAGTGCTAAACACGCGCAGGATGCGCATCCCCAGCAGATCTGGCTGTCTCTCTGCCGTCGCTTGTCAAACATGTTCCTCGGCGCTCGTGTGGATTGATCGCTCCCTTCATCGCCCTCCTGCTGCTGTTGGAGTATAATGGAGAGCTCTAAGGGCTCTGGCAGCAGCGACACCAAACCGCAGAACCACCAGTTGGAGAAGAAGAGGTTGAACCGAGCGCCTTCCCCGGCCAGACCTTTCCTCAAGGATGTGCACTCCCGTGCCACAAAACCTTCTGCCATCCTCCCGAAATCCCCCAAACTCAAGCAGCAGCAGTCTGCCTCAGTGAACCGCAGCTCCAGACGCACCACGGCGGCCAGAGAGAAACCAGCCGCCGTGAAAAGTAACATAAAGCCAACTGTTGCGAAAAACACCTTAAAGGTGCCCCAGCATGGAGGAGCAGTAGAGGCCAAAACTGTGGTGTCCAAACCAGACAGCAGCGCCTGCAGCAGCCCGATCCTCACTAAAGGCAAGAAGGGGAAACTAGTCCCTCCAGGCCCTCGTCCTCCTCCGCCTCCTCACACCCATGGATCCCCTATCCGGGTACCGACCGGAGCGACTGTCGGCCGCGTCAGCCACACCGACAGCGGCTCGGACCTGTCGGACTGTCCCTCCGAGCCGCTGTCAGACGAGAACAGGCTCGCGCCGGCAGCCAGTAGCGACGCGGAGTCTGGTACAGGCTCCAGTGACAGGGATCTGCCAGCAGCTGATAATCCGCATCGGCCAGAAGCGACAGGAGCGTCCGCTTCTCCTCCTCCTCCTCCTCTTCCTCCCGCTGCTGCTCTTCTGCGCCCAGCAGAACCAGCAAGCATCATGTCTCAGGCTCGACCCGCTCCTGCAGAGAAACACAAGCAGGACAAACCCGCAACAAGCGCACAATCCAAACTGCCAGGCACCAGGGATGTGACCGAAGAGGACCTGCTGAGGGAGATAGAAGATCTGAGATCTGAAAACGACTACCTCAAGGTACAGTGATGCAGTGTCTGTACAGTATATGCTGATTTATTTAAATTTGCATTAAAAACAGTGTAGTGTTGCATCACGTGGGAGCAGCGGATCATCAGTGACCATGACCAACATCCACCTGCTCACTAATGTCAAAACAACATGGAACATGTAGTGGTTCTCTAACACTGGGCATGTGGATTTTCTTTTTGAGTCCACAAAAACAAATTGGCTGAGTTTTCCCAACACTTTAGTGAAGATTTATTTAAATATGTTTTAAATTATGTGAAATAAAGTTTTAACTAATTTTTTTTTGTTATATCTCTACTTACACACACACATACACATTCTCTCTCTCTCGCACACACACAAACACACACTCTCTCTCTTTCTCTCTCTCACACACACTGTAGACTATCCATATGTGTATTTGGGACATACTGTAGGCCTACTGTACACACTGTCTACTTTTTATGTATTTATATATATGTAGATTTCTAAATAGAGTTTAGCTTACGTTTTTCAATTTATTTATTTATGGTTTTATCTTGGAGTTGAAGATTGCTCATTTAGTGCACATTTGCACATCTGTTTCAAGTTTTAAAAACCAAAGGCCCAATAAAGGTAAATGATAATATCCCTCCAGAGGGAATGCATCCCTCCAGAGGGATATTATCATTTACCCTCCAGAGGGATATTATCATTATATTATTGACCACTCCTGTCATAGTGTTACTATCTTGGACATTTATTTGGAAATCTTCTTGTCAGGGACTTCAGGTTTCAAGATTCAAGTTTCCTTTTATTGTCATTCTGCAAAAACATCAACGATGCAGAGCAGAGTAAATGTACAAACTTGTTTGTTGTTACAAACACGGATAAAAGGATAAACAATACATTTACAAAAGTGATAACACCTACAAAATAAAGAGGTTATTTTGGTAAGTACTGACTGAGGAACAAAGACCCTGGGTTTATATTTAGAATATTGAGTCAGTGAAGGACTTAACTGATAAATACAAAATAATCAATATTGCAGGAATGCAAGGTAAGAGGCACATTTTATTCAGCTGTAAACCCACATGAATTGGAATTCTTGACATTTTGCTAATAAGTCATATTTAAGTTTTTTTTTACATTTATACAGATTTTCTACAGCGCTACGATTTATTATTCATCAGATGAGAGAAAATGTAGCTGCAACCAAATATTCAATCATTTTCAATCATCAGTTTCCTTAATGTGGATATATTTCATTGAATTTAATTTTTAAATTTCTTGGAATATCCATCCCAGAAAATCTACAGAGTAAACTGATTGTCCAGGAAAGACTCAGGAAACTATAGTAGTGTCTCAGTGTGCGAAAGAAATCTCTCTTTTTTCACACAATGTTCGCATGAATGCCTTCTAATCCAAGAGGTAAGATGCTTAGAGCCTACAAATGTTACATCATCAGCATAGGAAAGTACTTGTATTACTGGAACTATATTTTAATCAACTATATGAAGGTATTAACATGATTCACAAAGGTATATTCATGGGTAATGGATGTTCTACATCCGAAGCTCTAAAAACATGCTTAAAAATGTTGTTGGTAGACTCCCACTGTTTCCTTCAGCATATCATCACATACTGTATGTCCTGGACATTCAGTGGTTGGAGACATTACACTTCCGGGTAGTGGGCAGACTTGTTTTCCTCAATAACGTCAACAAGGAAGTAATAATTTCCTTTTATTACTTTTCTCTTGGGGAGGAGCTTTAGACCAGAGATATACTTGCTGTTAACTGCACATACACACCATGGCTCATGTATCATTGGTCCGTTTGTCACATTGGTTGATAACTAAAACCCGTCTTCCGAGGCTAACTCTGTCCAATACCTGGTTTTGATTTTGAAAAAATGAGATTAGACAAGAGGGTGAAGAAAGCTTGTTACAGTGATTCAAGCATGGACAAAGAAAGCCATTGGCAAAGTGTGAATGCAGTAGCTGGTTTGACAAGAGAGGCAGTAGATACACTGGTTTACACCTGGTTTACACCTGAAAAAAAAAGTGGTTTAGAGGATTAGTTATACACATCCACAAGATGCAGCACTCCCATGAACAGGCCGGTACAGAAACCGTACAGCCATGATCACAATGTCATTTATTGAAATGTGACCTCCTCTAGTGTCGGCAAGTTTTTTTTTCTATTTAAGCTGGACCCTGTTTCCGTTGTGTCTCTCCCAGGACGAAGTGGACGAGCTGCGAGCGGAGATGGAGGAGGTGCGCGACAACTACCTGGAGGAGGAGGTTTACCAACTGCAGGAGCTGCGGAGGGAACTGGACCGATCCAACAAGAACTGTCGCATCCTGCAGTACCGTCTACGGAAGGCCGAGCAGAAGAGCCTGCGTATTGCACAGACGGGACACGTGGATGGAGAGCTTCTCCGTAGTCTGGAGCAGGATCTGAAAGTTAGTGAGACTGTACAACATGTCTACAAATTTGGTTTTACCTACTTAGGGCTTTTATTTCCTGTTCACATAAATATTTTGAAGTCCTTTAGAAGAAAACTTAAACCCCTCCTTGCGAAACACAAACTAATAAAAACACTGTCAACTAATAAAAGCAGAGGTGATAAAATCAATAGATTTTATGAGAAAATAATTGCAGTATGGTAAGAGAAATAAAAGCACATCCCCTCTACAGCTTTGCTCAGAGCCTGAACTTTTGAAATAGCTTATTTTTGCCAAATCAATAGCCTAAACCCTAAAGATACTGAGTTTATGATTGATCATCATGATTGATCTAACAAGTCAGCACAGCTTTTCTATCAAATCAGCATTGGTTATCTGTGAACAGTTCACCAGTCCATCACATAGACAAACATCCATCCACTCTCACTCTTACAAGTATGTTTCCATTACATTTTGGTAATGGAAACATATGTAATGGTAATTCTCGTTACTTTATTTTTTAATATTTTTTTATTTATTACATGCGCAATCTATTTCTCTCCCTGTTGGCTATGGCTGACGAATGTGAGTTTCAACTGCCTGCCAATTAAATGCAGCTAGTTGAGTCACATGACAAGTGTTGTCATGTGACTCTGTGCCGTGGCCCCAGCTTTTAGCCACTCAGCTGTTAGCCGCAGATTTCAGCTCCAAGTGGACTTAAAACACACCAGCGGCTCGTTGTTTACTGTGTCCAACACCAAGGCTCCAGTCTCCTGTCTCCGGGTTTCTGTTGTACAATCCGGACGCCGGATTTCAACTATCAGCTCTCAGTTGTCAGCTGAGCGGCCAACCAATACTGCTGATGCCGATGTATCTGAATTGGATAATCCTAATTTATAGGGTGACGTATTTAATTTCCCAAAAATTAACGTATTATTGTTTTAGTTCAATGGTTATTTATTTTATTTAAAGACCGTATTTATTGTTTTATTTAAAATCTTATTATTTAACTTAATTTGAACATTGCTGTTTTATATTATCGTGTGTCTATTTTGGACCATTTGTGTTGCTCTGAATATTTCAGAAACTAGTACTTGTACTCTTGAGTACTTGAGTAGTCTTTTCACTGCATACTTTTTAACTCTTACTGAGTAATTATTTTAATATAGTACTTTTACTTATACTTGAGTAATTATTATCTTAAAGTTAAAGTACTTTTACTTGAGTCATTTTTTTGGCTACTCTACCCACCTCTGATGACAGCTGCCGTTCAATCACACGCTTACTGGAGGGAGACGCCGCCGCAGCAATGGCTTTACTTTCGGTATTTTGCCGATTCGTCAATACATATCCAGAAAGTCCGATGCCAGTATGTAAAACACAGGTGACATGGTGTTTCAGGCCTGGTAGAGGTCTGCACTCTCGGTGAGGGCTCTTGTTTTAACACATGATAAGCCATTGTATCACATGCACATTTCTGTGTTAGTGTGCAATATTGTTTTGTGTTAAGTGGATAAATATGAGTGTTCCTTGTGGATCTCAGGTGGCCAAAGACGTGTCAGTGCGTTTGCACAACGAGCTGGAGAGTGTGGAGGACAAACGCAGCCGAGCTGAGGATGAGAACGAGCTGCTCAGGCAAAAGATCATCGAGGTGGAGATTTCCAAACAGGCACTGCACAATGAGCTGGAGAGGACGAGGGAGGTAAGGAAGCTTGTTGTTTACGGCGTCACTCGCACACATTTGCTCTCATGCAGTTATTTCTGAGGACACTCACAAGACAAACTCATGAAAAGAATCACAGAAAACTGCTAATTTTAGGAAGATAAACAACATGTCATCTTTTAAGAAAAGACAATGATCGTAAAACTTAAGCTGGGCTTGCAGCAAGCATATTATATTACATATAAGGCTATTAGGGGATGGCTTCATGCTGACCTCAGGACGTTTGTGTATGTGTTTGTTTGCATGTCTCCCTGTACCTGTGTAGATTTCCGCTGGATTCTGTGGCTTCTTCGTATAGACCAAATACATATAAGTGTTCAGTGTTGACTATAAGTAGTGCATAGTTGTTTATCTCAATATGTCAGACCTGTGAAGGAGTTTAATGGCAGCACACGGGATCATGGTGTAGTTATTAAATATTTTGTAGACCAGCTCAGATGAAGAATTAAAATGAGCTTCTAGCTTCTAGAGCTTCTATATCACTATGATTCTAAATATGTCTCCTATGTCTTTCAACAATGTTTCATTTAAATGTTAAATGTTACAGACAGACACAATGTTTTGTACACAGGGTCAAATGTCTGAAGGAGGGCCTGGGGTATCTCTGAGCTCCCCATTGATTGGGTTATTGGACACCTCCCACCGGGGAGCACATTCAGGTCCCAAGCCCACATAAATAAGAATGTTGCATCAGGCAGGGCATCATATATGACATTTCAGCCAAGTCAAATGTGGCAGAGAGAGAGGCACATACAGAAAATACATTCAGCCCAAACTGACTACTAGGTTGTTCTCCCATGGCCAACTTCACATCACCATCACTTAAGCAACATTGGATATTTGTATGTTGTGGCCTTTTATTTCAATAATCTGACAATTATTTTCTCAATTGTCCATTTGTCCATTCCATCAAAGAAAGAATAACAAAAACAAAGCAAACACAATATTAAGATTGACTATTGGTATAATAATTATTTTAATAATTTAAAATCACAATAGACCAAATGTTGGTCCAGAATGTAGCCAGTATCAGCTCATCATTAGCTCTGATAGTGCTGCAGTAAAGTCTTGTCACCGTTCTTAGTACTGCTCCTTAAGTTCAGCTGCTTCGACTAATCAGTTACGTGGTAACGTTAACGTGCTATCTGGCAACAAAGAGAAAGTAGGTCAATACCTGACCAGCCATTGAGGGGATGAGGTTTTCCTTTGGTAACTGACTGACATCAGTCATCATTGCTTCTTCATCCAAACAGGTCCTCCACTCCATGAAAAACTATATTCTGAAGCCATTTTCTGAACTTAAATATGTAGTGCATAACATTTAAACATTACATTATATGTCATTTAGCAGACGCTTTTATCCAAAGTGACTTAAAAGGGAATTGAGTACAACCTGCAAGGGGTGGAGTTGAACTTGTGACCATCAAGTCTTTGGCACACAGGGTACCGGTCTTAACCACTGAGTCAATCCAGCCTCATACAACATAAACAAAATGTCCTCTACAGTCAATCTATTGTAGTACACATAAGCCTATCAGCTCCACACAGCTCTCTCACACTCTCTCTCTCTGACTGCTGCTAACAGAGTCACACATTTTACCAAATGACTGGGCAGGTGAGGCAGAAGAGGCACACTGCACAGGCATGAGGCAGATTGCTTCAGTCCCAGTTTCAGAAGCGGACTCTACTGCTACTCTTCTAATAAACTTGGACCTTTGGAGGGACTTTATAACGATCAGGATTTTGGCTTCTTGCAAATGGGATCATCCATCTTTGAAAATGTACTCGCTAAAGTAGTTTGGTAAAGTCAATGAAAATGCACAGCTGCCTGACTATGATGAGCCAATCAAAACTGCTACTGTTTCCTTCAACATGCAGCTACAATAAAGTTTTCTTGATGCAGTCTGGACATGTAACACCACGGTAAAATGCAGATTTTAGGTGTCAAAATAATTATTATTATCCTCAAAAATTTTAAATTGATGCAAAATGTTCAAAATATATATTTTTCAATGTTTTTTTTATAATGTTGCTACAGTTTCCCATCACTGGCATAAACAAGTCATGCAAATCTACAACAATGACTTATGCATGAGTAAGCTAGCTCGGCTCTGAGTTAACAGTGTTAGCATTGAGCAGCAAACAAATGTTTGGGGGCACTTTGGATTCTCGTCTGAACCAGAAATCATTTTGAATTGAGAATCAATTTGGAATCCAATTGTGACCCAAGGAATCTGAATCATATCGAATTGAATTGTGTGATTGTGAAAGTTCAGATATACAACCCTCATCTCACTCTCTCATGGTGGAGAGAAAACTGGGTCATAGAAGCTGCACTGTTAACTGCTCATTACTCAGAAGAAGTCCATCAGTGATAGAGGTTCCACACTGGAACTTTAACTTCCTGTGCTTGCAGCACTTAAGCTGTCAAACTTTTCAGCACCCAACAAAAGCAGACAATTCATGTCTAGTCTGGGTATCACAAAGCAGTGAGTGCAAACTCCACTGGTGAAGAGTTTGACTGATTATTTGTTTTCTGCCTTCCTCCAGACCTGTGACTCCGTATTGTATATTTATGTATGTATATATGTTCATTTTCCCTGTGCAGCTGCAGGAGCACTCCAACAAAATGTCATTGTCTTGTGCAATGACAATAAAGATTATTCTACTTTATTCATTCACAACCCTGTTTAAGAATCAGAGGAGATGGTAGGAGAGACACTGCGATAGAGGCTGAGTGGAATCTGCAGTTTCATTGTTCATTGGTTACCAGTTCTATATTGACATTCCTTTTTTCACAGTAGGAATACATTTATACTTTTAACAATGGATGCACAATAATGGACCTTTTGTCCATATCTGATATCCGGATATATCACAAGATATATTTTTATCTGTGCCCAGATAAATCTCCCTTGTCATACTCATGCTGCAGCAGCTGTAAATATAGATTCTCATTATTCATAGAAATAGCAGTTGTAGAGAGTGCCAGCATCAATGTGAAGGAGGCAGCACTATTCTGTCCATTCTGTCAACTGATTTAATCCTTAGGCAAGGCAAATTATTTTGTAAAGTACTATTCATACACAGGGCAACCCAAAGTGCTTCACAAGGGCTTAGAAATACAATAAGATAATCAAACCAGGACATTCAAATCAACATTCCAATTACAATAGTGAGCGATAAATGCGTGATTTGCCGATATAAAATGCATTTAAATTATAAGAATGAACTGACAACTAAGATGGTAATTATGAATTTAAGAAAAAGCTGCAGTAAATAATAATAATGTTTTCAGGCCTGATGAGCTGAAAGTCTCAACAGACCTCACTTTGTTTGGTTCTGCATCTGGGAACACACAGTGGACCTGTTCCTGATGATCTTAGGGCTCTGGATGCTTCACAGGGAACCAATAAGTCCAGGATGTATTTTGGTCCAAGACCATTCATTGCTTTGAAGACCAAGAGTACCATTTTGAAATCTATCCTTTGACTCATGGGAAGCCAGTGTAGTGATCTAATCTGATCTGAGTGATGTGTTCCAGTTTCCTGGCATTAGTTAGTGACATTAGAGGACTGTGGTGTATTTGCCTGTATCTGATAATACATTATAAATCCAGTACCAGTTGATACTGTGCCGATAATATTGTGCATTCTAACTTTGAACTGTTGACAGTGGAATTACAAACGTGTGTCAAACGTCCCTAAACCATTTAGGTGTGGATGCATTCACTGACATCTCACAATTTGTCCTCTGCTGTGCTTTGAGAGATAAACATTGTGACTGAGGAGAGACGAGAGGAACAAGCTTAATGATAAAAATGTTGTTTGACTGGGTTGTGAAGTTGTTCCTTTCCCTCTCTGCTCTATTTACACCATGTAAACTGTAACCAAGGTGCAGTGTAACGCAGTTAAAGGCATCAAATCCTCCAGGACTTCTATTGTTTCCCCCTAGATGAAGAAGTACAGCTGTCTTCTTTTATCTATTTTTCTTGAATGATCTCCTTGATCCCTCACATGGCAGTATGGTATGAATACCAACTTCTTTCAACATTTCATGATGTGACAGCAAGGTGCTGTTACTTTTCCTTTGAGTCAACTGTTGTGTCATGCACATACAGCATCAGTTATTTTACATAAAGGCCTTAAAGACAGTTTGTTATAATCTTTCACAAAATAATTCACTGTCAATTCAAGATATAAAAAAGATTAAGTTTTATTGAAGTGTAACTATTCCCCTAAAAAAGTTTTCAGTGTATATACAGTACTGTGAAGTCTTAGTCTACCATTAGATTTGTTGTTTTAGCAATGCTATAATAACGACAATAGATGATTATTCTTTCTATTTCACTTTACTGGAACACATCCAGAAAATATGTATGCAGTTTTTTGTTGTTTAAAAAAAAAAATAGCATAATCTACCCTTACACTTGAACAATAACACAGCTCTGTTAATACTGGAGTGGAACCTTAATTAATGTTACTGGTAAATCCTGTGTCCTGAGCATTACATACACATGTTGCATGAGTTCAACTCATTGACAACTCGCATGAGCAGCTTTAAGTTGCATCACTTCATTCCAAATTCCCTCTGATCACAGAATTTGACAGAAAAAACAACAGAGCTAGTGGTGCCTGAAACTTTTGCACAGTACTGTATATGTATCTAGTAATGTTATTTGTTGATCCAAATAACATTACTAGAGTAGAGATGAAGAAATAGGCAGAAACATGAATCACCATCACTGAATATTTACATATACAATGTTCTTAACACGAGAACACGTCTGGCTTTAAACTCAACCATTTCGTCCTGGTTAAACTGATGTTCTTCATCCTTATATTTGTTTCAAATTTGTATTTTGTATAGTCACTTAAGACTTACTTAATAATAAAATACAAAATTCCTAAAAATTAGGAAATGAAGTATAGAAGAAGAATATAAAGGAGAGGAGACTCCTGCTGTGAAAAGACAGAGCGCAGGACTGTAGTTAAAACAGCAACTGAAAGTGAGTTAGAGTTAGAGGGAAATAGAGTTACTGAGGGGAAAAACACCTTAACACAATTTACATTTAATATGTCAACATATATATATCTTGATAAATCAAATCAATATTTCTGTGAGGCTGAGTGATAATGGCTCATTGGATAAATAATATCTGGACGAATATGAGATAGCTGTGGATATAAAGTTGCACACAGGTTGTTTCTCTGGACTCATGGAAAGTGTTCTTTTGCGAGGATAAAGTGGTAGAAAATAGATGTGTGTGCTTCTCAAAGGAGAGTAAAATAAAATATCTACTGTTTATGATATTACATGATCTTAAAATACACTTATTACCTTTCATTTCACATAATACTTGCATTTGCATGTGAAAAATGAACTTGACTATAAACATGGTCAAATTCTGCTCGGTTTAACATGATAGAAGTGTAATTAAGTGTTGATTCCATGTATTTTTTTAAATCCGTATATATTTAATTTATAAAATGTGTTGTATTTTCACAAATGTCAACATAATAATATATAATATCCCAAATCTAAGACCACGTCTTGTCACAATGTAGATATAACATAGATATAATATCATATTACTTTAAAGCACATGCCTGTTCTCTGCTGTCAGAGGCTACACAGTGTGACCCTGAGAGCAGAGATTAATCCCACACGATGGCCTGCTCTATAACCAGCTGGTGTGTTTTTTTACACAGTGAAGGGGAGAGAGGAGGAGAGAGAAGACAGAGGCAAAGAATCAGTCTGTGCTACAACCAGCTCTTTATTCTCCAGACGCTTGAGGATAGCTCACTAATAAAAAATAATGTGATTGATTCATCTTCACTCACAGCATAAAACTGTACATATTGTATATAACAGATGTGCTAATCCATATAAACACCTTCAGCAATGTGGCCAAAAAGATTTTTACAATAATAAAATAAAGTCAAATCTGTCAATTTCTAAACATTACAGTGATATATTGAATTATAAATTAATTAAATTAATTTTATGCATGTTTTTTTGAAAACATATCTTTTTATCCTAATATTTAATAAAACAGGAAGACATTTGAAACAATCCAGATTATTTTTATAATTAATCATTTACGAGAAAAAAGTTCAGTTCTTTGTGGATGTAGATTTTTAACGAGGATATTTTTTTATAAGTCCTGTGGCTGCAGCGTCTTTTCGGTTTTAGAATAAACATTAGGTTTTGACTGTAGATGAAAACCACCATTTCTGAAGATATATGTAAACGATAGCTCTGTTGCTTTGGCCCACCTTTGAGAGCTTTTGCATTTGTTACGCATGTTAAAATGGAAACCAGTGCTATCTGGAGGGAGTGTGTACAGTGTGTCAGTACTACAAAGATTGCAGATGGGGGATGCCTGCATTATTAACAACTCACATCAAAGCTGAGTGAACAACAGTCACACAGACATCGTTCTCCTGATGTCACGGCAGCCTCCTTGTACTCCTCTCACTCCTCCACAAGATGTTGCCTTTGAAAGAATCTCCTCATCCTCTGCCTCTCACCTCTTCATCATCCTGGCTCCTCTCCTCTGCCGTGGTTCAGTGTTGGAAGAGTGAAGGAATCGCATTGACCTAGTTAATATCTTGTGGCTGCGGTAATGAAAAGCAGACCAGATGTGAGCAGCAGTAGTAGTAGCACGGGGACTCTTACTGCTGTAAATTCAAATTTGCTGCAGTGGCACACATCCATATAAAGCATTCCTATTAACACAATGAGGAGGAGAAGATGTTTACTTGAAATATGTCACTGTTGCTTAGATATAGACAATGACTGTGATCTCACTCACAGTAAGAGATGAAGAGGCTTTCCACACGAAAATTAGATCAGGCCCATTTCAGAAAGCAGGTTCAACAAACTCTGAGTTAAAACCTTAATTCTAGGTTAACCAACTCTGAGCTGTCAAACTCAGATTCAGACCAGCTGATCAGCATCAGTTCAATCGACTGTGAGTATGTTCACTCTGAGTTAAGCGTGTGCATTGGGAATGAAAAAATCCATCATCAGTGGAGGTCTGATACTACGATTCTCCATGGCAATGGGTGGGTAAACAAAGAGCTCAGCCTCCATTTTATTCCAGTTGAGCAGAAATATTAACACATGACAGTGACCATGACATTTATGTTCAACTACAGGAGTGCCGAGAAGAGTCAATAAATGAACACGCTGGTTCAATCCCGGGACCGCTGCCCCTTAGCAACCCTCTCAATCCCCCTTTGCTCCCTGGGCACAGATAACTGCTGCCCACTGCTCCTGCTCCCAGGATGGGTTAAATTCACTATCACTAATTCTAATTCTGATATGTGGTTGGCAGGCAGACAGACAGACAGATTAATAGAGAAATGCACGAGCATCAAAAATCAACATCAATCAATGTTTTATTAATGAAATGATTGAACTGTGTGAAGCAGTAAAAGTATGAAGATGCTTCTTGTCAGACATCATTACAGCAGAGGGTCCTGGGAAATTTCCTTTCAAATAACATGCATACAATTACATGTACCTGGAAAAATCAAAATGAATAGTGTATTGAATGTGAATGATCCCTTACATGATACACACATTTACTGACTGTGGTCTGATGGTGTAAATTGTTGTTGGTGATATCAGAGACTGGTCTGAGGAGAGCTGTGACAGCAGCAGCAGAGTAACACACAGCTTTGTCAATATGAGGAATGATGAGGAATGAGACAGGTGGTTTAAGAGGATGCCAGTTCTGTAAAATACAAGCAACATATTATTGGGTGTTGTAACATGAGTGTTGGACTCGATTTAGTGTTGAAAAACGATTTCTTCAACTTTCACTCGGGAGTAAAAATAAAGTGGTACATTTAAAATCTCCCTGTGCTTTGAACTGTTCCCAGTTCAAGAGCACATACGCTCGTTAGTGAAGTAACAGCATCCTCTTGTATGTGGTATCATGTTCAGTGTGCCTCATTTGAGAGCTGCAGAAGTCAAATCCATCATGTATTTTACTGGATAAAGCTGATGTATTTGAACCCTTTAAACAAGATTGGTCTTCTGTTTGAAGTAAAATGTGCTTGTTGTTGAAGATGATAAGTGAAGGACTGGCTCTCCCAGCATGTTTAATGCAAACGGTCGCAGTGAAGGGATGACTTCAGCAGTTACGACTTTGCCTACACAGCTGGTTACATGCCAAAGCAACACTTCATCAAAAGCAATGACATCACAGAGATGCTTCCCCTTTGGCATCTGCCTCTTCTACTCAGCAGGTTTCAATGAATGCATTTTCTGAGACTTCAGTCACATCCCATAACTGTATGCATACTCGATGTGCCTTAACACCCTATTTTAAAAGCACTGGTACACAAGCAGTTTGTTTTTTAACAGTTACTACTAAATTGATACTTATTGATGAAAAATGAGCTGAAGAAATAACCAAAAAAAGTTGAACATGCAAAAGTTTTCATAAAACAATTGTATGTATTTTGAAAAAGGTAAAATAAATGAATACTATAGATATTAATATTCAAATACAAATGCGGAATCAATAAAGGCTCCAGGCAGTGGCGGATTGGCCATCGGGAGAACCGGGACGTTTCCCAGTGGCCTGATGGTCATCCTGGCCTGACTTGAACACTCACCGGACACCCGGGCCAATCAAATCAATCCATCTAGTTACGTAATGACGCCACTCGGCGACCTGTCGGCATCACACAGCAATCAATTAGCTCCGCTGTCTTCACTCTAGTAGTCGAGAGAAACGGAGGAACAGAAGAAAAGGATAGGTGGAGCAGAGAGAGAGGAACAGAAAACAGAAAGCCCTTGCCACAGACGCAGCGACGTGTTGCAAAATAAGTGATATGTTCACCAGGAGGGAAGGTCAGTCAAAAACGCTATAGTTGTCATTGCGTTTATCGTTCAATCACCGCCACCACCGCAGACTGTGTGTCTCACGGAGGCGCCGACCCAGCCCCCTCCACACACACACAGGCACACGGTCCGACAATCAATCCAGAATACCTAGAGATGAATGAAAAATATGATTTTGTTGCATGTGGATAGTTTATACTTGCTGAAATAATAAATCCCAATTAAATACAGCTAGCTTTTTTGTTTACTCTTAATCTATTAGGCTGCAGCTTTGTGGCAGTTTTTTTTTTATTTCCTTATAATTCTGCACCATAAATGACTATCATTATAATATATACAAGCTCTATATAGTACGACTATAAACTTTATAGGCTGGGTTAGTTTGTGATCCTGGCTTTTTCTTCTATCCTCTCTCTCGCTCTGCTTCTGTCTGAGACACATACTGTATTTGTGTTAAATACCTTCTTTTGTAGTACATACCACACAATCCATTACTGTTCAATCACCGGCCTGATAATGTGACTGCCCTTTGGTCTCTGCTGCCACCTGACCTCAGTTCTCTTTTCTATCGTAGTCTGTCAGAATGTCAGAATAACAGTATTTCAAATATTCTCCTTCATACTTTGTGTGCAATTGCTCCCACCATTGCACACATGCTGCTCTTTATGGCAGCATGTGTGCAATGGTGGGAACCAATAAACTAGGAAGGAGGGGCCTCTGTGCTGAGTCAGAGGCCCCGCCTCCTTATTTCCCGCCCATTGTGCTCCATTAAACACACGAGGGGACAGTGGAATATTGAGTGGTGAAAAGTGGCACTGAAGTGAAAAATTACCTCATTATCAACCAGTTTTGGCGTCAATTAGTCCCCTTTTTGACCCTTGTCCCGCACCATCCTCCAGCCTTCAATCTGTCATCTGTGGTTGTCATTACTGAAGAGCTCTTCAGAGAGTCCCCAACACAGACTCAAATACCTCTGTGATCACAGGATTATTAGCTTACTACTCTGTTATGTTACTTAATACCTTGACTTTATTGGCTTGACTCTTGCTAGTTGGGATTATACACCGTACATATACCAGGGCTGTCAAATGTGTATATCTATGAGAATTGTTTGAAACAAATAACAGCCCCAATATC
Organism: Solea senegalensis; assembly: GCF_019176455.1. Taxonomy (NCBI): domain Eukaryota; kingdom Metazoa; phylum Chordata; class Actinopteri; order Pleuronectiformes; family Soleidae; genus Solea; species Solea senegalensis. The sequence continues at coordinate 42,101,019 of NC_058021.1, read as the reverse complement.
TACTAGATACAAGGGCTATGATTTAAGAAAGATTATTTTTATTAGGAAACTATACAATTCAGCGCAACACAATTCTTTGTATGAAGAAGACATTAATTGTGATTACAATTTACAATAAGCCAACTCTATCACAGCTTACCCTCAAATGAAATGTATTTCCCCTGAAAGAGCAGAGAATATGATGTTTTCCATGCCCTATCGGAAAGGGACGTTGGCTTGTAACCAGAGGGTTGTCATTTCAAATCCCAACAGGTCAACCGCTGAGGCACCTCTAAGCAAAAGTCTCCAGTCCCATCACTTCCCATTGATTGGATTCATTGAAAAGCAGGCCTAGGCCACATGGTTGGTGTAATAGTCAGTGCTGTCACCTTTGGAGCAAGAAGACCTGGGTTCGCGACCTGGTTGGAAACACGGTCCTTTCTCATGGAGTTTGTGAGAGTGAATGGTTGTTTGTCTCTGTGTGGCCCTGCGATGGACTGGCAACCTGTCAGTGGCAATGTTTAAAATGTTTAGTTCATTAATCAAAACCCCAACCCAGTCTTTGGGAACCACTGCATGTAGATCAATACAGTAGTATTAATGTAGGTGTTCCTACATGAGGTCTGAAGTTTTCTGTGTCTAAGTCACTGGTTCCTCTTGCCCTCTCCTTCAGACTCACTCTCTCTTATCGCTGCATGATGTCACAACACTGAAACATGAGCAATCAGTCGTCAACGGAGCAGCTGAGGAGTTTGTGGGGAGGTGACACAGCAGCTCTTCCCTCCTCCAGGCTTGTCTGAGCTGCAGTGTCATTTATAGCTGTTGGTGTTGGTGTTGCTCCACAAACAGGGCGACTTCTGTCTGTGACACACCGAGTTTCCTATCATTTGTGTAATAGCCTCCTTTTAGACTCACATGTGTGAACTGCTGTTGAGAGGGCAGGCTTTTGTTTGGATGACCTCCAGACAGAACTTCAGATTTATTGACCTCTCTTGGTCACCTGTGTCTCCCTCAGGGACTTTTTTCTTTTCTTTTCTTTTTTGCAGTATCGGCATGTTCTGTTGCAGCTCATTTACACACATTCCCACCAGGGAACTGTCCTCTACAGTCTCCTGCTTTTAAGAGCTCTATAATAACATGAAAGCTGTTCATTCACTGTTTATCTCAAACAAACAAAAAATAATACCACACTTTTGTATGAAGGTGTTTTTATCTGTCTTGACTTTTTCCAGTTTGAGTAGTACATTTATTTGTGCTTAATCGTCTGTGTATTTATTTAACAGTTTCCCTCCATTCTTCTGGAAGGACTTGTTTGTGACTTTGTTCGCAAAATTTACTAAAAGCTTTAATGAAGAGGTTTGTCCCGGTCTTGTCCAAAACCGGCGTCTGCGTTTGAGTTGGAGTGAGTTTATCACTTGTTCACCTCTGCTCCTCCAGATTGTAAGCAGGCAGATAGTGTATGGACGAATGTGTACAGAAACAAACCAGTTGTTGTTGCTTTATGAACATATGTCACACACACAAAACAGCTTCTTTTATGTAACATCATAACCCAGAGTTTTGTTTTTTTTTAAATCTCCACTTTGGCTGTGGTTTTCAGAAGTGTTAGTCATTCCACTGTAAAAAGGTAAACAGTGTGAAATACCATGTGATTGTAGTCACTTCACTGAGAGGATTTACTGCTTTTTAAAGCTCCAGTGTGTAGGAATTAGTGACATCTAATGGTGAGACTGTAGATTGCAACAAACAGACGTCTCTTCTTCTCTCGCCTCACTTTCCCAAGGGAACTACAGTGATATTGTTGTCATTCATCTGGCCTGTTGCTATAGTACGACAGAGTATTAGGGCCACACTGAGAAAAAAAATTCACAGACTTCGAGAATAAAGTCGTAAATTTACTTCAGATTTCACAAACAAGGAGATACCTAATCTTTTGGCAAATCAGCATCATGTTGTCATAAGCATCAGGACTTGCATCTACTTTTCTTGAAGTAGATGCAAGAAAAACTGTCTTCTCCGCAGAGAGAACCAGGTGGACTTGGAGGAAATCGCTTTTGTGGTTTCTCTAGTTTATCATATGAATCCATACCATAAGCTGTTGAGGTCTCTCCAGTTGTACTGGATAGAGATTTGCTCCGGCCATGCCGGGAGTAGTGAACAAATCTTGTTAATGAACTGATTCCAACGTTTCTGTACGTCACTTTTCTCGTCACTAGCTGTGTTGTGCATAAATGGCACCACATCAGTTGTGTGCCGTCGTGCGATATACGACCCTGCCCACATTGAGGATATGAGAAACTTCATAGTACCTGATACTGATACTAATGAAAAAGCGCAAGCATAAGACTGTCAAAATGAACAGAATGCAGATGAATATGAGTGGTCTGTGTGATAGTAATTATACACTTTCAGCTAAAGCTGCTCATTTACTGCTCTCTGAGGTGCAGCCTCTTCCACTGCCTTCACACTGTGGGATCTGCTGACACAGCACGACACACACCTGGGGCAGTGAAGAACCAGTTTGACAACAAGTTAAAGTATTGTGTTTCAGAAACACACGCACAAGGCCTCTTATCACAATGCTCAGGATTGATAAAGCTGATTCACACTAACGCCTGCCTTTTTTTGTTTTTCATTGTCCTGCAATCTGGATAATTAGCGGTTATTATTAGAAGCTAATTGTTGTCCCAGTTTCTTATTTCTAATTCGAAGCGCATCATTACTGTAGGAAGGGTTAGCAAAAAAATGCAATAACTGCGGGGGCAAGATGTTTTTTAACAGTAAAAGTGTGTGTTTTTTGTCTGTTTGTGTTGCATCAGGTTGTTCAGGGAGATTTGTAAAGCGTGAGGGAAAGTGACATGGCCCATAAAAGCTCTATTGTGCTTTACATGTTGGGTCTCGGGCTGAGGTCAGGGCCAGCTCAGCCGAGAGGAACTGTCTGCTGCTCGCACACAACCTCCTGCAAACACACACACATACATACACATTCATTTATACACACACATGCAGACCCAGTGCAAGCTTTGCTGCACAGTGTGTGCATGGTGGTACAGGTCTCTATAGCTACCAGTATTGATTCCTAAGAGATTTACTGTTTTTCTATATCTATAGGTTGCTATAGGACCTCCAGGTCTCCAGTGACCATGGACACCTCAAATACACAACCTTTATTGCCACACGTTTATTGCAGGAGGAGTAACAGTACAGAGCTGTGTATTCCAGTGTATTCTTTGATTTATGATTTAATAATTATGTTTAATAATGTATTAATACTGACAGATTTATATGCCTCACATGCAGAGGTGGAAAGAGTACTGGAATATTCTACTCATGTAAAAGTACCACTTATTTAATAAAATTTGACTTAAGTACAAGTTAAAGTATTGGTCTAAAAATGCACTCTATGCAAAAAAGTAGCTTGTTTGAAATCTATTCCTACTTTTACTTTTTTTAACGAGGTTGGGGTTCTTTCTTGTGTCGTGCAAAAAGGACACAGGGACACAAATCTCACATGAATTATTTCTAATTAAAGGCAAACCTCAGGGACCCTAATTAACACCAATTCACCTGTCCTCATCATTCACCTGTCCTCATCGTTCACCTGTCCTCATCGTTGAAATTAAAGCTATAGCTGAATAGAGAGACAGCTGCTCTTTGGTGGCCGTCATGTTAGATGTAAATAGAATAGAATAGAATAGAATATACTTTATTAATCCCTTGCGGGAAATTCTTTCGTCACAGCGCTCCAGTGTACAAAGGTAACGAATGTTATAGCAGCAGTTTTTTACAAAGTTAAAAACTATAAAAATAAGTACGAATAGACCTAAGAATAAAATTACACAGTTAAAGAATACAAATAAAATAAGAATACATTTACAAGTTAAACATTTCAAGAATATACCAAAGACAAACAGAAACTGCTCGATGCCGATTCTCTGTCTCTTGCACGTCAGGGGGAAAAACATTTGTGACCGGTTTTTGGAGATTCTGTGTCGGCCATAGCAAAAAACGAAAGCAAATCGCTGACAGATTCAGCTGAATTTACCCAGGCTATTGAACCATTTTTCTACAGAAGAGAAAATGTCCTTGACAGAGTTGAGACACAGCAGCAGTGACAGTGAGGCGATGGAGAGTCTGTTAACAGGATGCTTATATGCTCTGAGGATGGCCTGACATTGGAGTGACCTCAGACTGCTGCATCCAGTCTGTCTTAGATAAGACAACAATATGAGTCCTCTAATGCCTCGTATACACATGCAGCACGATTCACTGACAAAGACGCAGTCATCAAACATGTGTTCTTAGATGACTGCAGATATTCTCTGCTGCACAGACACATTCACACAGTGTAAGAAGTGCACCCTGCTGGATTACTTCACTCCACTTTGATCAGTTTAAGGTCTTATATTAAATATTGCTGCCGTGGCGTTTCACAGCAGCCTGACTGCAGCCAGCCCAGTGTGGAGTCTGAGCTCCATATAGTCAGAGGCTAATTGAATTTCAATGGGTTGTGTGTGGTTCACATTTTGCTGATAGAGCATATCCAGATGTAGAGTAGTATATTTAGACCACTGTCGGTGCTGTAAGCCAGAGACTGATCATTCGTAAAAATATCACTGTGACATAAATCATTTTTGCAGACGCTGATTGTTGCTGGAAACAGAATAACGGTCCTACTTCACCCATTCATTCTGATACACAGAAATGCTGCTACTCACCATAATGATTTCAGGAATGACTGGTATTAAGTCCACTTTGCAAGACATTTTCTAAAGCAGTGTTTCCCAAACTTTCTACTCCTCATTTTGAATTGGTAAGCGAATCATTTTCAAAGAGTTGGTTGATAAATTTAAATTTACAACTTGTATTCATGTTATTTAAAACATGTTGTAAAATCTCTCTCTTGAACTTGCATTCACTGCCGCTTATCTTTGTCATTCTTGCCTCCCTCTTCTTGTGTTTGGAGTTAGTTTTGTCGTTTCACTTTATATTTATAATCATAAATATAAAGTATTATATGTATGTATATATATGTATGTATATATGTGTGTATATATATATATAGTATACAATTATATAACACTTAGTGTATAATTAACTCTACTCTTAAACCAAATATTTAACACTTCTCTGTATTCTATACCCTATACAGAAAATGCATTTTGATTACAATTTGATTTTAATTAAACAAGTTTACAATTATGTGCATCCACTGAAGTTGGTCTGCTGCTTGTTTTCATTTATCGAAGGGGATTACAGTCCAGATTGTAGGCTCATTCACCCAGATCTCACTAATATAATCTGGCTCTAAACATTTTGCAGCGACTTATCTCTTTGAGCAGTATTTATCCTGTTGTGCTGGAGTTTTAGGCTCTTCTGTCAGGGACTGAACACAGGTTTTTATCTCCATCCAGTGGCTGTCGTAGCTCTGCAACCCCAACCCCCCATCCCCGCCACCAGTTCCCTCACCCACCCCCTCCAATCCATCCCCCCCTTTGCACTGGTCACACCACGCTTTCTGTTAAATCTCATTTCTAGAGCTAGCCGCCGCCTCCTCTCCATTTTCTGCACTGTGCAAAAATTAAAAAAAAAATAAATAAATAAAAATAGGCCAAGCTACTGAGTGCAGATGCTGTTGAAAATACACTGGCTGTGTTCCCATTCTTAGACATCCTACACCCATGAAGTATTTCATTCCTCCCTTCCCTTCCTCTAACATCTGGATTTCTTTTTTTAGTGATGTCACTGAATGATTTCACCCGACACTTGTTCCAAAAATTTCTTTCGTAAACAGGCGTGTCAAAGAACACACTATTCTCCTTGTTCTTTCTGACACACCAGATTTTCAGTGGCAACAGGTTCATCCCCTTCATTTCTAAATCTTTATGATAAATACATACATACCCTGCTCTAAATCTTTTGAGCCTAAACTTGAATTTTGTCTTGATGTTCAACCATGAACCTACATTTAAATTTAAGGCCTTCAAAAAGGTGTTTTTGTGGCTGAATTACCCAATAGTTTGAATTAAACCTCTAAGAGGAGTACATGCACATACTTTTGTTAGCTGTTACTTACATTTCACGTACTTCACATATTGCATAAAGCTTGATGGAAAGAAGTTGTGGAGAGAAGATGGTGATGGCTGAGATGTATAGGAGGGAGGTATAGACGAACCCGTGAGCCGTTTGTGTTTTGACAAATGTTATTAAAAGGGTGCACTTAATAACACTAGTTTATTTTTAAGCCTAATTCTTTGTGTTGTAGTAGAATTTGATCATATTTATACACGATTTATGTTGTTTCTAACACTGTAACAGTAATAAGCCAAAGAAAGAGCATGTATTATCTGAAATGAAAGGTAATATGTGTATTATAAGATCATGTCATACAGATCATAAACAGTAGATATTTTATTGTACAGTGTATTTTCATTTTGAGAAGCACAAACATCTCAAAAGAAAACTTCTCAGTCCAGAGAAGCTACCTGTGAGCAGCTTTATATCCACATATATCTTGTATATCAGGATTAGATCCATGTTCCTTTTATTTATTTTCTCTCTGATCTCCCTTGTGTTGTCTTACTGAGTTACAGGGAAAGATTCACAGACATACACGTTTGCATAAATAAACAACAGCTCATTCAATTCAGTTGTTTTGATATTTTACATGTTGCAGTGTGAAATTAACTCGACAAGTTAAATGTTAGGGTTATTGTTTGCTTTGCTATGAAGGGACAATAACTGACAGATTGATTATGAAAATAATGGTTAGTTATAGCCCTTTAACAAAGATTATTGTTGCTGTGGGAAACTGAGCTGCATTGATGGATGTTTGTGTTCTCCAAGTGCTTTCTCTTATGTCAGTTTGAGGAAAGCTGGTCTGCAATCACCGGAACTCGCAAAAGGTTCATCTATATGTACTGTATACAAATTAAGGTCTCAATGACATCTAAAAAAATGCTACATATGAGGATGTTATAGTTGGTAACAGGGGCTGCAGTTAACAGTAGCCACCATTTACAGACATACAGTTTTGCACAAGTTCTTACTGTATGTGTGGACTGGGTTGAAGTGGGTTTCAGTTGTTTTGACATATAACTGTTTACAGTGTGAATTTGAAAGTGACAATTTAAATATTAGGGTTAAGTTAACTTGTTTGCTTTCTTGTCAAGGGAAACACACTAATAATAATATTAAACAACACATCAAATTGATGCTGCAAGGGTTGCCCAAAAAATCTGTGTGCTATTAACCCAACAGTCCTCACCTGAGAGCACGATGATCTGTCTATCAGATCATTTTTAATGAATTTAAGACATTTTAAGGCCTTAATTTTTGATACATGAATTTAAGACTTTATAAGGATGTACGGACCCCCACCAGAACATAAAGAACACAAAACTCCGCCTGTAGTCAGACAGTTTGGTTTTGTTTGTGTTTCAGTGCCAATTCTAACTGGGCGCTTCCTTCCTTCCTTCCTTCCTTCCTTCCTTCCCTCCTTCCTTCCTTCCTTCCCTCCTTCCTGTCACAGAACCAGCGACTGAGTCTAAGTCTGTTCCTGCTCCAGGCAAAACAGGTTCACCCTCACACTTTCCATCCTCCTAGCCATGAATGATTCACACTGTCTTGCTGAACTCATGTTGACCAGAAACTTGTACAGTGAAGACTTTGTTCCACTCCAAGAACAGACTGTAATCAAAGTATATGATTTATTACCTCCACCAAGAAAATTGTGTTTTTTGCTACTTTTGCAGTGATCTGCATAAGTCAAAAATAAAACACCTTTGGGTAGACATGTGAGAATGTCATCATTTTGAATTTTGGGAAACACTGATCAACTTTTTTCATAATTTTCTGACATTTTATTGACCAACAAACAAATTGATTGGTAGAGAAACTATCGACAGGTGAATCAAATATGAAAATAATGCTGTAGCCCTATAGGAGAGAGTATTGTTCCTGTGGGAAACTGAGCGGCCTTGAAGATGTTTGCGTTGGCTAAATGTTTTCTCGTGTAGCAGTTTGAGAAAAGCTGGTCTGCAAAAGGTTGATTTGTACTGTAGGTACATTATATGAAAGGTCACAACCACACATTTTCAAATATGTTAAGAAAAACAGGCTTTTAGTTTGCCAGAAGTCCCTTGATATGTTTTGATATCCTTTATGTTAATCTGATCATTATTGCCTTAGTGTATGGCTGTGACTAATAACCCTAACTCTAACCCGGAGCAAAGACACCATTAAATATTGACATAAAAAAAAATTGCTTGTCTTTATTTAAAAATCAATTTAAATGTTTCCTTCAAAATGTATATACAGAAAGTTGGTGAAGAACATGGTTCACAACCTTTTGTACAGAAATGTGGAAGCAGAAAATACATGAATGCACTTCACTGACGTAACAATACATATAATCACAAACAGAAATAATAAATATAACCATGTATTACTGACAGATGGTCCACTGTCCTGTTGTAAGTCTCATGAAGGCGAAATGAGAGCAATTCTGAGAGCGGAAGTGTTATCATTAAATTATGCTTCCTAGAAAGGAGCCAGGCTGTGGCTTAATTTATCACTAGAACCTTTAAATAACAGCCAGGGCAACGATCTCTTCCTGGAAAACACATTCACATTTGAAAGCACTGCACTCTGCAATCATACAGAGGGATTTCTCTCTCTGCCTTTCTGTATCTCTCTGACTCTCCATCTTCATTTCCTCTCAACGTCTCGTTCTCTCACTGCTTGTCACTGCTTGTTTTGTGGTTGATAATATTAGACACAGACCAGATAAGAAGAATCATTTTATTTGTAGGGAAAGACTAAGCTGACATGCTGAGGAAGTATTAGCTAGGACTGAATACTCCCATTGGACAGACAGATGCTTTCCCTTTTAGCGTTGTCCATGTGCCACATGTCACTGAATCTAAACCGGGATAACACGTCAGTCACGCCGAGTTATGTGAGGGATTTAAAGTATCCTGCTGCAACGTACAACAAAAAACATGACCAAATGCTCCTGTTATCTGAAAGGATGAGCAAATATGATGTTTAGTATCAGTATCGACTCGACACTCGCCAAAATCACTGGATTTCACTTTGAAAATTCTCTGTAAATGCTCTGTAAATGTTTGACTCCACATTTCAAAGATCTCAATCACATTTTAAAGTCTGAAAGCATAGTTCAAAACTTTTGCCCTTCATTCTCATCCTTATTCTTTCCCATAATAAAATACTATAGGCCACACTGTTGAAAAGCCACTTTTGTTGCTTCAGTCGTTGTAATGTCATTACATCTGTGTTTTCATGTTTTTTTCTTTTAAGCTGATAGCTAGGACAATCAACATATATATATATATATATATATATATATATATATACATATATATGTCTGTATATATATATATGTCTGTATATATATATGTATATACAACATAAAAAGTTAGTGTTAAATTACAGCACATGTCTGACATCCTTCTTCTATTTCTTGTCTTTTGTAGAGTGTTCTGAGGAGACGAGGAAGCAGGGAAACGTTTAAAGACAAGAAATCTACAAGTCAGGTAAACATATTTTCACATACGATTATTTGATCAAATGTAATTATTGCATTATGCTGAAGTTCTGCAGATATTCACCAGTAAAGGCTCAGAAATTACAAAATTGTTGCCTCATTATATTATATATTATAATATCAATGAAACTGTAAATGAGCAACAGTCCATCATGTTAATTTAATGATATTTTATTGGTGTTTACAGCCTCTTTCCACTGCCCTCAAGTGGACAGAAAATCAGTTTGAATATTTAAATGTTCTCCTCCGCAGGAGGATAGTGCAGACCTCAGGTGCCAGCTCCAGTTTGCCAAGGAGGAGTCTAGCCTAATGAGGAAAAAGATGGCGAAGCTGGGCCGGGAGAAGGATGAACTGGAGCAGGAGCTGCAAAAGTACAAGTCCGTTTATGGGGACGTGGACAGTCCACTACATCTGGCTGAATGCTCCGGCGGAGGCCCGCACACCACTCGAGAAGCTGAGCTGCGATTGCGACTCAAGCTGGTGGAAGAGGAGGCGAACATCCTGGGCAGAAAGATAGTGGAACTGGAGGTGGAGAACCGCAGCCTGAGGGCAGAAAATGAAGACATCCGGTGTCAATACGAAAGGGACTGCTTTGGGCGAGAACCGTTCTCCAGCATGCCTTCATCGCCGTATGGCGGTGACGCACTGGAATCGGCCAGTGAGCTCCGTCGCCATCTCCAGTTTGTGGAAGAGGAGGCTGAGCTCCTGCGTCGTTCCATCTCAGAGATTGAGGACCACAATAGGCAGCTGACATCTGAACTCAATCGCTTCAAATTTGGCCCCAGTAGCAGTTCAGGGCCTGTTGGTGAGGAAGGTGGTGAAGTTATATTGTTTAAACCAGGTAATGGTGGAAACGGGAATGGTTACACTGGCGGGGTGATGGTGGAGGAGCTTAAGTCAGCCAGGATGCAGATCAATGAGCTGAGCGGTAAGGTGATGAAGCTGCAGTACGAGAACCGCGTCCTCATGTCAAATGTCCAGCGCTGTGACCTGGCTGCACACATTGGCCTACGCACTGGAAGTCCTCGAGACAGCGATGCAGACAGCGACGCAGGGCGACGAGAGGGTGCTGAAGAGGAAGAGACAGGGCGACTTCTTCTTCTTCATCCTAAAAGAGAAGGTCCTGTTGGAGGTGAGAGTGACTCTGAAGACATGTTTGAGAAAACAGCCACCACCTCAGGGTTCGGAAGCAACAAACCATCAGATGGAAGTGAGGTCAGTGCTACTGAACTGGCCCTTCGCAGGAGGGAAGAGCGGGAGTCATTCAGTAATGTGAAAAGAGAGGCGGAAAGGCTGGGAAAGACAGTTGACCGTCTGATTACGGACACTGACAGTTTGATCTTTGAGGGCAGACTGATGGTGACGACAGGAGGGAGCCTGGAGGGAGGATCAGTGTCAGGATCCAAACCAGATACCCAGGTCTTGGACACCATCAACACCCGCATGAAGGCTTTCCGCACTGAGCTCCATATCTTCATGGAGAATCTGGAGCATGTGGGAGAGGGGCTGAGAGAAAGGACAGATGACTTATCACCCATGCCAAACCTCACAGAGTCCAGCAGCTTCATGTCCTCAGTCACTTCCATGTCCCGCGACTCTCCGATTGGCACCTTTGGAAGAGACCTGGCATCAGACTTCCAGGTAAGTTCAGCCAATGAACTCTCTTTGACTTGCTCTAATGCTTTTTGAGCTTTCATCATTAATATGCATTTGTGTTTGTTTTTTTAAATATCAGAATGAGACAAACTCTTTGAACCTTAACTCTCTGGTGTATTTGTGAATATTACAATTAATTTAGGTTTAATTTAAATGGAACTGTGCCTGCAGTCAATAGTAAACTGTTTAAGACCAAGATAAACCTAAGTCAGCATGGTGATGGGAGCTCTATTTTAAAACAGTGGCAGTGCCAACAACCATTAGCACTCACACTTTTCACAGCCTTGCCAACTGTCAGTGGGAATCTCAGTAAGTTGTAAGCAAACATGGTCACTTTAAAGGGTAGGTTTATTCAAGTCTTACCTAATACAATATGAACATTAAGTCCTTCAGTTGCAAAGCAAACTCCCATTGTTAAGCCTGAAGATTCATGATTTCAACAGTGCCATGTCAGTTTATGAAACAGTAAGTCCACAGACATCGTCTGCAACAGGCACCTAATTGACGATACTTTGTGTCACTCACAGAGTAAAAGTAATCTACTTGGCAACCAACCAAAACCACTACGCTTCACCCTCTGTATCATCCATATCAGTTCATCCCCCTACAGATTTTATATAGTGGATGTAATGGAGATATGGTGGTCACTGTGTTGGCTGAAACAATCAAGAGAGCAACAGAGGGATTATGCTTTGGTTCAACAGTTGAAGATGAAATGTTCTCATGGAGACACTGATGACTAAGGACACAGACAAAATAGTGTCTGTGAAACACAGAAATTCCACAGGAACTCAGACCATTTATAAAACATGGAAGTTTTTCAGTTTGGAACGCAGAAGTAAGAACATATTAAAGGGGCGTGACTCTGCTGGATGCAGAGTTTCAGCTCTTCTTCAATATGACATGATGGCAGTTTTGTAAATGATCCCATTTAGAGGAAACAAGATGATAAAGCAAAGCACATATGAGTGGACACATGTGTGATTGACAGGTGGTATTGTTCAATAGCAAGTTCAAAATCTCAACAGGGTGCTCACCAAATCAAGATTCTCGAGGCTTCAAAATGGGAGTTCACTTTCTTGTAGGTGACGTCACTACCAGTTATCACTAACTCTGTCCATTCCTGTCAACACGTTTAAATCAGGCTTTAGATTGACACAAACATGTCCTGTAAAGCCTCTTAAGGAAGTTGAGTCTCAGAGATTCCACAGACCGCACCCTAAAGACCTACAGGCCTGCTGCTCCACCATGAGCCACCCAGCTCTACCACACTGGCACCACCACACCATCCCTCCCCTGAACCACCACCATTGCTTCCTGCTGCCACTTTCACATCTGCATCTACATGCACATCCTCATAGCCAGCAGCCCTGCCTGCCCCCTTCTCCCTGCACTCTGCAGCTGCCGTGCTTCCACTCAGCCCGGGGCTGGGGAGGTTTGCCTGGAGGGGGCGCTGCTTAGAAGAGTGCTTGAAAGGGTGCTTGGTATGAATGGTGAGTGAGTTCTCAAGGAGTTTTGACAGCATCTTCCATTTGGTGTGAGTCAGTGTTTTCTGCTGTGAATTGTTGCATGATGACATATGATAAATATATTTTCTCTCCACAGCTTGGCTACACCATGCTATAATTTGTGTGGCTCAGTATTAAAATATATAGCTGTTATGTTTACACAACATATCACTGACACTGACACTCACACGTGGAATTGGTTACTCCATGGAGTTGCCAAGGAAACGTCTTCGGTTAAATAAAAAAAGAGCTGCATGTGTGGTGCTGTGTGAGGTCTGTGGAAGAACCTCATTGGCTTGCCTCCTGTTTCCTGTCCTTTGTTTTGTTGCAGCTTAGTGTGAGTCAGCATATTGTACAAACATGTCTGTGCTGCATGACTGGGCAGACATCTAGGATGCTTTTAAAAACAGTCAGGACTTTCGGTACAGAATAAAACAAACAATCTTTAAATGTTGCACATTAGGAATGTGCCTTGCAGAGATAATAGTGTGTTCCATTTATAGTTGGAACTCGAAATTTCCCAGGTTCCCATTGAAGGAACGTCCCCAAATTCAGATTTCCTGTTCGTAAACTCTGAACAATCTCACACACCTGCAGTTAGGATTCCAAGATGGCTGCCACCATAAAAACAATGCTTCTGTTACCGTTAATTCCACTTCTGTCATTTTTGTTTCACAGTAAATAACTCACACACATAGTCCTGTTTCATTTTAAACCATAGATATGTTGTCGCCAAATACCATGTTGAGGTTATTATCAACATTTGGGTCCATGTTTTTTTCCGACTTCTGTCTAGAAAGCGGTGAGTTCAGAGGTGACGTCACTCCCAGCTCTGTTGCCTTCGATGTAAATGGAACGCATTATAAAAGAATGAATCTGCATTCACACTCACTCGGCTCACTGCTCCTCTGCCTATTAGTCTGGATGAAGCTGGGTGGTTTTAGTCAAAGTGAACTGCTGCTCTAACTCCTCACACACAAGGCTTTCATCCACTGAAAAGTTTCACACATGAATTTATCTTACTAAATTAATAACATTTGTGTATGACCTAGAATCTCATAATCATAAGAAAATCCTGTGCATTTTATAAATTTGAGAAGTTTATCTCTTTATTGCAACAGAACAGTCTTATCTTCAAATGTCTTATTGTGTCACAATGGAAATCCCAATTGTAATTATAATGAATTAATTAATTAACAAAACACTAAACCTTCACACACCTCAGGACCAAAGGCATTTCGGAAGAATTATAGGAAAACAAGGCACATATTTTTCTAATTCAGGATAAAGTTTTAAAATTGTACTGTATAATTTGCTAAAATGAAATTTTACAATGATTACAAAAACATTTTTATGTTGCATTTAATTTTTTTGTAAAACAATTATGTGCTTAAAATTGTGTTATGTGCTTTTCATTATAAGATCTGAGTTCTTCTATTATTATGAGTTTTCTTATTATTACGTGATTTAACTGTTGCTAGTATTTTTGTTTGCAAGTCAAGTAAAAGTCAAAGACGTGGATTTTGGGGCAGCCCGTGGCCAAGTGGAGCTTGGCCGGTTCAAGTCCCCACCAGGTCAAAAGGGCTGGGGTACCCCTGAGCAAGGTACTCAACCCCCATTGCTCCCCGGGTGCTACTCAGTGTGGCAACCTACTGCTCCTAATTCTAGGATGGGTCAAATGCAGAGAAATAATTTCCCAAGGGGATTAATAAAGTATAAGATTTTTTTTTTGTGATTATGAGATTTATACAAGATATGTGAGAGTGAATAGTTTCTTATGATTGTGAGATGGTTTGCATTCATTTCAAAATACACTTTTATATTTTATCAATTCTATGTAGCAACATATTTTATCATGATTGTGGGGAAAAAAATTGTTATGATGGGATGTGTGCATATGAAGTAATTGTATAACATAATTAGAAGACACATAAAAATAAATTACATATTTTTTTAGCTTCTCTTGCATACATAAATAAATAACATGTGGGCACTGCTGCATAGTGGGGTAGCTAGCATGGCTAACAATAATAACAACAATGCTCAGCTGAAGCCTCAAATGCCTCCCGTATATTTTATTTATGCTGCAAAGTGAAAAGGATTGTATTTTCTTTAGTTAACTGCTTGGACATTACACACACAGGGCTGTGCACAGACGTGTTGAAAACCTTTAGCGTGCTAGCTCTGGCTCTGTATCTCTCAGCTGTTGATTTGGACTCATGTATCCCTCATTGCATGCGCTTCATAACAAGTGTTTTGCATTCTTTCCCTCCCCGACTCCCTCTCTTTGTTCCTCTTTGTGTTCATGCCAGATGTTTCAGCCCATGATTTTGTTCCTCCTCACTCTCATTCTCTTCTCATCTCTCTCATACGCTGTCATCTTTAAGTTGGTCTTCCTTGTCGCGCTTTTCTTCGTACTCTAGTCCGTTCACTGTTCTCCACACCGTGTAGTGTGTTAGTTTATTTTTTTTGTTGGTTCACCACCTTCTCTCTACACACCCTCACCTGGTTTGTTGTCTTCTGTCTGTTTTGTCCGCCTCATATATCCCCCCTTCCTCCAACTCCACCACCACCACCACCACCATTACCTGCACCCCTGTTTTCCCACACCCGTCTCACCCATCCCCTCAACCCCTGACCCTCATCGTCCACACTACTTCCCCCCCCCCACACCCCTCATTACTCACAGTCCGTTCAGAGGGATGAGCTGGAGTGGCGTCTAGGACAGGAGCGAGGTGTGGAGCCCCAAAGCCAGAGCCATGGTGGGGGTCAGGCCCAAAGCAGGGGAGCCACAGGATTCACTAGGTACCACAGGCCCCTGGCTTTAAGAGCAGAGGTCAGTGCCTCCTCCATCTCTCCTTTCACCCGTGGAACTGACTTAACTTTCCACTCTGCTCCATCGTGAGACACATAAATAAATGGGCCTGAATTGTATGCAGTAGATTCTGAAATGTTTTTCTGTACAGAAGCGGAGAATTGCCATGGGTGGAAAAATAAATCTGAGCTGTTTCTTGATATAACAGATAGATTTCTTGTTACGAGATTGTTTGGGTTTTTTTTTACCTTAGAGTCTGCTTTATTGATTGATTGTTGTGTGATGTTTACATCAAGGAAAGAAGAGAGTTTCTGTTTGCTGTGAGGTCCTCAGTCGCACTGTCAGTACGTTCCTTATGCAGTTGGAACACTGGCCATGTGCTGCTTCCTCCCACTCACTGGTGATAGTGAGTTAATGAGGACTTATTAAATGGGACGTTTAGGTAAAAATTGACCTCAGCTGAGATGTTTTTTTCCCTATGGCAGTTCTACGCTTCTGTAGATCTGGACTAACGCTGTCTTTTAGGGCATAGCGATATTGGGAAAAAAAATCTCATCAAGTTGTACTTTTTTATATAATTCGGTATCAATATATATCACCATGTCAATAAGGCTAAAATATAATAAATAATAAATAATATCTGGATAATTTTAGTTTATATCTCGACATACGAGATATACTGTACAAGGATATAAAGCTGCACACAGGTTGTTTCTCTGGATTCATGGACATTTTTCTTTTGAGATGTTTGTGCTTTTCTGAGTGAAAAAACACTGTGAATACACTCTAAAACTAAATATCTTAAAATGATGTTAAAATACACTTCAGATAATACCTGTTTATTTATTTTTTAATGTGAAATGAAAGATATTTATGTGTGTTTGAAACAATGAAATTAACCCAAATATGGTCAAATTGAGCTATAACACTCAAATAACAAATAATTGGGCTTAAAATAATTGGGCTTAAAATAAACCACTATGTGTTTTTTTTTCCATGTATCAACATTTTTATTTATAATATTTAGTGTATTTCATAATAATACGTGTTATGATCATAATCATTGCAACAGCCTTTAAAACAAGGAAGAGTCTTCACAGATACCTGATCACCATATGACCACACCCAAAATCTAACACCATCAGATCATTAATCTTTCACTTTCTTTACTGTAGAGCAACAAAACTGTTTCTTCTTAGCCTCTGCAGCTCCACAGGGTGACTGGACACAGAAAATACAACTTCAAGACCAATTCAACCATGTCATTTTCAACATACTGATGCATATATAACATTGAGACAGAGTGATTAGGTTTGTCTCTTGTTTTATACATAATTTCTTTGTTTTTGCAATGCCACTGGTGTTTTTTATTTTCTTCAATATGCAGTCTCATAACATAGAGAAATGTATTATATAATGGTATAATAACATTTGTACAGTAGAAATAATTAGTGCATCTTTAAAAGAATGTTGAGCTGCAATGAACGGTTATTTCCACCAACAATTCATCTGTTATTACTTTGTTAATTGGTTAGTTGTTTGGTCAGCAAAATATGAGGAAATTGTATTCTATTATTATGTAGATATGTGTTACCCCAACATCAATAACTTGTTTTGTCACCAAATGAAAAACATTTCGGTTTGTCTTTGATCTTATTTTAGTGGACCAAGGAAAAACAGATTCACAGGAACTGAAGAATCTAATTGAACAATAATACATTGATTCATTGTTGCAGTCCGAGAAGAATATGATTCCCAAAAGTATGATTTGCTTTATTTTAGTTTTTTGTCTATTGATAATCAATACATTTTGCTCAACAGCAAAGCAATTGATAATGTTTACAGGTATGATGTGAGCGAGACACTTTACTTCAGGTCTGCAACAAATAATTCAACTGCACTTTTTATTTCTTATTTTTTGGTTAACAAATTGCTTCTTTGTGTATGTGCCGTAAAAAGGCAAAAAAGCTAGAACCAGAATAAAAGTACTTTTACGATTATTTGATTGTCAAATGGCTGCAAATGAATCAGCTAATCTTGTGGCACTCTGTGGTGATGCCCTCTGGCATCGCCTCATTACTGTTGGCCAGTGTTGCGACTTAGCAAATTAATCATATGTTAAAGTGCAGGGAGAAAATCAAATCAGTGTCTCGGCTATTTAATAGATCAGCTGTGTAATTGTAGGACACTGATTTATAATTGCAGCCATGCACGCACTCATTTTTATAGAGATTGTACTTACTGTTACTGCAAAGAGCATAATTTCTGGGATATTGTTCTTACATTTTGCCTAAAAAGTAGAAGAATCCTGTCGGGCAGGTTTTGCACTAGAAGAAAGTTCTCATTTTAAGAAAAAAGATTTAACTTTGTCTTACTTTCAGCTGTAACTGCTAGTATCAAGCTAAAACAATAGTTTTCATATGCTGACCGAGGAAAAAAAAATTTCCTTCTGAAGTTTGGTTGAAATGTTTTTTTGTTATTTTATACTGTTTGAAAGGTGTTATAATTTAAATTCATAATTCATAATTGAGTATAGTTTGTTAAAGAACTTATATTTTGGCATGTTTTTTATAGTTTTAAAGCACATTATAGTAAAAGGTTTGTATTTATATAGCACTTTTCTTGATGACCACACAAAGCTACTTTACACTGCAGTTTATTTTGCCATTCACTCACATTTACTATCACTCATCCTTCATACCCATTCGCACATGTGGGGGTTAAACATGTAGGCTCGTGGAGGCGGGATTCAAACCTTCTTAACCTTTGAGTTGAAAGACGACTCACTGCACCACTGAGTTACCATCTCCCCCGAAGTCTGAAAGTGGTTCGATTAAGAAGTTAGTTTTAAGAATTGTAGCCAAGCAAACATAGCTTACCCCATACGTCAGATTTCATTTCTCTTAAACAAGAAAATTCCAATCAATTAAAGAATATTTGGCCTGTTCCTATTGGGGCTGATTTTGTCTGTCAGCAGTGATGGGATGTCGAAGTATTACAGTTCCAGACCGTGCTTTTGGCTGCAGAGTAATCTGTGAGGAGAAATAAATGAATGAATGTAAATTGGCTTGGATATGGCAGTGATTTTGACATTGCATTTGACATTGTGCTGACAGAGAGGTGATCCAGGGTCAGTACACACTGAACAGCTCTACTTACTGTTGCAGGAAGCAGTAAAGGCTGAGCACAGGATAGAGACGAGATATCACATTATCACATACAGCAATTTTTTATAATTGCAAGTCTGAAATTTGGTTTCTTTCTTTTTCTATTTAGGAGAGAAAGACTGCATGTGATACGTGGTTGCTGTAGTGGTTAGCACTATTTATTTAAATGATGCATTTCTAGTACCAATTGCATCTCAACTCATTTGAGATTAATTTAAGTTTGGGACGTGTGTCCTTTTTAGAGCAGTTACAATAGTTTACATTTACTGTCAAATAATTCAGTGTTTATTTTACATTTGCCACTCACAACCTTGAAACCTGTGCTAATTTGTTCTCTTGTTGGTAGTACAGTATATTTGGCTAAATACAGTGAACAAAATATATGGTCAGCAGGCAGGCGTTATTTTAGCTTAGCATAAAGATTATAGGCACATGAAATTAGTTCATTTTAATGAAACGGAGTTCAAATAATGGATGATTTGATAAAGAAGGGAAGTAATGCAGCATTACACATGCCAACTGCCTTAAATGTTGACACTAGAAACAGCCTCATAATCACATCTCCTCCAAAAGGAGCATCATCACCTATGTGTATAATTTCATGGAAATTGGTTAAGTCGTTTTCAATTAATCTTCCTCAAAAGCACCAAAAACATAAAAATGACAACCCACCATTTTGTTGTTGGTGTATATATATAATATATAATATATCTGCTGAGAGTAAATGTAGAGGAAGTTACTCTTCCCATGTGTGGGAAGAGTGTGCTATCTGTCTTCTCATCTAACCCACAGTAATGAAACACTTTGCACAAAATACCAGGGTTTTTCTTGAAGATATAACTTGTTTTTGTTTCAGTGACATTTTAATGTGTGATAAAGCTTATCCAACTGCGCTGTGCTTTTGTGGCTTCAGCTCCGGGACACTCCTGTTTCTGACATCCAATTTCGTCTTGATCACGAACGAAGGCTTAGGGCACCAACGGAAGAAAGGGAGGTTGTCGTCTCTCAGCCTCAGGTACAACAACACACTCAGTCATGCCAGGTTTTCATTTATTAAGATCACAAGCAGTATGCCCAGCAGTATCACTCTTCACTACTTCTGCTAACTTTACTTAACTTTGAACTTTTTATCCAAAGCGACTTACAAGGAAATTGATTTACAACCTGCCAGGGGTGGAGTTGAACCAGTGACCAGGGTACCGGTCTTAACCACCGAGCCATTCCCTTTATTGTTTATCATTATATTATTTGTTCCTGTCAAACCTGACATCATTCACGTAAAAATGTGATTCAAAATGTCATCAACACTCTGTGTTAATCGAAATACCAAAAAACTCTGAGATCCCTGGATCCGTAATTAAAGTGACTACATTTAATATTTACAACTAATGAATTAATGTGATAAACATAACAAAAGTATGTTTTTTTAAAGAATTGTCCAGTATGTTTTTCAGTTTCTCTTAATGGTGTCACAATAGGAAAATGACTTGTTGCGTCTCGAGGCTCAGCGTGCAGGTCTGGAGCTGCAGGGTCTGCAGAGTCATGACGTGCCCTGGACACAGGAGAGGACTTTGCTGCAACAAGAGGTTCGCCTGTTCAGACGCAACACCATCATCTTTTACATGAAGCTCAGGTGGATTCTTATGCACTGGAGGCTCAGCCGCAAAGACTACACAAGGGAAGAGGCGGGGCATCCAGAGGTGTGTCAGTGTTTTGATCATGTGGTTTAGACATACAGTATATTTGGGTATTTCTACGTTTCCAGCCAGAACTCTTCTTTATTCCCCTTTGTGACAAATATGTCACAATATGGTGCTGGTTTAGAGAAGCTAAGGTTTCTCCTAGTTTTTTTTTCTGCTCCCACAAAGTTTGTACCATTGTCTGATCTCATATGATAAACTTATACACCGGATCCAGTGAAAACAAATGCACATGATCAGGAGTTCATTCTGTGTTAATTACTGACATTTTTGCTGCTTCGCTGTTCAGCCAGTTCCTTCTGTTTAGTCTAACAAACTGCTTTTATTCTCATCATAAACATACTATTCAGTTTTTATAATGTGAATACAAAAAACATTTTCATGCCAGAGACTTAATCTTATTTTGGGTTGAGCACTTCCTACGTTAATCTGTAATGTGGTTTCAGATGAATACAGTCTCCATCCTGACTCATCATCAGTCTATTCTTGTAGTGTTTTGTGTGGAAAATGAATTTGCACCTGCAGGAGCTGCTACAGATAAAAGGCCATATGTAGTTCACAGTGTGTTTTATGTTTAATGGGTGTCCTTGACTTGACATTGAATCAAACAGAGCATTTTGTCAAGACGTTACACGGTTGTTAATTAGAGAAAAATCATTCAGCTTATATTGACGTGTGGGATATTAGCTCCCTGATAGACTGGTTAAATCCTGGATACTCATCAGGCTTGATGGGATAGTGCAGAAATAAATGATTGTACTGTATGAGTTAAAACGTGTCTTTTCTCCACCGATATGTTCTAGTTTGAAAAGATGGAGGGCATTCCAGAGTTGGGAGTGATAATGGAGCATGTCGAGGGGGAGTCGGACCAAGATGACAAACTGTGTCTACCAGCAACTCTGGGGGAAGTCATGGACTCCAGCTTCACCATCCCTCTGTCGTCCCCTGATCAACACCTGCGGCATCAAAGAGAGGTAAGCAGATAGTTTAACACCATTTGTTGGATGAGAGGAAAATGGAGCTGAACTCAATATACAACATAATACAACACAAATCATATTTCAGGCACATAACCTTATCACCTCCAAGGAAAGGAGGTTATGTTTTAATCAGCATAGGTTCATCTGTAAGTTTTTCTTTCTGTTACTTCCTGTCTAAAGTTTTTGATGGAGCTATTTGAATTGTTTGTGATGGCTAGGTGATCACCCAAGTACAGTATGTTCCCATTCAGTTTTGGTAAGAATCTACCCACTGATGACATCACGAAAAAATAAAATCAATTAATTCCCTATCTCTTATAATGGAACAAGTCCAGATGTGTATATCTCAGCAGATCAAATTATAGACAGATTCTGGATTCACTTTATCATAATTTAAACATTTCAGGTTTCAGGTGCTGGTATGTGTAAGTGTTTAAGCCTTGGTGGAGGTCTACGCTCTGTGAGTGCTTTTGTATTGATGCTGCTGTGTTTGTTAAAAAAAATGTATGTATTTACTTAGATATTCATCATTAAGGCCCAATCGAGGATCCTATCATTATCCTTCAGATTATGAAGTCATTTTTGAGGGGGTAAATGTGCATAAAAACTCCTGAAACTTGCCATGGAGGTCAGGTCTGGCGAAAGCATAGTTCCCGAACTCGTGCATTGCTCAAGGGCTCTATAGCACCCCCAAGGTGAAACGTGGAGGGAGCACACCAACATCAAGTTGCACCGAATTTCACAAAACTTGGCAGGAAGATGTTATAGCCCAAGACGAAAAAAAAGTCCATTGGGACCAACGCCTCAACTCACACTTTCAAAAGGGCACGGCCGGTGGTTTGGTTTCGACCATTCGCCACGAAACAGGAAGTGCCCTATAACTTCGCCATACATAGACTGATCGCCATAAAACTTCATTTATGACATGAGAGACCGACCCTGAACATGTCTACAGACACCAACTTCACCCAACGTGATGTCGGTCATTTTGAATTGAGGTCAGGGAACTGCTGCACTGGCCGACTTGCGTGGGGACGCTTGCATGTGGATGCGAGGGCCCTGCAATGACTGTGTGCAGTCCTAGTTTTTATTTCATTTCATTAAAACCAAAAGTGGTTACAGCTGCAGCAGAATTCAGGAAGGCAACTGATGATTTGTTGTGGTACAATTCATCACCCAAGTTTAAATAATGAAACAGTCTGGGCCCTCGTGTTGTCGTATTGTTGCCCAAAACTTTGGCATGTACTCCTGTTGGGTTTTTATTTATTATTTAGATTCAGATTTTACTTAATGAGAACAAAAACAACTCAAGTGAAATTTTTGCACTTTCTTTAATTTAAGCTTCCTGTTGTCACTTAGGACTTCACAATCACCACTTTGACGTACCAATTTTACAGCCCATGGCCAAGTTGAAAGGGAGCTGGGCTTGTAACTGGAGGATTACCATTTTGAATCCTCGCCTGGTGAAAAAGCCTGGGGTACCTCTGAGGTACCTCTCTTCCTCTCAGTAAAACACAGTAAAAAAAACTGTTGTACCTTGTAATTAAGCTAAGTATCAATTCTCACTCACTCTGAAGCAGCAGCTTCAGCCGCAGACTCCTCAGACGAAGACTCAGGAAGACAAAGACAAAGGAGTCTAAACCGGAGTCTAACAAGGAGGCTAACGAGGCTAAGTACCCGTCTGCAAGTGTTTTTCTACCTTTTCACATATATGCCTTTTTTCCATTCCTGTTCGTGTCTCTTCTCATAGATATTACAAACCTCACAATCACTCACAGCATCACCGTAACCTGTCCTCACTTATCTATCCCACCCGCTCCACACACATCCAACACCTTGTTGCAGGGGGCCTGTGGGCAAGACTGAGTTCATCTCTGGCTTTGCTACTGAGCAATGTCTGGACTTCCTTGCTCTCACTGAGACTTGGATAACACCCTCCAACACAGCCACCCCTGCGGCTCTCTCCTCCGCCCACTCCTTTCTCCATTCACACAGGTAGCAGAACGGATCTCCGCTTGTCTGACTGACATCTCTCAGTGGATGTCTGACCATCACCTGAAACTCAATCTCGACAAAACTGAGTTTCTTTTTCTCCCAGGAAAGGGTTCTCCCACCACAGATCTGACCATCACCCTCGACAACTCTGTGGTAACTCCTTCTCATACCGCAAGGAACCTGGGTGTGACACTTGATGACCATCTCTCCCTCACTGCCAACATTGCTGCAACAGCTAGATCTTGCAGATACATGTTGCACAACATCCGAAGGATACGGCCTCTTCTAACCCAGAAGGCGGCACAGGTTCTGGTCCAGGCTCTTGTCATCTCACGCTTGGATTACTGCAACTCCCTCCTGGCTGGTCTCCCTGCGTGTGCCATACGACCTCTGCAACTCATCCAGAATGCAGCAGCTCGACTGGTCTTCAACTTACCAAAATTCTCCCACACTACACCGCTCCTCCGCTCCCTTCACTGGCTTCCTGTAGCTGCTCGCATCCGCTTCAAGACTCTAGTGCTTGCGTTCCATGCTACAAATGGATCCGGTCCAGCCTACATCCAGGACATGATCAAAACCTACACCCCAGCTCGTCCACTCCGCTCTGCATCGGCAAACCGGCTCGCTGCCCCCTCACTGAGAGGATCGCAGAGGCACTCGCAGAACTCGAGACTGTTCACTGTCCTCGCTCCCAAATGGTGGAACGATCTTCCCATCGACATCCGGACAACTGAAAGCCTCCACATCTTCCGCCGCTGACTAAAAACACATTTCTTCTGACTCTACCTCGACTAAGACGACAACAAAAAAAAACTTGTACATCGCACTTATGACTAGCACTTCATAGTTTGATCTACTTGAAGCTCTTACTTACTTCTAGCTCTTATTTGTACCCAAATGTTTAAATGCACTTTTGTAAGTCGCTTTGGATAAAAGCGTCTGCTAAATGACATGTAATGTAATGTAATGTAATGATATAAGTTTGAATAAAGGTGAATCTGTTGAACTTTTTTATCGAATCAGCATTTTTCAAAATGGATCACAGAGAGTTATAATAAGCTAATAAGCAAATAAGCTACTTTTGGAAAGCGATGATGTCTTAGTCCCACCTCTTTCTTGCTCTTTCGCTATCTTTGCAATTGTTGTCTTCCTCTTCTTATGTTTTGAGGTTGTTTGGTCTTTTCTCTTGGTGATAACGTTTATTTGTTTTATTGTTATTTGTTTTGTTTACTGTTTAATTAAATTTTATTTCTATAGTGCTGATTCACCTTATAATTACAATGACTTAATAATTAAACTACAGTGTTGTGGCCGTGATAAAGCTGTAGAATGTTGTCGTCCAGTAGCACATTCACATCTCTTTATCAGTAATAAGGAGGATTTTATATTTGCAGTTTTCTAGGTGTGCATATTTTATTCTGTACCTCAAGTGAGAGCGATAAACAGCAAAGGACGAGCAGACAGGAGACAAGATTCCTGAAGTTCAAGTCAAATTGATTTATAAAGCCATTACAATGCAGGGACGACATACTGATAAAAAACAGCTGAGTTCATCAAAGATTTCAAGATTAGGAAAAGAGCTTCCTGTGTTAATAAGAGCGTTCATTGACATTTTTCCTACTTGTGTCTGTTTTTTCTGAATCTTGTGTCTGCAGTTGGGGGAAAACCGTCGCGTGCTGCAGGCCATGCGAACGCTGCTGGAAGAGTTTCAAGAAGAGCTGCGGGAGGATGAGTCCTGGCTCTGGCAACTCCAGCAGTCGTATGCCAATGACAAAGCTGCCTGGGAGGTCAAGTGGGCAGAGATGAAGTGCCAGGTTGCACAGGTACAGATGGCATCTCAGCGTCCGTCTTTAAAGGCTAGGAAACAATCTGAAGTAGAAAACTGGTGGAGTGCTCAATTAACAGCAAGATGACACTAAACACACAGTCAGAACTGTCATTTTTGGACCAATCAGTGTCATTTTGAATATGTAATTAGAGGAAAAACAGCTGTTAAACTAATATGAAGAACTCAATTCATTTTCTCCATTTAGGAAAATGTGTATTTGAATTAGGAGTAAAAGTCTCCACAGATACATTATCTTTGAGACACGTGGGGTGACGGTACCTCGTTGTTAAAACGAGTCGTCTTTCCACTCGAAGGTTGTGGGTTTGATTCCCAACTCCACTAGTCTAACTGCCAATGTGTCCTTGGGCAAGACACTTAACCCCAATGTTGCTCCTGACTGCTGTGCCAGCAGCATGTGAATGAGTATGAAAGATGAATGATAGAAATCTACAACACATTGATGCGCTGTATGAAAGTGTGAAACTGTAGTTGTCATTAGGCGGGAAAACCGCTATATAAATACAGACCATTTATCAGAAATGTGCACAAACAAGGGCGAGGATCCTTTACTTGAGCTTCTGACATGTATCTCTGTAACATGTCCTTGTCACACTGAGATCAAAATGTCCAAAATCCAATTATTTTTTGGAATGGAATATTTCTGTCGAAACCGTGAAACTGGAAAGTTCCTGTTCTTTATGTAAATAATGTTTGAGGGACTGTGGTGTAATTTACATCAGACATATTTGATATTGATACTACTAGTATCTGTTTTGTGGTGAAAATGGAGAATCGGTCTGAGGACATTGCATGGGTTTGTTTATTTTTGGGACTTTTGTAAGCGCTGTGATTCCTCTCAGCTTCATCAAGTGTTCATTTTGACAGCACATTTTGACTTAGTTTTAGTCTAATAACTAAAATACCATTTGGTTTTAGTAAATATAATCTAGACTAAAATCTAATTTTTTGTTTGTTTGTATATATTTTTTTCTCTCTCATCCTATTTATTAATAGATATTATTGTTAGGGTTTTAATCACTGTTTTGACATGACACATTTTTATTAGGGTTCGAGCAACAAGGTTGCAAGAACCCTATTGAAATGCAAAAGATTATTATTATTTGTCTTTTATTTGAAAGCCCGTCTAAAGATGACAATGCTCAGTACGGGCTGGAAAATAGAAGCTTCCACAGTGGATTCTATGCTGCTGTTGCACAGCTTTGAAGATGTCTGCAGTACATCTGAATCCTTGGGTCATGGACCCCCTGTGTGCTGTTTGAAATATACATTTAGAGCCCAAGATATTACTGTGTGTTTCTTTAGGCTGCAAGAAAGTCATCTCACAGTGATTCATAGAGTGTATATTAGCATTTTCTCTTCAGCTATAATTACCCCCTTTGTGGATTGATGTTGTTAAAGTAAAAGTTCTATATTTTAGGAAATAATATCCGTTTCTTGAGTTGAATGAGGACATTGATACCAGTACAGTTAAATATGTTATCTTGGTAAAAATATGTGTCCAAGAGTAGCAAATTCTGCCTACCAGCACCTTTAAATCTTTAAATATGCCTGTAAACAGCATAGAAAAGATGGAAAATGGTGACCTTTATAAGCTTTTATTGTACCTGTGTGCCTGGTGACAGTCAGTGGCCAAAGACATCAGGTTTCTGGGATGTTGTCCATCCATCGCTTATATCTCCTGAAAACCTTGAGGGATTTAAATTAAGTTAAGTTAAAGTCCAAGGACACTGTGACCTTATACATCCTGTCATTGATGTTCTGAACAGTGTGTCAGAACTTGAGGCCATCTCTTCTAAATGAGCTGAAGAAGTAAACCTGAATTGAGCTGCATTGATTTTTATTCCATATAATAAACTGTACAGGTCATCAATGCACCACACGCATGTCTTTCTTTACTCTGTGACCAGTCGGAGGAGAAGACACGAGGCCAAGCACAGGGGGGTGAAGGGGAAGCAGATCCTGAGTGGGCCTTGAAGCAGGAACGTGAGGAGCAACGGCGTCTGCTGGCTGAGAGTCACAGCACCTCACTGGATCTTCGCTGGAAGCTGCAGCATGGAGAGAAGAAGTGGACTCGTGAGCGCGCTGAGTTGTTGGAGCGCTTTGACTGGGAGCGACAGGAATGGAAAGGCACCATGAGGGAGCTCCACCGCAAGATGGACAGGGTAAGGAAATTCAGAAAGGCTTTATTCAGTAGCTCTTTTCAAGATTTTCTTCTTCATTTCTCAGTGAAATGCATGTACTGTATGTCCATATTTCCAAACACTGAGGACTTGTAATTCAGGTTTACATTGATTCTTGGAAATAGTAGTTGAAGATAATCTGAACACATAAACCATTTAGTCGCTGTTCTGGATCACTCTAAATGTGCTTCTGAAAGAGAGAAAAGGGAAACTTTGATCTATGTGAACTTTGTAGACACCTTCATTTTAGTGAGGAGGACAGAACAGATCAGAACCACCATTCTGTCACGTCCTGTGTCCCTGAGTGCAAGGTATCCTTCTGCGGCTGAAAGAGACACACCAGGCTTTCAATTTACTCAAAGTAAAACCACTGGTGGTTCTGTATAACCATGCATGTCATTTAGGGCAAAGCCACAGTGACTGTAACAAATGTGACAGCTCCGCTTGTGTCATGTAAAAAGCTATACTGATGTTGTGAGCTCAATCCTCGTGGTGCCTTTGATTTCAGCTGATGAAGTGGCTGTCACGTTGTCAGGAGCAAATCCTTGTTGGACTTCAGCTGGAATACTCATCTCTCTGCTCATGTGTCAGAGGCAGGGCTGCATTTTCAAAATAAAAGTCTATTGATCTTTTGTTTTATCCAAGCATGAGAACACAGACTTTGACTCTTACAGTCACTTAATAACTTTGTTTCTCAGACAGTTCTCATCACTGGTACAGACAGTTTAACATAAAAACAATCTTAAAAATATTGTATTTTATTTCCCCACAGAAATTATTGGGAATCATAATTTATTAACTTAATTCATAACTTAATTTCCTTTGTGGATTTTTTCCTACATTAAATTTCATGATATATTTGATATTTTATTGAGATTTCATGGTATTTGTTGTGTGTTGATTATCTATAGCTTTATTTATGCGTTTTTAAATATATTTGGGAGACTGAAAAGCATCCAAAGTGAGAGTCCCCACTAGAAATGGAATAAATAATGATGATGATGACACTGAATAATGGTAGCCTGGAAATCTAGCGGTAGCAAATTGAATTTGCAGCCAGGGTTCCGTCTAGAAACTCCTCATTAGTTCACAAGCTACAAAATCCAAACTCTGGTTTGACCAATCACATCGTGTATAGAGTCGGTGTGTGGGCTTAACATGACGACAGAGTTCCGAGCGTTCCGCATGTTGTTTCTGCCGCTCTCTGCTACATGTAATACATGTAAATACAGCTAACATTTCTCGGTGATGCTGCGTCAAATATTAACTCTTTTTCAAAGCCCGGGTGTCTTTGAGGGAGTAGGCTCACGGTCTCACTTATCTGAACGACCTGTTGTGGTTTCTACTGTGGAGGCTTCTTCCTTCTTTACATCCTCCACCCATCTCCAGTAAAGTCTGTCTCCGGCAAGTCACGTTCAAGTCTCAATAAAAGGGTGAGACTCTGTTGGACTGTCGGTGTTTTCTCTATGGCCTCTCACACATGCAGTAATCTCTCTGCAATAGTTTGGGGTTTCTTCTGTTTTAAAGATTCTTGCTGAATGTACAGGAACGCCCACAATTCTCATATTCTTTGCGCAAGAAACGGCAACAGTCATTGGGCTCCATTACCATAACATGTGTTGGCTTCGAGGAATCTCTCCATCAAACTTTGCCACAACACATTATATGCAGAACACTTGCTCATGGACTTGTTTCTGGCACTCTGACTACGTCACCTTCTTCATTGCTCTGATTGGTTGTTGCTAGTGGTGCAACGGATCATTGATCCGTGATCCGTTCGGATCAATATTTTTGGTTCGACACACACGTTATCCGCGGATTGATTTATGGAAAAAAAAAAAATGTGCGCACACACACAGCGTGGTCATGGCGAGCGGAGGAACGGAGGAGCTTGAACACCCCATGTCATTTCTATCCCCTGTATGGGAGCATTTTGGCTTCCCTGTCAAATATAATGACAAAGAAAGAGGTTAGTGGATAAAACCGTGACGGTGTGTAGGCACTGTGGCACAAGAAAGCCACATGACAGGGGAAACACATCAAGCATGACAACGCATTTGAAGCGACATCACCCCGGTGTTTCACTGACAGGAGTGAAAACGAAGGCTGATCAACAACCGCTTATCACCGCGGCATTTAAGCAGCCGGGCTAAAGCCATCACAAACGCTATCGGTGTGTTTATAGGTGCAGACATGAGGCCATATTCGGTTGTGCAAAACAAGGGCTTTAAACACATGCTGAAAGTGCTTGAGGCACGTTACGACGGTGCGCCGTCGCACACCCACTTCAGCGAAAAGACTGTGCCAGACTTTTTTTGCTGATCCGCGGAACGATCCAATCCGTGAATCTGATCCGCGGAACGATCCGATCCGTGACTTTTTTGATCCGTTGCACCCCTAGTTGTAGCTCTACCTATTGTGTGCAGAGGGAATTTGAAAGACAACCGTTTATTATCCCACCGCTTGGATTGAGCCCTGCCAGTTATGTGTCATGTAGGTCTGGTTTGCCAGGCTAGAATGATGGATTTGCTATGTGAGATTTCATAAGGGGAACAGGAGTGTCGTACCTCCATCGTGTCTGATGCAAAAAGTGGGAATGTGCTCTGCTTAATATGTGAGCAAGAAAAGGAACTCTCTCTTTCTTTCACTGAAAAACAGCTCACACACAGAAAAAAAAGTGCTGATACTCTGCTGCATGGAGACACAGAGCAAAGATGCATTATTCAGCAAAGTTGCAGCAAACTATAAAGCACAGGTCACAAACTCGATTGCTCAGACTGAAAATCAAAAGAATACTGTGTCTTATTCTGTTTCACCTCCAACCTGGAGCAAAGAGCTCAACCCCAGGTGTCGTAGATGTGATTTCTGACGTAGCAGTAGAAGAAAAGATCCCTAGGAAACGTCCCTCCCAACAGATAAACACTGACAGACAGCAATACTAGCTTCATATATCCAGACAGACCTTCAGGACTAACGTCTCTGTGTTGGCCAGAGAGAGGAATGGTCTGACCTCTTTTTCAGAGGGTAAAAAGCAGCTTTTTACACTTCAAAGTCTCTTCAAGTCTAAAATGACACCAAGCTTTTTGACTGAAGTGTGAAAGTTCAGGAGCAATAACTAAAACCACGGTTTTGTCCTGATTGAGCTGTAAAACTTTTGTGCCATCCTTAGTTTGATGTCTTACATACAGTTGAAATGGCCTTCAGGAGATCACCAGTGTAAAGCTGCATGTAGTCAGCATAACGATGGAAAATCACACCTGAGTGGTAACATTCATTCATTCATTAAGGGTCACCAGGACCACTGGAGCAAGTCCCAGCTGACATAGGCGGGGTCACTACCTGGACACGCGGGACAAACACACAGAGAGTGTACAGTTAACCCATAGAATTAGAGATGGGATTTATGCCTCTTTGAAGGGAGCCGATCAAAAGACTGACTCACTATTTTGGATCTTTGTATGAAATCTTTTGACTTGTTAATCATGCAACACCTTTATATTTGTGGCACAATAAAAAAACTAAGCAGTCTACAATGAACTTCCATGCAAAACTATACTAAACTAAAAATATATTAATATAGAAAAACTTTAACAAAAATTTTCGAGTGTAACAATGCAGAGGACTCTGAACTGTCCTTGGTGACATTAGTGCACATTTTCTTCCATCCACCACTTTGACTGCAAATTGTTTGTTGACTTGAAAGAAATATTATTTTATAAATAAAATAATAAATAATATATTTTAGCATATGTTACATTTTCCTTTGCCGTTCTTTTCATCCAAATGCTGCTGCTAACCCTAACCCATTTTAGTCATTAGACTAAAACTAAATCAAAATGTGCTGTCAAAATCAACCCTTCTGCAAGGCAACAGTGCTACCCACTATTCCACAATGCGGCCCTCGAGTGGTAACATGTAGATATTAAAAAACATGTGACCTAAAATCTAAACCTTTGGGAATGCAGCAGTTGAACTCAAAATGTTCACACAAGGATTTATTACATTACATTACATTACATGTCATTTAGCAGACGCTTTTATCCAAAGCGACTTACAAAAGTGCATTTAAACATTTGGGTACAAATAAGAGCTAGAAGTAAGTAAGAGCTTCAAGTAGAACAAACTATGAAGTGCTAGTCATAAGTGCAATACAGGTTGTTTTGGGGTTTTTTGGGGTTTTTTTGTCGTCTTAGTCGAGGTAGAGTCGGAAGAAATGTGTTTTTAGTCGGCGTCGGAAGATGTGGAGGCTTTCAGCTGTCTGGATGTCGATGGGGAGATCGTTCCACCATTTGGGAGCGAGGACAGTGAACAGTCTCGAGTTCTGCGAGTGCCTCTGCGATCCTCTCAGTGAGGGGGCAGCGAGCCGGTTTGTCGATGCAGAGCGGAGTGGGCGGGCTGGGGTGTAGGTTTTGATCATGTCCTGGATGTAGGCTGGACCGGATCCGTTTGTAGCATGGAACGCAAGCACTAGAGTCTTGAAGCGGATGCGAGCAGCTACAGGAAGCCAGTGAAGGGAGCGGAGGAGCGGTGTAGTGTGGGAGAATTATGGTAAGTTGAAGACCAGTCAAGCTGCCGCATTCTGGATGAGTTGCAGAGGTCGTATGGCACATGCAGGAAGACCAGCCAGGAGGGAGTTGCAGTAATCCAAGCGTGAGATGACAAGAGCCTGGACCAGAACCTGTGCCGCCTTCTGGGTTAGAAGAGGCCGAATCCTTCGGATGTTGTGCAACATGTATCTGCAAGATCTAGCTGTTGCAGCAATGTTGGCAGTGAGGGAGAGATGGTCATCAAGTGTCACTTATAAGCGTGTACCAGGAATTCTCTCAGTACAAATACTAATACAGACATACTTGTTCTTTTTGCAGATGCAGAAAGAGTTGAACACCCAGCGAAGTGAAGGTATTGATGTCAAAGATGGCAGCTTTGCCCCCGGAGGTGTCTTTTCTCCCCAGGACAGTCCCTGCAATGTGCCTCACTCTCCACGCGCCCCCTGTACGTCCACACTCCCCCTGGCCCCTCCCACACGCTCTCACTCAGACTCTGAGGCAATGCTTGAGGAACAAGGGGCCGCACTGAGGCTTAAAGGTCTGACGGAAAACCTGTTCCTGGACGCACTGTCCTTGGACCCCCTCAGTGGCCTGGAGGTGCCACCACCCTCCAGACTTGAGAGTGAGAAGAGGTTTCCCTGCATGAAGGAGGTAACACAGGCACCTTTTTGAATGTTTCACTTTAAAATCAAGAAAGTAGTTTCCACCCATGTGCTTTACATAAAAGAACAATATTTTACACAGCAGGGAAAATGGAAGACAGAGCCTTGAACAGCTGCATGGAAATGTAGACCCTGCAGGGTTTTGATCCACTTAAAAAACTCCTAAAAAAGGAACCAATCAACTCAATGACATCAGAGAAGCGACATCTAGCAGTTTGTGTATTCATCAAACATGGTGGCCTCCAAAACTGTCTGTTGCTTCCATTTTAAGCGACTCGCTCCACGGAGGAAGCACATCTGTTGCTCTGCATGTGTCATCCTGATCCTGGTCTATCTAACTGTACAAAGTGTCTTCAAGGTTTTCCAGACTCATAGTCAATCTCACATGAGATTGAGATGCAGTCTAACATTAACCAGGCGAGAAAAAGACTGGGCACATAATTAGTTAGTGAAGGAACTACACATCCCCCAAACCACTGCAGCTGATCTCGTTCCAAGACCAGATTTGACCTTGTAGTCTTACGTGTGGGTTTAAAATGTTTATGTTAGAAAAGGAAGTGATTATGGTTGAAAAGAGTAATCAATATCAGTCGACAACTATTTTGGTAACTGATCAATAGATTTCAGTGTTTTTCAACTTCTTAAATGTGAATATTTTCTCTGCTCTGTATAATAAAGGAAGCATTAAAACAGAAATCTTTGGTTTGATGATTTGATAACATCATCATTTCAAGGTTTGAGAAACACAGATCAACATTCTTATGGATCGAACAACTACACAAGAAAATATTCAACCATGAAAATAATTGTTAGTTGCAGCCTTAGAAGTTATTGTTATACTCGGTGGTAAACACGATTCACATGGAAGGATCCTATTGTACCTTGCATGATTTTCTAAGTTGGTAAACATTTCCATAGTAACAGCGAGCTCCACCAATCAAGCCTAAGGATTGTGGGTAGTGCAGTACTAATGTTCTTAAAAATGCAGTTGATGTTTTGTGGTTTGATTCCATGGGAGAAAATAGCGTTGTTTTGTAATCTTGTAGTTCGTTGTGCGTTGACTTAAATGGATACAATATTATGGCTGATCATCAGAAGCTTTGTAGAAAATGTTTTCACGTGGATCGCCATGTCCATGGTTCCCAGAGGATGAATCCTGATGACTGTGGTTATCTGTAAAATACCATTTGGTTTTTATTTTTAAGATTTTAAATTAGACTCACTTTGGAATATTTTATTAAAGGCTGCTGCACTTATTTAATGATGTTACACTGAAACCTTATCTGTTGTGTTTCAGGCTCTGAATGAGATTTCGGAGAGAGAAGGTACTCCTGCGTACCCAGAGGAGGAGATGAGCAGTGGCAGTCTGCTCAGGTGACTTTTGGGTTAGGGTTAGGGGTTAGGCAAATTATTCAATATGTGACAACGGTGAATACAGTGTGACAGGCTGCAAATCTTCTCCGCCTCCTGCAGCATTTTACTCCCTCACATACGCAGGTCACCACTGAATACTTCACACCATTTTATAACACTGAAATTAGCTATTCAAAGTATACAGGCTCATTTTCCCTGCAGTGGGATCATAAACCATGTGTGTGTTTTCTCTCCAGAGCTAAGTCGGTGTGCTCCATGAGTGACTTCCAGAGGCTAATGGACAGCTCGCCATTCCTCCCCGACAAAACTCGTCACGGGGATCGGGCCCAAGACGACATCACTCCACCTCTGTCCCCAGATGACCTCAAGTACATCGAGGAGTTCAACAATAAGGGCTGGGACTTCCCATCAGTCACCTCTGGCTCAGGTCCCGCCCAGGAGGCTTGGACGGAAAAAACCTCTGATGTACAAGGAGGGGAACCCATTCCTGAACCATTCCAGCCACCTTCCTGGTTCCTCACCACCAGCGCCACATTGACCACCAGCACCCTGAGCAGCCCTGAGCACTGCCACAAGTCCCCACTGAAGGGCAATGGAGCAGGGTCTGCGGGGGTGGGAGCGGAGCGCTATGGAGGGCACATCCTCCACAGCCCCACCAGATCTGGGGCAGTAGAACACCCCACTGCCCAAGACCCAGAATTCCTGTATGCCAAGGGGACCAAAGCTACAGGTGGCAGTGAAGCTGGGGTGGGAGCCAGTGGTCCAGATGAGGTGTTTAGCAGCGGGAGGTGGTCATGTGGACTTTTGGAGAGTGGGGGGCTAATAACTTCTCCCAGTCAATCTCCTATCTGCCCCACAGTGGCCTATGCCTCCTCTCTAGAGCTTCAGCTCTCCAGAAACATGAGTGATGACATGAAGGAGGTAGCCATCTCTGTGAGAAATGCCATCCGCTCTCCACAGGGGCCTGTCGTCCGAGACACTGCCTGTCAGACCAACGGACTCACCACGCGAGGCACTCAGACCACACAGACAATCAGCGTGGGTCTGCAGACAGACCTGCTGCGGAACCTGACCAGCAGCCCCCATCGCTGCCTCACACCCAAAGGTGGCGGTACACCCATCTCTTCCCCGTCACGCAGCCTCAGGAAGGTTCAGTACTCTCCTGTGATCCAGAGTAAGTTTGAACGACCCTGCTGCTCGCCAAAGTACGGCTCACCCAAACTTCAGCGCAAACTCTCTACAAATAATAAACCGGAGCTGCCGAACACGAGCCGCGCTCCCACTCCCACCACACCGCAGAAGAGCAGCAGTGAGTCTGCATGGGCTCGCTCTACCACCACGCGCGACAGTCCCGTCCACACCACCATCAACGACGGTCTCTCCAGCCTCTTCAATATCATCGACCACACACCTGTTGTTTATGACTCCATTCAGAAATTCAACAAGTCTCCCAGTCGCTCACGCCCCATGTCCGAGCCCAGCCAAACTCAAGCCGCTCTCACCACAGACCGAAACATGCAGGAGTGTTCAAGGACAGTTCGAGGGCGTTCCCCCAGCCCCGTGCAGCTGATCGTGGAGACTCAGGGGGACAAAAATCCAGAGCTAGTGAGCGTACGGCAGGACCTGTCCGCCCCGCCGGGCTACACGCTGGCTGAAAACGCAGCCCGCATCCTCAATAAGAAGCTGCAGGAGCAGAACATCAGAGAGGAGAGGAGGCTGCAGGCTGGAGGACAGAGCAACCAGCACAGCAAGGACAGCAGCAAGCAGGCCGACTCAGACAGAGGACAATCTTCATGTGTGGAGGTAAATATACAGACGCACTGGATTCATCGCTTCATCATTCACTTTATCTGGGGGCCATGTTTTATGAGGCAGTGATATTTATCGCTGTACCTCGTGTTGATGAAAAACTACAAAGCAAAGCAAGAAATCAGTCTCGTTGTATTGTGCAGTGTCACTAAAATATTCATGTTTTTCTCTCTCAGATTGAAAGCACTGACTGATGCAATGGTAATGTTAAAGTATTTAACACTCCTTAGTAACACTGTACTTGATTTCACACCTGTTTACAGCTGCTTTTTCTTCTGCTTGGTCTTTAGTCCGTGTATTTTTCTCTCCGCTGTCATGACCTTCTTGTAGTTTGGCTTTTCATTTCTGTGCATTTATCATCAACAAAGCCGGAGCCATGGTCATGATTCATGAGTATAACTGTAGACGTGAAATGACTGAAAATGGAATCAAAGTTGTGTCATGAATTATTATCAGCTCCCTCTATTTTCCCAGTTTTAAGTAAGTCCTCCTATTGAAACAAAATAAACCAAGAAAAGCTCTTGTTTTTTCAAACGCATTGAGCTGACATGTGGGGAGAAGAAGGAGGTTCACTCAGAGAGCACAGACCTCTGCCAAGGCTTATACACTCACACAGCATCTTTACCTGCTTATCCCTGTTACCATCTTACATAAACATAACAACATTCATCCTGATCTTTTAAGATGTCGCTGAGGTATACACATCTGAGGTATACACTGAACCATGTCACATTTAAATCGCTGCCAAATCTTTAATCTGGATCACATGGGTGATCTTAGTCTCTGATCCTGTATACACAAACTAAATTTCTATGATTTTTTGATTTTGATTATTATAAGAGATAGGGATTTCTTGAAGATGTGAAAAAAATGGTGACATCATCAGTGGGTAGATTCTTTCTTATGTGAACATACTTCACCTACCCATCACAAACAATTCACATTGATGTGTCAAAAAGTGAACAGGAAGTTGCGAACAGAAGAATGAACCCAGCTAGACAAGTAGAACATGTTGCATTAAGCTGTACATTAAATACAAATGAAAGGTGACAGGAAAGAATAGAGCATAACAGGTTTACAACCTTTCATTAACAGGTCATACAAAACAGAATAGAATCTATAGATAATTAGCTTGTTTAGCTTAGCATAAAGACATCTCTGTTACTCACTGATTAACTGATTAAACACTGATGCTGTTTAAAATTGTTTATCTAATATAAATCTGTACAAATTATACCAGAGGGTAACAAATGATTAAAGTTGAATCAATCATGACTTTTTGATTAAATTACTGCCTCTTACATTGAATGAAATACCTGTTAAATAATCAGGTATGCTAGTGCAGTAACTGTTCTTGTGTATTAATGTGTTCTGTTTTAACAACATAGCTGTCGCGTTTCTACGGATATCTCTTGCATTTCTTATCCAACCAACGCTAAAGTCGGCACTGCACACACCGGTGCCCTTAGTAAGTCACCTGCTAAATTTGAAGCCTGTTATGGGATTACAGCCTTTCTTTGCATTTAGAGATAATAATTTCCCGCTTATTGATTTGCAGAATTGCCCACATGGGATCGTTTGAAATCATTTCTACCAGTAGACGTTGTTTCTGTGAGCATTTTGTCATATTTCCCAACCCTAGTTTGGTGTGTCTTTGGTTTTCCATATGAAATGATGATCTCTAATACAAGTGTACCTGATCAGGGTGTAACTACAGCAAAGGTCATCTTCCAAGTCTGAAGTGAATGTGTCTGTGTGTCTGTGTGTGTGTGTGTGTGTGTGTGTGTGTGAGTGAGTGTGTGTGCTTACTGCTCCCTGTTGTCTGCACGCTGTTATCAGACACTTCTCCCAGTCGACCTATATCTGCCCTCTGACTTATCGTGTGTCTTCCTCTTTGTCCAATTTTTTACCAATTAACATTTCCCGCTCTATCTTCCCCCTTCCTCCCTCCTCCTCCTCTCTGTCCGCTGTGCTCTGATCCAGAACCACACTCTCATACTAACAACTCCTTGGGGACTCTAACTCTGCTTGTCTCCGTGATGTAAGTTGCTCCTCTTCCTCTATGATCTTTGGTGGTGGGTTCACCCAGCACACAGACCCTCTCACCTC
Organism: Solea senegalensis; assembly: GCF_019176455.1. Classification (NCBI taxonomy): domain Eukaryota; kingdom Metazoa; phylum Chordata; class Actinopteri; order Pleuronectiformes; family Soleidae; genus Solea; species Solea senegalensis. The sequence goes on along the minus strand of NC_058021.1, from coordinate 42,063,121 downwards.
ACGCCCTGCAGACCCTCCCCTTCTTCACTGTGTTCATTATTGCATGGACCGGACAGCAGAGTGATAGTGTGCAAAGCCACTGGATTGGTGTCAAATGTTTGTGCGTGTGTGTGTGTGTGCGTATGTGTGTGTGCATGCTGTTTTGACAATAATAGATCATCTGTTACTTGAAGGACCATACTGGTGTTTTTGCATGTTTTAGTCCATTCATCATATATCACTTCTACTGTTTCCTAGTGCCATACCATGTCATAAAAAACACCATCAAGAATTGTTTTCAATCAGGCTCCATTCAGAAGAAGAAGAAGAAGAAGAAGAACGTGCCACTACATGATGTCAAATACTGGTCAAATATAATAAAACACCAAATTTCACTAAACATTTAAAAAAGATGATGCTTCTCATAAAGACAACACAGTAACTAAAACAAGAAAAAAAAAAAAAGGTAACATTTTTGATTAGGGAAATCATATTCATCCTTAATTAGTTGCTTATTAGCATGCAAATTAGTAACATATCAGCTCTTAATTAGTCATTATTAATTACCTATACTGCATGGCCTTATCATACAACCAGTAAGCCATTAACTAAGAGTTTTCCCTCAATATGCTTTGCTTAGTATGGACTTTATGAGGTGGTAGTATCACAAGAATAGTCGCTAATAGTTAGAGCGAATCCCAGCTGACCTTGGCACCCTGGGACAAACAACCATTCACTCTCACACCGACACTCAATTTAAAGTGTAGAATGATCCTAATCTGCATGTTTTTGGACTGTGGGCTGTAGAGAACATGCAGATTCCACACAGAAAGGCCCGTGGTTGAAGCGGTGTCAGTGATCCTGTAAAACCACCGGTATGGTCCTCATGTGACTCAGAGAGTCGTCAGGTTGGTTTTTTTTGATGATTGACAGCATCACATTTGGATGTTTACACCCGGGTTGGACCATGTGATCATGACACAACAGATTTGACTCTTGGATGTGTCACATGTTCCTGAGGTTGATGTTTGTCTAATGTGTTTCTAGCAGGTCGTCCGTCCGTCTGTCTGTCAGCATGTACGGGCTCTCTTCTTCCCCCCTCTTCTTAAAATGAATTTTCTCCATTTTCCTCTCACACTAACCAGGCCTTTGAAGACGGCTGCTGCACACTCATCCTTCACTCACTCAGATCACCTGCTTTTATGTGATTTCTGGTGGAGATGGACTGAATATTCTGCTACAAGGAAAAATCCACCTCACACATTTTTATGAATGAAATATGACTGTGAGGGTTTTTTTCTTGTTGAAGGTACACTGTGTAAGAACCAGTGACCTCTATGGGTAAGACTACAGACTGTAACAAAGGGAGGGAGGACTCTAGCAAGGAAACGTCTACAATTCGAATATTTAACACAGGACTCTGAGCGTAACAGAGTGTATTCAGAAAGCGGCGATGGTGAGTCTGTGCTCCAGTCACGCAGGAAGTACTGAAAAAGTCTTTTTATTGAACTGATTATAATGATTCAGTACATTAAAGAGAACTGCTAGTCATTAATTTGTGTGTGTCGCGTAACAAAGTCTTGAATGCTGTGATGACTCCACCCTCAATGAGGAGGTACTATTGTGAGTCATGCGGAGGCGAGGCGAGCCGGGACTATGTAGTGGGAAAGCGGCATTAGTACCCAGGTAGCCTGGAAAGGGTATTAAGAGGACCTGGGCTTGAAGTGGGCAAACGTGGGTGGGGCCACTATGGAAACCACATCCAAACCCGCTTGGGACCCATAATGTCAGCCCCATTACAACCCTTATGACATGCTGGCTGGGATACTCAGTTTCTGTAAAATAAATATTGCAAAAGTAGACAATGTCGATTTAAAGACAGTCAAAATGGCAAGATTAGGATTTTATTTATTTTTTTACCTAAATTAAATTTTTTTAAATTGTCCATGTTGGATTTGTTTTTACATGATTTAGAAAATGTTGCCACAGTCAGAACCTGCAGGTGGATTTTTCCGTCACAAGCATCTGATGTGAACTTGTTCTCTTTGATGTTCCTACGTTACTGCCGCATGGTCTGTGGTCATGTGTGCGGGCTGGTGGATTAACATCACAGGGACCAGTCACCAGTCAAACATGGATTTTTCTGCATAATGATTTATTAATGGAGACGTCTCCATGACGCATATGCCGTCTCTTTACTGACGTGTTTTCCTGTCAGCTCATGACGACTTCCAGCAGGTTGTTCAGCACGTCAGTCACTGGTGGATCCGTCATTTCATCCTCTCACGTCACCATGGACCTTTTTAGCAGGATTAGATTGTTGCACTATCCTGTAACAGAAATCTAACACGCAGAGGTGAACTATTTATAAATCAGGCCAGAGTGATCAGTCACACTCCCACACACACACACACACACCTTGCTCTCATCTCATGGCCTAATCATAATCAAAACATTTTCATTTCTCATGGAGAGAACGCCAAAGCTCTATGTGCAGTCAACGCCATGAATATGTGAACAAAAACGCTCCCACAGTGTTGGAACAGATGTATAATCCGCTAAATTTGCATTGTTGTGTGTTATAAATCTCAGATTTGTCCTTTATCTAACACCTGCTGTGTCCTCTAACAGCGTCACAGCTACAGTCTCCACATACACTGATAGAAAAAGGTCAGTTCAGCTGTTTTTAGCTTTTGTTTAGAGAAGTGTTAAACTGCATGGACGGTTGAGAACGTGATTGTATAGCTCCATGGTTCTCAAACTGCTGTACGTGTACCACCAGTGGTCCGCAAGCTCCCTGGTACTTGCAGGAAAAGAGATACTGTTGTTGGGATTAGGAGCGTGATTGGTTATGAATTTAGAATATTAATAATTAATGAATTATGGAATAATTAATTTCTTATAAAAAGTCAAAAGTCAAACTCAAATCGGGCACCACTCCTCTCAAACAGAGGAGAACAATCGGTTCTGAATGAACCATTAATTCATAACCTCCAAAACAGTCTCATAAATTAAGCCGACTACCAATTTGGATTATGATTAATAATTAACTTAATAATTGATAAATCACAATACTACATCAATAGTTAGGTGAATTGAAGGATTGGAGTTCTAGAGGGAAGAGGTTGGCAATATACACACTTGTGCAATATTAATCAGACCAGACTGTATATTTTATAAAACATTTATTAAAAAGACATCAAAGATTTGAACAAGAATATCTACTGAATGTAACTATATACAGTGTGTGTGTGTGTGTGTGAAAGAGAGAGAGTCTGTGTGTGTGCAGGTCAGATGGTCAAGTCAGATAGAGGTAGACTACAACTCATGATGGCGGTTGACAAAGAAACTACAACAAGATGGCGGAATCAAAGATGGCTTCTTGACCGCATGGCTGCTGTGTTTTTTGGTTAACTACTTTTGTAAACTGAGGTTAAATCAGGTTAGATGAGAGGTTAGAAGCATGCACATCACTAACATCATATTAACCTAAATCTAGACATTACAACAATACTTTGTGTGAGCAAGTAAGCTCAGTACAACCTTTCATCTATGCTTAGCCAAGTAGTGTAATGCTATGCTAGGCCCAGTTACGTTACCAATCCTTAAAAGATGCAAAAGTGTCCTTTTGAGGTGCTGTCTGTTGGTCCAGGAACGGTAGATGGTTGACTGTGTTTCTGGTGTCTGTGGCTCAGGTTCCTCCTCACAAAGTTAGCTACTTGGAGCTAACCTGGCTCTGGATCCTTGGTTGATCCTTAGGCAGACTTTGGTGTCGCTGCCTCTGATGGGAGGATAGCAGGCTGCTGTGAGCAGGCCTGCTCGAAGATCAGCAGAGAGGGTTCGCTTGCTGATCTTCAGTTCAGTTGAAGAGCTGACGTCTGTGTCCTTCCTGCACCCAGAAGGGCAGGGGAGAGCAGAGGAGCATGTGTCCTCCGGTGTGATGGAGAATAGAAGAGAAAGAAGGAGGGGAAACCTGGCTTTTGTATTGCCTGTTACATGGGGTCAAGTGACCACTGAGGTGGGTTTCCCACTGATGTGTGGAAGATAAGGGATCTTTATTGACTGAGTTTTATGACACTCTTTGTCTTTGAGCAAGGGGCCATGTGTTCTCCATCCAAGATGCATGTGACTCCATCTTGAACTGTTATACTGTATGTACCAGGGTATATTAAAGTCACATTATCTCTCACTCTATCACACAGTCTAATGTGTTATAATCTAATCTGGTATACCAGTGTGTGAAGTATATGTGAGGAAGAGGAGGATGATGTATCAGGGAATAAATCTGCCTCCTGTGAAAAGTCTGACTTTGCTCGGCCTATTTACACCACTGTGTTTTAACGTTGGTGATAAAATGGTGTTACTTCCAGAGAGAGAGTGAACTGTGATTCAGAAAAAGAATTCTGTGTGTTTATTTGTTTCTACCAGCAGCTCAGTGGTAGAGCAAGTCGTCTTGCTGATGTGTCCTCGGGCAAGACACTTAACCCCACGTTGCTCCTGACGGCCGTGCCGGCAGCATGTCAATGTGTATGAAAGATGAACGATGAGTGATAGAAAAGGTACAGCAGCTTTGAGTGGTCATCACAGAGACTAGAGACTAGAGAAGTGTTCTATAAACACGTTTTGGCTCGGCTGGAGAGATCCTCGCTGAAGTTCACGACCATGGATGTGTATCAGCTGTACTTAGGTTTCCGCTGCAAAGATTGTCTTTCTGGTTGTGAAAGGCAAAAATAAATCTTTTTATTTTGTTTTGTGGAATTTGTCCTTTATTAGATCTTCAAACACTATTGCCATCACTGTGAGTAACTAATCCTAACCCTGATCTTAGATTTCCAACAAAGAGCAACCTCACATACCCTGTTAGGATTCCAAGATGTAAAAAAATTTTAAAGTTAAGAGCACTTCTGTCGTAAATCGGTCATACACATAGTACTGTTTCATTTGTATCCATGGACAGGTTGTTATTATTGACTGCAGCAACAACTTTGAAGGGACTCCATCTCTGAGTGTTATTCACAGGCATAGAGCACTGTCTCTGTGTGAATCTGTGGCCCCCGATTGATGCTCATATCGGAGCCTGAGACTGTGAGACACATGTCACTAACACTTAAATATTTTACTCACTGCAACTTTTATAAACACAAATATTGTATTGTAATATCTTGTTCACGAGTGAGGGGACGAGGGAGCGGGAGATGGGCCGGAGAATCGGAGCGGCTGGTGCGGTACTGCATTTGCTTTACCGCATGATTGTGACGAAAAGGGAGCTAAGCCGGAAGGCAAAGCTTTCGATCTGCTGGTCAATCTTCGTTCCTACCCTCACCTATGGTCATGAAGGTTGGGTCATGACCAAAAGAACGAGATCACGGGTACAAGCGGCCAAAATGGGATTCCTCAGGAGAGTGGCTGGCTTTTCCCTTAGAGATAGGGTGAGAAGCTCAGACATCTGGGGGGAGCTCGGAGTAGAACCACTGCTCCTTTACGTTGAAAGGAGCCAGTTGAGGTGGTTCGGGCATCTGGTGAGGATGCCTCCTGGGCGCCTCCCAAGGGAGGTGTATCAGGCACGTCCAGCTGGGAGGAGGCCTTGGGGTAGACCTAGGACAAGGTGGAGAGATTACATCTCCACTCTGGCCTGGGAACACCTCGGGATCCCTCAGTCGGAGCTGGTCAATGTGTCTCGGTTCCCTTGCTGAAACTGCTGCCCCCACGACCCGGCCCCGGATAAGCGGAGGACGACGATGATGATGATGATGATGATGATGACATCATCCCTATTGAGCTGTAACAGGTTTATGTTCCTATGCGTCGCTCACTGTTGTCACCACTGCTTCAGTGACAAGTTATGCTGCATAATTCACACAAGGAAAGAACACGGGGAAGCAATAAGGACAACTTAAATACCAGAGAAATCACTCCACTAAGGCCACTTTGTGTCTTGCAAAATTGAGTGGCGGATATCTCAGGTGGCCCCATGGGCCATGGGCCACCCCAGGCCTGGATTTGATTCCACCCACCTGTAGTCGCTTCACATTTACTGTGTAATAAAGGTGAAACATCAAAGCAGCTCTTTGATTTATACGAAATGACGGTATGAACTAAATGTAGCAATATTGATATTGTTCTTTGTTTCTATAAAAAGAGTTTAAACTCAGCAGAGGCTGAGTGACCTAATTTTGATGGTTCACTTTTAAAGTAAGCTCCATCTGCTCTGCAAACTAAATAACCATAAATGTATCAGTAGAAATATAAAAATAGCATAAAGAAAATTTTAGCCAGATCCTTTTTTCTTTTGCACAATTCTTCGCTGTCTCGACCTCAAGGCACAGTTTTCCAAATTGTTTGTTAAACATTCATTTTCATTGGATCCATGCTTCTCTTCTCTTCTCTCGCTCTCTTTCATTCATGTTCAGTCAGCTGTGAAAACGTTCCTTTCCTCTGACAGCTGCTTGTCATTGGCAGGACCTGCCACGCTCTCCTGTGGCTCCGCCCCTGGACTCCTGCTTCCTACGACCGGCCCGCCCAGCCAACCGCAGACCCCCCTCGCGCTGGGCCACCCGCTCTTCCTCCTGCTCCCCGAAGTTGAGAGAGGGCTCCAAGAGGAGATTCATCTTCCCGCCACAAGGGCACAGGAAGGAGTTGTCATGAGCACGTCCTCTACCTCCTCTCTCCCTCTTCCAGCTCAGCCTAAAAAAGATCCAGTACCTCAGAAGCCCCGTCCCATATCCAGACTCCTTAAGAGGTGGAGCCTGAATGGAGGGGTTGGGATCCACCCAGTAGCACCAGCTGACCATGAAGGAACCAGAACTTCATTTTAGAAGAACCTGGAATGTACTGTTGTCTCAACAGAAGACGTTCAATAAATGTAACCACATTTCCATAAGAGGTGCCTGCACACACACACACACACACACACACTGGATTTAAATATCATCCCACACACACACACACACATATATATATAGATATATAGATATAAAATACATATATTTTAATAACTTTACTAACTGTAGGTCAGCTGTTGCATTTGATTGTTTACACCATTTCTTATTTCTACTTTTATGTTGACATGAATCAGTTCATGCTCAATACGTAATTATGCAAGAGTGTCCGTACCTGAGTTATAAAAAAGAAAAACAACATTGAATCATCAAATTATATACAACCAGCTGATGCGCTTAGATTAGGATTACTTAATAAAACTAGAGAAATCAGTCAGAGAGTGCAAACCTCTCAGGCCCGGTCATACATATGTCACATGTCTTTGTGAGAGGCTTCACAGCTCCGTTCACACATTACAAAGCCCCGCCTCAACCTATTTCCATATGTTAGAATTTCCGATGTCATGGGGAGTTCCAGTCCCAGATGAAGGAACTCTCCATGAAACGCAGAGCAACCTGGCATCGGTGTATGTCAGGATTCCTATAGTTTATTTCTTTGTCTCACAGCAACTCAGTCATACACAAAGCAGTGTTTGATTTTGAATCATGCTGTTTGCATATGCCAAATACCATGTAGAGATTAATATTGACTGGTATTGCTAACAATGATGTTTGGGTCCATGGTTTTTTCGCCACTCCCAGCTCTGATTGCTGATGTAACTGATGTAACTGTAAGACAGCGTTGTTTGACAAGAGCCGCGTTACTGTCAAACTGGAGTTGTGTACGAGTTTTCTTTTAATTCAAGAACTTTTAATTGAAGTTTTCTCAATATAACAAAAGTGCAGTGCTGAATGGTCATTACAGAGATATGAAATGAGCATGTGTATATATCATGTGTGGAGGGTGGCAGAAGAATGCAAAAATACAAAATAATTCTGTGCCAGGAGTAAAAAGTGTGCAGTGTAAGGTCAATCCTTTACAGGGTCTCACATGCTTTTAGGAAGAGACTTCTTATTTGATTTCTGAAGTGAGAATCTCACTTTCTCCAATTTAAGCAGGACATGATGGTGCATGAGTGGGAGGGAGGCAGAAGATAAAGTGTGTCGCTTTGCTGTGCTTCACTTCTTCTCCCCTTCCATGACCCCAAACAAAGCAGTCAGTGGGTTTGGTTCTAATTTGATGTTTATCAGCCAAGACAATGTATGAAAAATGGCCGTGGAATATTAGTGACAATACTAAAAACAGTCACCCTGTCTATCTTGCATAGCACCACTTCCTTTCAACCTGGCTTTCAAAATAAGAGCCACTGACTTCAGCTTTTTATGACGACCTTTTGTTGTAACACTTGCCGGTAAAAAAAATAGCTAACAGTCATTATTCTTTTCAAAGAAAATCCACGTTGTGTTATTTTTAGCTTTAGTTCTCATTCCTCAGCTGTTGTAAGACATCAGAGGTCAGAGGTCATGGGAAGTCGTCACACTGAGCACATGCGCAGAACAAATCGGGTTTTCCAGTCGTGTCTCAAAATCTAGTGGACCTCTGCGTACATGCAGACTTGGAGAGTATGACCAGCCCTCAATGTTTCTACACTCACTGTATGTACAGTGACCCTGAGTCTAGATTACAGTCCAGATCAGCACTGACCATTTCTTCCTTGGGATATTATCTACATTTCAAGAGAAGGTTTAAAGCTGCTCAAACAAACATGTCTGAAATCATAACCTTTCTGGTGGAGGTAACAATAGCATTCATGTTTGTTGTTGTTTATTTTCAGCCTTTAAAGATGGATGTTTCTTTGTAGTTTCACTGAGAGGACGAGGGGAAACATGCTTCACTGGGTCTGAAGCAGAGACACATGATGTCATTTCTGATGCTAACGACATCAGAATCAACGCCTGGCTCTGTGATCGTGTTGAGAACACGGAAATAACCTTATGCATAAGTGGAAGGCACTTTTACAAATATCAGTGAAATATCTGCATGTCTTTGAACACTAGCTTACACATAGAGCTCTAGTCTTGTGATCACTCAGCTCCGCCATGAGGGAAGAAGAAGAAAAACAATATTTGTGACAGGAAGTGTCGAGCTGGCGGTGTGTTTCATTTGTTGTCACATGTGGTTTGCAATGACTAAAGATTGAAAAAAAAAAAAACCTTTGAAGTAAATTATTGTATTTACCAGACTGTCTTTGTATAGTTGTTACTATTGCATATTAATTACCTTTTTCTTTTGACAAGAAAAAGGGATTGTGAATGTTTTAAATGAAAAGTCTACATCAAAAAGTCCAATGATCTATAGTCTTATGTAAATAATACATGTAATAAACATGAATGTGTATTTACAAGATCTTCTGTGTGTGTGTGTGTGTTGGATTACAGTGCAGACCCTAGGATTACGGTTGGGTCAAACACACTAACACACACTGAATCTGAATAATAAGTATCCTCACAGAAGTCAAATCCTCTTGCATCACATCACATACCATTACATCATCAATCTACCAGAAGATTTTAAGAAAAGTCCTTTTTCTGTACCTAGTTATGCTGACGACTTTTATTTCCATTATGTATCAGTGTATAAATATACCAGAAAACATGGAAAACAGAATGTGGTTGACAAACTAAATAAATGAAAGTTCAGTCAAGCTAAAGTCACCAAGTTGTCCTCGTTACACTTGTTAAAGTCACGTTTTTTAAGTTTTTCAACCATTTTCTTGTTTTAGTCCAGACTCGTCTTCGGTGCTGAAGTCTTTGACAAAAACAAGAGTGCACCGTGACCTGGACTGTTGTCATGCTCTCAAAAGTCCACATAGGACCAACATGGACAGACAATACACCAGTGATGTGCGGCCTCCCCTGTCATTATGACAAGTAAAATACTAAAATTGATAACTAAAATTGATAACTAAAAGAAAAACGTAAGAATAAGAATGAGAGTAGAATAAAATGAAATACATTACAGTAAAAAATTACACTCTAATATAGAGTAAGTAATAAAAATAGAGATAAAAATAAGATAGAATGCACAATATCCAAAAATGTACACACAGTGTAGAAAAAGACTAAACCGAGATGTGCACTCAGTACAGAAGAGAAAAAAAAATCCTGAATATAAACACTGAAGTTTACAACCATAATCAGAGGTAAGTAGGAAAGTGAGTGGACATTTAAGACGAGGAGTTAAATATCCGAACAGCAGTGGGGATGAGGGACTTTCGGTAGCGCTCCGTCCAACACTGAGGGTGCTGGAGCCTGCCGCTGAAGGAGCTGCCAAGCCCCTCCACAGTCAGGTGCAGTGGGTGGAGTGTGTTATCCATCATGGAGGACAGTCTGGATAACGTCCTCCTCTGTCCCACCTCCTCCACCGTTTCCAGCGAGCGGCCCAGCACAGAGCCGGCCCTCCTGACCAGCCTGTTCAGTTTCTTTCTGTCCCAGTCCGTGCTGCCCGCTCCCTAGCAAACCACAGCGTAGTGGATGGCAGAGGCCACCACAGAGTCAAAGAAAGTCCGGAGTAGAGGTCTGCACACTCCGAAGGACCTCAGTCTCCTCAGGAGGTGGAGGCGACTTTGACCCTTTTTGTACAGGACGTTGATGTGAGTGGTCCAGTTCAGTTTATTTTTGAGGTGAACAGTATGGAATTGATTAAATCAGAATTAAGCTTCTATATTTGTACATCTGACGAGTACCTCCCCAGTCATGAACCTCGCCACACGTCACTGCAATACACACCATAGTGGACCTCAGGGGACTTGCAGGTGCACAAAGTATGACTCCAGTCTAACACAATACCCCGAAGTAAGTGAGCAAGTCACGGAAAAATTCTAAAAAAAAATGACACACGACACAAGTCCACGGTGTACCCCACCTTTTACCTATGTCATCTGGGATTGGCACCAGCACTATGGATATGGAGGATAAAGAGGTAGAAGATGAGTTACAGAATTATAGAAAGAAATGACTTGATTTGAATGTGTCGACTTTGAAGGGAACATCTGAGGGTAGGAGGGTAGGAAAGATGGAGTGATAAAGAGGCAGCACCAAAGAGCTGAAGGCCTTGCACAGAATTACAACCATGAGTAATTCATGCAGGGAGCTGCTGATGGAACAGAGTGAAGAGGAGAAGAGGAAGATGCTTTGCTTTTACTTCCATCCTCCCTGTGAGAAACCAAGCACTCCTGAATAATTTACACACACACACACACACACACACACACATGCACTCTCCAAACACTGGACTCTGCTTTGATGTACTAACACTGTGACCTCTGACATTAGAAGTCACTGTAGAAGTACAGTAGACATCCTGAAGTTTCCTGAAGTAAAAAAGAAAAAGATTCTTTTTAATTCCAGTATATTCCTCATGTCGGTGAAACAATAATAATTTCTATTCGTGTTCTACCCTTTGTGGTCCTCTCATCTTAACTTAACATATCTTACCTTAAATTATCTCAATGCAATTTATCATATCTCATCTTAATTAAATTTATCTTAAATTTATCTTCTTTTATCTTACCTTGTCTTATCTTGTCTTAACTTAATTTTACTTAACTTCTCTTCTCTTCACTTCACTTCACTTATCTTATTATTTTCTCTTCTCCTAACTTAACTTCTCTTCTCTTTTCATAAACCTAACTTATCTTATCTTATCTTAACTTTTCGCGAGCAAAATAGTGCTATAGTAATTTTTTTGCATGTGAATGATTCAAGAACGCTAATGTGTCTTTGTATTAAAAATACACATTTCAGTAGCAGCATGAACAGTCTTTTACAGATAAATTTGCTTTTCAATCCACGTTGATAAACTTCTCTCATTCTTACTGAACAAACCTTTGTGAGGCTCCGCGCCGCCTTGCTCGACTTGCAGTCGGTCAAAAAAAAGGATTTCAAATTGTTTAAGCCCGCAGCTGCGTGCAAAGGCCTTAGACAGACAATGAGCGACACAATGGGCCTGTCTGTCCCATTAGCCGAGAGGTTGTCATGCCAACAATACAAAAAGCCCCTCACTCCGGCTATGGGGGGAAAAAGTTTGGCACAGAGGAGAGTTCATATTGAGCGAGGGCTTTGCCAGGACATCATTATTTATGTGAGGGAGCTCCTGAGGCTCCTGTGTGTGTGTGTGTGTGTGTGTGTGTGTGTGTGTGTTCAAGCTAGAAGCAGCATAGCAGAGGGCGGCTGCTGGGTTAGCTCCACAACAAATGCTCTATTGTGTTTCATTGTATGGAGGAGTGTGACGACCATTTCAACTGTGAACTAAAGCACCAGGGCTGAAAATAAGGCATCACAGATGGAAGACGTCACGCCATTCACGCAACAAGCCTCTGTCGGCCTCTGTTGGTCATATTGGCAAGTGTGGAAACACAAACAGACAGACAGACAGGCAGACAGACACACAGAGGTGCACACGGCTAGCACTGTTGCCTTCATCCCTGCTTCCTCTCACATGTCCAAAAACATAATCATGATCAAGTTCTTTCCCTAATAACCTCTGCCCGCCCCACCTCATGCCCCCGTGACCCTATCCCCTCTCACCTTCTTCAGTCAATTGCTTCTGATCTTCTTCCTTTCCTCACCCACCTCATTAACACATCTCTATCATCTGGTTGCTTTCCGGAATCTCTTAAAGAGGCCAGAGTGACCCCCCCCCCTCCTTAAAAAACTCACCCTTGACCCGTCTGAAGTAAATAACTACAGACCTGTCTCTCTTCTTCCTTCTCTCTCCAAAACTCTGGAGCGTGCTATCTTTAATCAACTCTCCTCCTACCTTCACCGGAACAACCTTCTTGATCCTCTTCAGTCTGGTTTTAAAGCAGGTCACGCGACCGAAACTGCACTTATTGCTGTCACTGAGCAACTCCACACTGCCAGGGCTGCCTCTCTCTCCTCTGTGCTCATCCTCTTGGACCTTTCTGCAGCGTTTGACACAGTTAACCACCAGATCCTGACTTCCTCCCTTCAAGAACTAGGTGTCTCAGGCTCTGCACTTACCCTACTCTCGTCCTATCTTCAAAACCGAACATACAGAGTAACCTGGAGAGGATCTGTGTCCTCTAGCTACTGGGGTTCCTCAGGGTTCTGTCTTGGGCCCTCTCCTCTTCTCTCTATACACCAACTCTCTTGGTTCTGTTATTCTCTCCCATGGATTTTCCTATCACAGCTACGCCGATGACACCCAACCGATTCTCTCTTTTCCCAGCTCCGAAACACATGTAGCAGAACGGAGCTCCGCTTGTCTGACCGACATCTCTCAGTGGATGTCTGACCATCACCTGAAACTCAATCTCGACAAGACTGAGTTTCTTTTTCTCCCAGGAAAGGGTTCTCCCACCACAGATCTAATCATCACCCTCGACAACTCTGTGGTAACTCCTTCTCATACCGCAAGGAACCTGGGTGTGACACTTGATGACCATCTCTCCCTCACTGCCAACATTGCTGCAACCACTCAATCTTGCAGATACATGTTGCACAACATCAGAAGGATACTGCCTCTTCTAACCCAGAAGGTGGCACAGGTTCTGGTCCAGGCTGGTCTCCCTGCGTGTGCCATACGACCTCTGCAACTCATCCAGAATGCAGCAGCTCGACTGGTCTTCAACTTACCAAAATTCTCCCACACTACACCGCTCCTCCGCTTCCTTCACTGGCTTCTTGTAGCTGCTCGCATCCGCTTCAAGACTCTAGTGCTTGCATTACATGCTGCAAATGGATCCGGTCCAGCCTACATCCAGGACATGATCAAAACCTACACCCCAGCTCGTCCACTCCGCTCTGCATCGGCAAACCAGCTTGCTGCCCCCTCACTGAGAGGATCGCAGAGGCATTCGCAGAACTCGATACTGTTTACTGTCCTAGCTCCCAAATGGTGGAATGAGCTCCCCATCGACATCCGCACAGCGGAAAGCCTGCACATCTTCCACCGCCGACTAAAAACACATTTCTTCCAAGACGACGGCAAAAAAAAAAAACTTGCTTATACATCGCACTTATGACTAGCACTTTATAGTTTGGCTTACTTTGAGCTCTTACTTACTTCTAGCTCTTGTTTGTACTCAAATGTTTAAATCCACTTATTGTAAGTCACTTTGGATAAAAGTGTCTGCTAAATGACATGTAACGTAATGTAATGTAATGTAGAGGTTAATTGAACACTCTAAAATACACTGAGTGTGTGAGTGAATGATTGTTTGTCTCTGTTTTCCCTGCGATGGACTGGTGACCCGATGTTAGATTGGAATGGCACCAGCTGTCACCCTGGGACAAGGACTTGGACCCAATTGCACGACTCGGGAGGCAAAATGAAAAATAAACAAACTATTATTTTCAAAGTGCAACAAAAAACACTCCTAAGAGGAGAAAATGGCTAAAGCTAAGAAACAAAATCATTCTTTCGAGGGAAAAACAAGGGCTTGACAAAGTAGCAAACAAAAAGGACAAAAACCTGAAGAGACAGTGGCATGGAGCAAATACTGATCATTCCTGACGAGACACAGTTCTCTGATTCACAAGTCAAGACGAACTAACAACAGACAATAATACAATAGACCATAATATACACAGGTGGAAGCAATCGGGGCGGGGCAGACAATCAGACTGGCAGGAAAACACAAGGGGAAGGGAGGTAACACAAGACATGTCATACAACTAAATGTACACACTGGATGTCTTATACAGAAAGAAACTTAAGGTTAAAGTCAGTCTCCAGGAAATGAATGTCAGTCAATATGATGTCCTCTAAAGTCCCCAACCCGCAGCAGTTCGCAGTTCTAGAGAAATGGTTACCATGACAACCTCTTCATCCCCTTTACCAACCAGTGAACCGTCCATCTCCATCTCCTCCCCTCCCTCGATTTTTGTCCCCATAATAAAGACAAGTCCCCATGATGTGAGCACGTAAACAGATGTAGGTCCTTACAACAGGAGTAATACACACACACACAGGGTGGTTATAGGCTTGTCTTCCTCATGAGGACATAATTATGTCAATGATTAAGGTTCTAAGGTGAAGACAGTGTGTGTAGTTAGAATGAGGTGAGGGTTAAAGATGTTTTTTGGTTCATATGAATGTATGTATGTATGTATATACAGTATATGTGTGTATATATATGGATGTTTGTATATTTATATGTATGTATGTATGGATGGATGTATGTATGTATATATGTATGTATATATGTATGGATGTATATATGTATATGTATATACATATGTATATATGTATATATACATGGCCATCCACAACCTTGCCCCTCCCTACCTGTCTGATCTCCTGCACATCATCATCCCCACCCGTTCCCTCAGATCCTCCTCCTCCATCCACCTCTCTGTGCCCCCTGCCCGCCTCAGCACTATGGGGGGCATAGCCTTCAGCCACTCTGCTCCCAGCTCTGGAACTCACTACCACCTGACCTCCGTAACTGCGACTCTCTCCACCTCTTTAAATCACAACTGAAAACTCACCTGTTCCGGATCGCAAAATTGTGTGATTTTAATTTTATCGTGTTGTAAAGTGTCCTTGAGTGACCTGAAAGGCGCTTTTAAATTAAATGTATTATTATTATTATTATTATATGTATGTATGTATGGATGTATATATGTATGGATGTATATAGATGTATATATGTATGTATGTATGTATATATGTATGTATGGGTGTCTTCCAAAATAAACAATAGTGAATGAAATATCACCATCGTTAGCAGACTGGACCAAAATCTAAGCCATCCACAACTCAAGGGTCTCTCTCTGGTTTATTACAGGATTATTCAGAAACAACCTGTACTTTTGAAGAAAGACATGTGACCAGACGTGCTATTAAATTCTGACTCATGCAATTATTTTTTTTTTCTTCAAAGCACCAGATATGTTTATTTGTTTTAATCCTAACTTTCCCTAACTGTTCCTTAGTACAATGTGGTGAAGTGTTCAGATTATAATCCCATGTCTACAAAAATGCACCTAAAGGTCTGTGTTTTTATTCTGTTCCTTGATAAAGTATAAATGCTGTTTTAAACCAGTGTTGGTGAACGTGAGAGTAACTAAAATTAATGTAAGTCAACGTAAAGTCCTGTGAAGTGATGGAAACCAGACTGTGTGTGTGTGTGTGTGTGTGTGTGTGTGTGTGTGCGTGTGTGTGTGTGTGTGTGTGTGTTTGTGTGTGTGTGTGTGTGTCACAGAGCAGCTACAGTGGACTATTCCTGCCACTTGAGGGCGTCAAAGAGCTGCTGTGCTTGAGGGTCAAGAGACGACTAAAGGAACAAAGGGGTCCAAACACTTTTTTATGATCAGGTCACAGTTTGAACATATACATGTCGTCAGTCAAAGAACTTTCTAGTTCAAACTCTAAACAGAGAAAAGAAGAAGTGATATTACACATATAACCCTACAATATATCAAATATGAACTCTGTGTTTATTTCATACTTTTGACCAGCAACAGGTGTCTATCAGCGTGATTCTTTTCTGATCCCAGTTCCCTTTTGTTTAGGTCCAGACTGACACTCACACAGATGCTGATCCAGAACCAGCTGTTTGTTCAGGGTGCAGCTTCACATCTCTGGCTGAACAGCAATTCCACCACTTTTGGGTCAGCCAAAGTTGAAAGGTCACCGAGGTCTCTATTGTTGCATGCGATCTGCCGCAGGATACGCCTCATGATCTTCCCTGTGTCCGAGGTCATATTATATTTCATTTAAAAAATAGTCAAATTCATTATTTCTAACACACGTAAATAATATGAAAGGTAATAAGTGTATTTTAAGATCATGAACATTTATTATTGATTGTATCTGCAGTATAGTCACGCTCCTTTGAGGAGCGCACACATCTCAAAAGAACGAGTCCAGAGAAGCAATATAAAAAAAAGTATATGATTAAACATATTGATGTGAGTGTTTACCTGAGCGTGTTTTGGGCAGCGCCGGTGCGTTCTGAATGAAGTCTGGTGTGGCGATAGGACCAATTTTCTCTCTCACTGATAAATGGAAACAGAAGAAAAAGAAAATCAGTGACGACAAACTTTGTTTAAGTGAATGACTGCTTTGGTTTTTGTAGCCTGAGAAAACGCTTCCATGTTTCTGCAGCTGCCCAAAACGATCAAGTTCGAAGCCAAAGCATGAAGCACCATGAAGCAGAGGTTTACGACAACATCCTCTCTGGTATACACGTAGTTCCCTAATGTGTTTGGGAATAGGAGGAGTTTTCTCTCTGTGGAAGTCTGGTGTGATGATCAAGTTCTCAGGCTCTGCACTTACCCTACTCTCGTCCTATCTTCAAAACCGAACTAACAGAGTAACCTGGAGAGGATCTGTGTCGGAACCGTGTCCTCTAGCTACTGGGGTCCCTCAGGGTTCTGTCTTGGGCCCTCTCCTCTTCTCTCTATACACCAACTCTCTTGGTTCTGTTATTCTCTCTCATGGTTTTTCCTGCTACAGCTACGGCGATGACACCCAACTCATTCTCTCTTTTCCCAGCTCCGACACACATGTAGCAGAACGGATCTCCGCTTGTCTGACCGACATCTCTCAGTGGACGTCTGACCATCACCTGAAACTCAATCTCGACAAGACTGAGTTTCTTTTTCTCCCAGGAAAGGGCTCTCCCACCACAGATCTAACCATCACCCTCGACAACTCTGTGGTAACTCCTTCTCATACCACAAGGTCACATACCACCAAGTCTGGCAGTAGCAGCAGTTCTTCTATTTACATTTAACTTTCACATAGAAAATAAAAGTGTAGTTGTATTTAAACCGTCATGTGTGAGCCTCACCCAGCTTCTTGAGCTCCTGCACCATGGTGAGGTTAAACTCCCCGCTGTCTCTGAGGCTGACAAAACAGTAGAGACTCTCTCCCTTCACCTGGTGAGGTCGACTGACCACCGCAGCCTCCACCACACCTGGGTGCTCTGTTAGTGCCGCCTCCACCTCTGCTGTGCTCAGCAGGTGTCCTGAAGGATGACAACATATCATAAGAAATTAGGAAAACCAAATGTAAGGGTTGAAACTTAACGAGGACACTTCCGCTCATGCCGACGCTGATCTCACTTCTGATATGCTAAGGAAACGCTACGGGTGATTATTTAGAAGAGTGTCAGGACATGAGAAGAACTGGACACACACAGTAGTTACTTCTTATTAACCTGTGAGTTTTCATTAACCTCGTTAATCTATGTTACATTAGTGTTCATTCTAAGTCACATACAGGGATTAAAACGTGTTTTTTCATGGTAGACGCTGTTTTTTAATAATCCACTGTGCTTCAGGACGTTATGTGGCTACATTGTTATGAGCTAGCTCAGTATTGTTGTTGTTGTTGATATTGTTGTAAACTTGTGTTGGATCACATGATTATTATCATGTATCATAAAGTGTAACGGGAGCATGTGAACAACTGGTCTTAATATGAATAACATTAATATGGAATAATGTGTGAATGACACAGCTTTGACTGTGATGCTAATGATTGAGCAACTAGCTGAGAGTTAGCACATCATCAGCTCATTTATCCATCCACACTACAACACTGAGACAATTACTTTATTTTATGTAAGTTATATTTGATCCTTCTAGCTCTTAAGTATATTACCTTTCTTGATTTTCCTTTTTATGAAATTTATATTCATAATATTTCATATTATTTTTTTCTGGAACCCCCTGGGACCTCTTCATGGAACCATTGGGGCCCCTACACCTGTTATTGAGAACCATTGTTCAAACTACTACAGTAGTTTCTGTCCTGTGAGCGACGAGATATCAGATGTCACTGACAGTGAGACCAGGAGGGAGTTGGACTATGTGAATGTGATGAATCTGTCTCTGTAAATCTTTGAGGCTGAAGCAGTTTGAAGAGCGTCTATATTTAAATGGCCACATCGTCTTCAAATGTTTCCATGTGATTTCCGTGTGTTCGACAGACACTTTGAGAATCTGTAAATAACTCATGCAGGAGGAGAAAGGAACTGCATATTCACAAATGCTGTAGGTTCAAAAACACACGTGTGTCTATGTTTTAAATACCATATATAGAATTAAGTTTTTATTCATTTTAAAATTGGAATGATTCATTGATCAATTCAAAGTTATATGAGGTGTTACAGATACGGCTGTAAATGATTTAGATTGTGATTCGGGTCCTCTTAAAACATGGGTCCTCGTATTAAAAAAAAGTTTGGGAAAGACTTCCAGATATTTGATATAATGAGCTGCTTTATACCTGACACGTTCAGCATGTCGTCTATTCTTCCTGTGATCCAGTAATAGCCGTCTTTATCCCGCCTGCAGCCTGACACCCAAAACAAGAGGAAAACATCATCTCCCTATTTGTCATGCCGTAACTGCTGCTTAATCCAGAGTGATATAAAACCAGATCTCATTGTTTCCTGTCTTACCATCACCAGTCACATAAAAGCCAGGGAATTTCTTGAAATAGGTGTTTTCAAAGCGCTCGTGGTTTTTGTACAAAGTTCGCATTATTCCAGGCCAGGGTCTCTTAAACACCTGCAGCAAAAAGCACACACACACACACGTGTTCATACTGATGCTGCTGCTATTAATAACTATATGTTTTATTTACTTTTCCAAATGATGGTTACGTCCAGCCATTCAGAACTGAGCTACACCTCGTAAATGAAATCAAATAAAAAATAAACGAAGCAGGTAAAAATAACTCAAAACCACTGGTGCTTTCAGCAGCATTGGATGAATGGATGAAACTGAATGGAATAATGATACACTAATAAGTAATAATGATACATTTCATTTATTTATAAGACATATCATATAATGACAAGTAAATATTACAAAGGCTCAGTCGCCACAAAATGAATTCAATTATTTTTCAGTGCATTCATGATCAATCTCACAGCATTAAAAAGTGTTTCATTTTGTGATGACCAGTATTTGTGTGTATTTCTTACCAGATAACCCTCAGCCTCGCCCTCCAGTTCTTCACCATGTTCATTCAGGACGGCTGGCTCCACACCAAAGAAGGGCAACGTCTGAAAGCATGTAATGTAATGCTTTACAATAAAGGTGACTTTATTTATTAAGATTAATAAATGCTGCAATAAGCTTTTACTGTTATTCAGGTTATTTAAGGTATGAAATGGGTCAGTTAACACACTGATAACTGTTCATAAGCGTTACATAACCATTTGAGAGCATTTATTAACATCGTTCACCTTTATTAATGCTCCTTGTGATCCCTTTTGTAAAGTGGACCTTGTATCACTCATACATAAGCAGTTAAATGAGCCTAACATGAGTACAACCATTATTGTTCATGTTTATTAATGCTCCATCTGAGCCTTAAACAAGCACACATATGTTAACATATGTAGAACATGTTTCACACTTTATAACAAGGATCACAGGGAACAAAGGGTCATGTTTATTAAATGCTTAATTATAGTTAAGTTATGCTTATTCTGAAGTGTCACGAGGAGCATTAACATGGGCAGAGGGATTAAGTCATGCTTATTTAGTGCTATTATACATAAATGAAAACAAAGTTTCAGTCATCGTTAACATTAACATTGACAAGTCCAAGTTTCTCACACACAGAACTGTTATTGTTAAAAACCCACAACACAACCATTACAGATACATGTATGTTTATAAGTGACATAGAAACATGTGAGTGTGATGTAGGTGTTCACTCACAGCAGAGCCGGGTTTCAGTGGCGTTGCAGCAGGTAGAGGAGTCACAACATGGCCGCCCTAAAGAAAGAGAAGCACGTTATAATCATGATGATTAAAGTCACCTATTCGACATCACACTGCTACATTTGAATAATACCGTGTAGAGCACATCTTCTGCTCTGAGACAGTGGCTGTGGATAAAAGTGGGAATGTGAAACGTCAAAGCATAAAAATACATTTGATAAAAGTTTCCCACGACATTCTGCACTTTAGGCTCCAAAAAAGAAGAGATCTTAAAGCAACTACAATCCTGTTCAGTTGTGCACACATTAAAAAAGTCTTATATAGTTTTATATTTTTACATTTGTTTTAACTTGTTAATGTCATTAGTATTATTATTGTTATGAACATGTATAGTTCTCAGTTAAATTTACTTTCTTTCTTAGCTTTCTTCATTTGATTTGAGTCCTTGACTTCACACAGTGCAGATATTAATACAATGACAGTGCTACTTCTATACATATATATATACATATATATATATACATAGAAGTAGCATTGTATGAATTGTAAAGTATAACTATCTTAAACATGGTGATGCTGTGGACCTGTAGGCCTACATGCCTCTGGTGTAAAGCATTGTATGAATTGGTGTTGCTAACAGAAGCTAGCCCAGAATACACTTGCATCCATGATTTTTTTTCCCGATTTCTCTCTGGAGCGCAGTGAACTTGGAGGTGATGTCACACCAAGATCTGACTTCCGAGTTCCAGTGTAAATGGAATGCTGGTAAATGGAATTCTGAATTCCAACTACAAATGGAACGCACCATAAAACGACCGTCTCCATACATAATAATGTCGCGGTCCATGTAATATTACTTCATTCATAAACAGGCAGAACATTTCATTTGAAAATAATATTTGAATCATCAAACCTTGAAAAGCTGAATTAATATAAGTGGTGGTCTGAGCTTTGTTCACTTTTTACTTTATCTACTTTACTCAGGATTTGGCTGAAAATACTTACAGTGTGAACAACTCTGTGTTATCTGTTATATAATCAGGGTCCAAATGGTCTTAACATGGTCATTACCGTCTCTGTCTGCCAGAAAGTGTCAACGATGGGACATCTGCTCTGACCGACCATCTTATAGTACCACTGCCAGGCCTCTGGGTTGATGGGCTCACCCACTGTACCGATAATCTTCAGGCTGGAGAGGTCGTACCTGCAGAGACGAGCGAGAACATTCCCTTCAGATAAGCTTATATTATTCTACTGTTTGTCTTATTTAAAGGTGTTCACAGTCTTGTATGAGGAAAAGCTCAATGTTTTCCCAGTTTTTATAATATCAATTTTCTTATTTCCTAAGCTAAAATGAAAAAAAAAGGTGTTTGATTTGAATTGAAAGGGGAAAATGAAATGGTTTTCAGCTGGAGTAAAAAGTCTTTAGTTGCTCTGAAGAGCTGATGGATAGATAAAGTATAATTCCTGTAATGAAGGTCATACAAGATGAGATTCATATGGTTTATATTTCATAATTATAAATGTGGAGTAATCAAAAACCAGATGGGGTTTTTGGTCAAATTGGTTTGTTTGTTACGTAACCAGTGAGATCTTTGAATATATAACAGGACATTTCTGTGAGTTCTCCCTAAAACAAAAATGTGTCTATCCTGTGAACATCACTGGATGTCTGTAAGATCTGGATTGTGTTTTCCAAAGGAAGACAGATTATTTGGTGAAGTCAATTCACTTATTTTCTCCGGGTTCTCTGGTTTCCTCCCACAGTCCAAACACATGCAGATTTGAAGATTAGGTCAATTGGACACTCTAAATTGAATGGTAGGTGTGAGAGGGAGAGTGAATGGTTGAATGGTTGTTTGTCCCTGTGATGGACAGTTCGCCCGTCCATCACAGGGACAAACAACCATTCCACCATTCACCAGTCATCTGTTTCATGTTTCTAATATTTAGTTCACATCATGTCAAAGAGATGGATCAAAAAAATGTTTATTCAAGTTGAGCAATTTTGTGTATCTTTTGTTATTGTTAAAAAAAACTAAAGTCAAAAGATTGACACCCAAATTTGTGGTGCTATTGTCACAAGATGGCAGCAACAGCAGCAAGTATTTAGTTAGTGGACTTCATGTGTGTTTGCAGAAGTGATGAATTGTACTTTTCATGAATGCATCTTAAGCTGCTCTCTCTACAAACTCTCGTGCTGTCAAACTCACACTAATCAGGAGGTGGTCAGTCAAGTGAAAAAAAGCCATCAAGATATTGCCATAACAGTCAATCAGTCAGTCATCATCTACCGCTTTATCCTCCACCAGAGGGTCGGGGGGGGTGCTGTGCCAATCTCAGCTACATCGGGCGATAGGCGGGGTACACCCTGTATAGTTCGCAAGTCCATCGCGGGGACGCACACAGATAGAGACGAACAACCATTCACTCTCACACTCGCTCCTAATCCCCACATTGCATGTTTTTGGACTGTGGGAGGAAGCCGGAGAACCCGGAGAGAACCCACGCACACACGAGGAGAACATGCAAACTCTCCCGGGTCTTCTCGCTGCAAGGCGAGAGTGCTAACCACTACACCACCGTTGGATACCCCTGCTGTAGATCCTGCAGAAGTGATGACATTTACCAGGGTCTTTGAATGCATCTTGTTAGCTCAACATGCTGTGAACCCTGCATTACTTTCACTAACTCTAATGCACTGGAGGTTAGCATATTCAGTATTAGGTCAGACTCCTTTTGTAGGTTGTGATGATATTTTTCAAATGATGCACTTTCTTACTTCTGCAAAGGTTCCTGTCCGTACTTCATCAGCAGGCGTATGGCTGTGGGAGCTGTGTAGAACTTGGTCACTTGATACTTCTCAATAATTTCCCAGAACCGGCCAACATGAGGGTGGACAGGAATACCTTCAAACTAGGGGAAACATGTGTGTCTTAGATGAGTGTTTTCCAGTTCCTCCACTGTTAGGAGACACAAACATCTTGCTGACTCACTAGAACACCTGTGGCTCCATTTGCAAGGGGGCCGTAGATGATGTAGGAGTGACCAGTAATCCAGCCGATGTCTGCCGTGCACCAGTACACGTCGTCATGATGATGGTCGAAAACATACTTGAATGTCAGTGAGGTGTAGAGCAGATAGCCAGCGACTGTGTGGAGAACACCCTGCACACCAGACGAGACAAGTGGTCAATGTGGAGACAGCAGAAAGGACACATAATGCAGGTGTGTGTGTGTGTGTGTGTGTGGCACTTGAATGTAAGGAGCTATGGAATGCAATATGCCTGTGATGTGGACTCACTAAGATATAAAAACAGGTTTGTGTGTGTGAGAGCAAATGTCCCCACGTCAGTTCATGATGTCAATTTTTGTCCCATTTAGAAGAAAAGACACGACAAAGGACCGCACGTATGACTTGAGTCCCACCATTTTGTGCCGCAGTGCCTACAGAAGCCCTGATGGACAAACCAGCCAGAGTTCCTGAATATGATGACCAGCATGTATTTTCTTTTCCAGGTGTACAGCAGGTGCTGTGTCTTACCTTAGGTTTGCCGGTGGAGCCGCTGGTGTGGAGGATAAACAGCGGGTCCTCAGCGTTCATCCACTCAGGCTCACACTCCTCAGGAGCGTCTGTCATCGCCTCGTCCCACCACACGTCACTGTCTGAGTCCCAGGGCGTCTGAACGCATGGATGAATCCACTCATGACTCACACCATGTGACTAAATAAACTGTAAAAGGCTATTTGTTGTTGTTTTTGTCTCAAATGATGCATGACCTCATCATGTGAGGGTCCAGGTCGTCTACTAAATTAACTTAAAGAATAATAAGCTCAACTGTACAAGTCATAGGATTATTACATGGTGTTTGATGTGATTAAAACACAAACCTCTTACAGTGCAGCGGCAAATTGTCCCAAATAGACACATCTTAATGTAAAACTTCAAACAGTAAACCTGTTATCTATATGACCGCACAGTAATGTGTATTTTTACATAAATAAAATATATTGTGAAAACAATAAGAAGATGTCTGTTTTTGTCCATCAAATGTGATTCATAAATTTATAGTGTGGAACAACTACAAAAAAAACAGTTCATTTATATATGTTGGGCAGTTTTATTCTTTCATATAGTTACTCTATGGTAGTTTTTGTTCTACCTGGAGTTTGTTGCACGCAGCTCCGTTCTTTGTCCTCAGTGCATAGTTCTTCACGACGAGGCACTTGATGACGCTCGATGACACTCTGTAACAAAATACAGTCATAACAATTAGAGTCCAGAGAGAGTTTCATGGTTGTACAGAACCTAAACCCTCTGACTCTGAGCTTAGCTAAGCTTCTGACATTCTACCACCAAATGAAGCTCTTCAGAGTCCTCGCGAGTCCCTACCTCATGATACTCACCTGCCCAGAAGGGAATAGGCTGCCTGAACAGAGCCAGGAGCGGAGCAGGCAGAACTAGAGACAACCTACTGACTCAGCCGAGTGTCGCTGTGATCATCTCAACAAACTGTGGAACACATTCTCATAAATCACCAATCAAGACCTACATGAAGCCAAGAAGCCCTGAACTGGTTGCAGCAATGGCACGACAAGATATGATGATATATAAAATTCAGCTGAAAGTGCTGATCAATACAAACATTGAAAACTTTACATATGAAGAAAGATAAAGTGCATAAGTGTCTAAAGTGGTGAAGGTCAGGGTTAAAGGCGGAACTGTGAAAATAACGACCAAACATTTTATATTAAATTAGAGCTCCAGAGCTCCAGAGCTCTGTGATCCTCAGCTATATTAAACACCACATTAAGAACCTTTGAGCCCAGTTCTTTAAATTTAAATGTCGTTTTTTTTGTCATAGACGCTTGACTTAAACAAACTGAAATTCTGAAATAGAATGTGTTCACCAGGCACATGTTGCCACTGTGGATGAGCACATCAAGCCTCCCTGATGAATCTGAGCTCTCCATGTTGCCTGGCAACCCCATAATGTGGACCCAGGCGGTGTGTTTCCTTCCTCCCTGATAATAGCTGACGGGGCTTGTGTGTGTGTGTCAGCATTGTAAGGTGGACATACTTTTCCCTGCACTTCTCCAGAGCCTTGTCTGCAATCTGCTTCAGGTTGATCAGCTTCTCTCCTCTGTAAACACCATCTGTACGTCACCAAAGGACAAATGATTATAGATGATGAGGTTCATCAACCAGCGGAGAGAAGGTGTTCAAACACCTCAGAGTCATTTCACAGTTCCAACATTATCTTACACATTATCTTATCTTATCCAACACATGGCATGTACCCACAATGGTAAGACGTACCTGCTGTGACCAGGACGCTGCACTGGGCGTCAATAATCCTGTCACACAGAGACTCAGAGGAAAAACCTGCAAACTGGACATGCAAAGACAAAGAGACAGGAACGAATGGCTCTTTTAAAGGGTAATCCTGATTTATTACATCTCAAGTGTTTAATTCATGTTAATCATGTGAATCCCATAATGACCCAGACAACTGTAATTGCTCTATTTATATGATTGCAACTAACCAAGGGTCATATAAAGTTGAAGTGATCATGGCAGCATTATGTCCCTTCTATGAAAACTAGAAAGACCCTAAAACACTGTCTCAGTGATGTTTGTAACCTGGGCTGTAAGTGTGTGAGTCTGTAACGGGCTTAGTCACCTCCCACTGTGACCCAGTGACCAACCAGACCGATGATCAGGACGACAGTAAACATGTCAATAAACACGCTTGTTGCAGTTTTCAATGAGCAACATCTGTATAGTGTCAATGACATTTGCCCGAGGGCGCTCCGTGGAACAACTCGCCTTAAATGGCTGAAATATTAGATGTACGTAAAAGCTGTCATCATCGCATTAACTTTGCCTCTCGTGCCAGGGAGAAAGTTGTCTGTGATTGGTTCCCTTTTTAAGAGATATTGTCGTTGGCCAAAATGGTGTCCTTGCCAGAGACATGTCTGCAGAGCAAAATCAAATTCACCTAGGCTAGATGTTTGTGTCAAATATAGTAAAACCATCACAACAATGACCAAGCACAGACAAGGTCACTTTAGAGCCTGTGTGCCAAAACAGGAACCAGAAAATGATGCCACGTCGGAGCAGCGTGGAGGTATTTTTTTACAACCCTTGCATAGATGAGGAAGGTTGAACGGCTAAAATCGCTCTGATGTTTTCCCAGCCTGAAAATAGCCAGCAAATGTCTGACCCATTTATGTGTGAGCACATGTGCTCCTGTGTTCCACAGCTGAGAACTGCAGGAGCAGACTGGTCTGAGCTGAGCTCAGGTTCTGCTCATAATATGGTGAAGGAAGGATGCAACTCTGTTGCATAGTGTGTGACTTTATGGTAGCAAGAGTCTCAAACTACCACAATCAGGCCCAAGTGGCAACCAGGAAGTATAATTTGAATAATTGATTTTTAAAATGTGAATTTGAACGCCCATTGCGATACATTTGAAACTGTATTTCATTCACTTGGAAAATCAAGCTACCTCATTTCTTCCATTGATGCAGATAGAATGAACTCTGTTTTAGTTCTTTCTGTATGAGTAGAATTGGTTTTGCCTTATGCTGTGTTTCCATCACAAGACCTTTACTTGGTGGACGGGTTGTGGGCTGTGCCTGATGGCTGCTCAGTGTGACATCATGAAAGAACATGGCAGAACAAACATCAGTGAGGACAGGGTGCCAAAGAATGGAACAGTTGTGATTTGGCATTATTTTATGCCCATACTCATTTTGGTCGTGTCCAGACGGATTGCACTATTTACTCTATACTGCCCCCCACGATTTCTGGTGGTATTGCCCTGTTTGGTCTGTCATCGTAAGCTCTCCTGCAGCGTGCTCAGTGAAAAGCTTGGTTCGTCTCTGCCTTTTGTGTGTGAGTAAAACGGGCCATAACAAAGTCCAGCACATGAGAGCCAGTGAGGGTAATGCAGGGTCCATAACATGTTGAGCAAAGACGAGTAGCTAACAAGATGCAGTCAAAGACCCTGGTACATTTCACCACAAATGTTGTCCGCTCACTAAATGCTTGCTGATACTGCCACCTTGTGGTTATCATTGGTGTAGAATGTGTTTTGGGTTTTTTTCATAAATGCAATCATTGATAAACTTTTTCCAGTTTGATATCTATTTAGTATTACTATGATGATTAAGATATGATTAACTGATCAACTTTTCATACTCAATCAACAATATCAAATGTTCATGTTCATAGCTGTATAGCATAAATTTTCATAGCTAATTATTGTTACTATCACTTACCACAGTGGAGTGAACCGCACCTATCCTGGCACAGGCCAGCATGGTGTAGACCAGCTCTGGGATCATGGGGAGGTAGATGGAAACCCTGTCTCCCTTTTTCACACCTCAATCAAAGGAAGACAAAAGGCACAGTTTCAATAATAATAATAACAACTGTCAATGTCAAGGGTCAGGATGAGAGTAAGGTCACAGATTATTATAAAAATAAATAAATGAATAAAAGGACAAGGTCACAAATAAGCACAAATACATATAAATGTACATATAAACAATTTACAATACTGTAAATCCAAAATAAGTGTGACAGGATAATTTAAAGAATGTGTATCTTTTTTTACAACATAGTGTGATTTCATTTCATTTGTTTTATTTGGCCACAAACCATCACATATGACTTTGAGCAGAATTTATTATGTATTTATTTATTTTTAATTGCATGAGAACATGGGTCCATAAAGGGTCTTTAAGATATGAACTGACAATGTATCTTTTCAATATTATGGTGCACAAACGTATAGGTACGATTCTGTTTTCAAGAAACAAGAAATAACGCTAATTATACACAGGCTAATTATTTGACCACATAATAAATACCAGAATAAAAGTTTGACGATTCATTTGAAGTGAAAAGCTCATTCATTTGGTACAACTGCATACATATTCATCAAATATGCGGTGGTAATGTACATAACTTTTCTGGGGGACTTTTTTCTTTTTTTACATTTTAGATGGGATGTGTATCTACAAATATGTTGAATTCACTTTATAGCCTTTCTGATAGTCAAAATGTACATTTCTGGCATCAAGCACAATATTCTACTAGTGAGGGAACATTTTCCAAACGTGCACGTTCAGGTACAGAAATGTTTTTGTCTTGTATCCCTATTTTTGAGTGTGAAGGGAGCATGAAAAACAATCATAGTGGCTTTAACTGTTAACAGCTGGTGTGACATTTTGTCCTCTGTGCACCAGATCGACAAGACACATAACAGTCATTTCCATATTTAAACCAATGAGGAAACTCATCTTTAAATAAAACAATTTAATCATGGGCCGCTGAAGAAGACTCGAGATGCTCACCCATCTGCTTGAGGACATTAGCACAGCGGCAGACGTGGCTAAGCAGCTGGGAATAAGTGATGGTCATGTGATGGTCAGGTGAGTTTCCCTCCCTGGTAAGACAAGAAATAAAAAATAAAAAAACGGTAAACCTGGGTATGAAGCCCTAAGTGCTTCTTTATTTTAGCAGTTGCATTCGTGCAAGTACAGGTATGAGTTCATTGGGGATAAAACTGCTTATCATTGTTGCTGTGTCTATATTTAGCGTGGATCATTGTCAGGACAGCACTTGAGGGAGCTTCAGTATGTGGCACAGTGTTTCATAAGGCAGCACAATCTCAGACTAGGGCCAAAACACTGCAACAACTTAGTATCAACCTTACTGCAATGTTGGCAATGGTGACAAGTCCGCAGTCATAAGCATTTTATATTGCCACCTTTTTAGAAAGAACTTTGATCTGTTCTGAATCATTTCAAATAGATTCAGTATGTGATACACAGTTGGTGATCATTACAGATCTGATGTTGCTTTATTAGATTGTCCTTTTGTTGGCACCTCTGCTAACAAGACCAGTGTTTAGTGTTTCATTCGGTTTGTGAGCAGTGATACTCAAAAAGAACAGAATATTAGTAGCTTATGTATTTTTATTTTTCTCATTGAAAGGTTACTTTTTAATCAGATGAAGGGAAAAAAGAAAAAATGGCTAAATGTATTGACCAAAATAAATCTGCATCAATCATCTGCCATCAGCTGAAAATCAGCGTTGCATTGGCCATACAAAAACCCCTGTCTGCCAACCTCTACACTGAGCCCTTATGACTGCTGAGCAAGTACAAGAGTTATTTCTTCAGTTGACAAAGCAAACAAACCATGACTTAGAGCTTTCATGGTGAATTCAGTTTCACTATAGAGGTCAGACATTGGACAGAACACAGAAAGAAAATTATTCTATGAACAATTGATTGGCTCTTATTGAACTTTTATACTTGGTGTAAAGGTTTTGGAGTTTTAATAGAAGCAGCTTTTTGTAAAAAAAAAAAACCAATATAAATTGCTTTGTGAGTGACTCTAGTAAAATAATGACACCTGGAAAGATTGAAACATGCATGATTCAGGAAGCAGAGATACCAGAACGCTGACTTTTTGTTGCACTGACTGTGGTTTGTTTTGGTGTTCTCAGGTTGCAGCAGGGGACACGGCAGTTGTTATTGCACTGGAATACCTGGCATACTTCCAGGCAGCCTTTCCCATCAAAGCAATCACTGATTCTGGGCATGCATTCATGCTTACCAGTAATAGGCAACCTTTTCACCAAGGTTCCTCTCCTTCACGTGTCTGTCTAGGACATTATAGCACATGTTGGTCTTGGCCCCTTCCATGCATGTGACATATACATTCCCTTTTGTCACATCAAAGTTGTACTGCAGCATTGGCCCTGTTGTTGGCTTCTTCCAGAAGAACTCATCGGCGACCTCTTTCCAGAAAGCTGAACGAAACATTTCAGATCAGTGTTACAGGCTCCAGAGAGAGAGGGCATATAAACACTGAGAGATGCTCAGAAGTGCATGGAAACATGGAATTATGCACAGTGCTAATGCTGCATACATGGTTGACCTACCTTCTGGATTCTCAAGAGACTTCCTGTACAGTTCCAGATAAGAGTTTAAATCAGGCACATGAGCATCCCTCTGCAGGTCACAGGAGGGGTAGTACATTTTGTCTTGAGACTCAGGAACAACCATTGCGGTGGAACAGATGTAAGACAGTCCTATCTCATCTGAGGGTGAGTCAAAAATGGGTTAATCTAGGGTCAGTGCTGATCTGTCTAGATCCTCCTGAGGAAGGTAACAACACTACAAGGGCCCTCTGTATAAAAGCAGCACAGTTTAGCATGCAGAGACCCACCTCTAATCCATGGACCCAGGCTCTCTCCAGTCTGCATAGTGCCAGGGGCAGCCTATCAGCTCACAGTGTGCAGCACTCCCACTTTTTCATTGGATAAAGCCTGCCTGGCCTGTTGAATGTGAGCAGTGAGCAGTGAGTTCGAGGAGGAGGAGGAGGAGGAGGAGGAGGAGGAGGTCTGAACGTTTGGTATTCAGGCCTGACAGAGAGAGGGTGATCAGATTATTTTTTTCTTTTTGAGTAGACACTTTTTTACCATTTACCAATATTTACCAACTTCAAAGCATGACACAAATAAGACAAAGATGTGCAGTAACTAATTATTTTTGACTGTTGCAAATAATATAAAGTACAATCTCAAAGGATCAAATTGTGTTCTAAAGTAAGTGTGCTAAATTTATTTATTTTGGTTTTAAATTCTCAATGATATTCCAAAAAAGCGTACGCTGAAACAAATCTGTATTACATAATTACCAGTATATATGTATATATATATATATATATATATATATATATATATATAGAGAGAGAGAGAGATATAGATATATATATATGTATGTATATATCCAAAAGATAAAAAGGCTGTTGGCCTCCTCACTTGTTTAGCACTCTGCGATCGATTGGGCGACGCAGCGCCGTGACGACGTCAGACAGTGTTAGTCGAGCGTGATAACGCTTGTGTGGCTGTCTGTAGCTGCTAACCTGTCTGTCCTCTGACACACCGGGATACAACCTCAAGCCAAAAGATGTTTTTGTCTGCAGCTTTTCGCTCTGCTGTGTCGCACACGGTATGACTGTGACTTTCTTTATGATTACATGTCAAAGTTCAAGTGCCGAACGCGATTATTTGTAGAGAAAATGCCATGACTCCTCACAAGGACAAGCGGTAGCAGCAGAGGCCGCCAATCTACGTTGGGTAACACTAGCATGCTAGCTGCTTTAGCATTTAGCATTGGCTGACTAATGTTTACCAACACATTTAAAGTGTCTCTTCTTCTTCTCCTGCTTTCATTTTCAAGCATAAAACAAAACGTATTTTGCCGTGCTATATTTTGAAGATTTAGTTTTCCTGCTTAATTGACAGATGTGTATTAATGCTGTAGAGTCAGATACATAATGTTTTCTATTTCTTCAGTCAAACCAGCAACTAACATTATATTTCAATTAAGGGCCATGTGAACATGTAAATGCACTAATATAGTTTATGCAGTGCAATTTAAACCTGAATGACTTGAAATGGAGCAGTTAACATTAGGGCTGGGCAATATATCGCTATTATATCTATATTCATAAACTTCATACCGTGATAAGGTTTTAAAGGCTGATGCATTGGTAATCATTGTGTTTATTATATGGAATAAATCAGTGAAATACACTAAATATTACAAGTTAAATACTATATATATTTATTAATAAATAATCAAATCCATGGCATCGACACAATTATGAAGTTAATTGTATTTTACGATAATGTAATACAGCTCAAACAGTCAATATTTTGGTTTAGAGCGTATTTACAATGTATTGTCACTCACTCACTCTTTGAGAAGCACAAACATCTCTGAAGAAAACTCTCAGAGAAGCTACCTATGTGTAGTCTTATATACCCTTAAATCTCATATAGCCTAATAATATCTAAAATTTATTTTGATTTCATGATATGTATCGATATTGAATGAAAAAGTATATTGTGATATTTTTTCCCATATTGCCCTGCAACAAAACTATAGAAAATAACTTTGAAAATTGTACCAAATTATGTCTTCTTCTTCTTCTTCTTCTTCTTCTCCTCCTAATAATAATAATAATAATAATTTCCATCAGTTTTACTCTCAGGTGTAATGCTGCTCTCCACAGTTCAAAGGTCTTTATCACAGTTTGTTTTTCTTTATCAAAGATCAAAGTCGAGTACAGACCCTAATGTACACAATGGCAACATCAAAGTTTGTTGCTAAACTTAACCATTTACCCTTTATTTCAAGAAAAATCATAACCTGCCAAAAGTGTCTTTAACGTGTTGATGAACAAATGACTCACAGCTTCTTCCTCTCTGTGTTTGCAGGCCAGGCAGGTGAGGAGTCTGCATCAGTCTGCTGCACGGGCCGGAGCTGGAGGAGTCTTTGTGGTGAGTTCTACGTTCTTTTCTATAAACCAAGAGTTTAGCTCCAGAGTTACTGGCAGTGAGTTGTGGTTTAATCACAGAGGGTGGAAATCGATGTTGTAGGTGACACCGTAACTACTGTATTACAAGATAGTTTCCTTTTGTCTATGTGCTTCAACCAGAAACTATTTGATCAGAGCATCCCAAACTTTAGTGACGTTAATGGATAACTTGAACATCTGGAAAAGAAAAAGCGAAATTGGTAATGGGAACAATATGAAATATTTTGTTCCTATTACTACAAAATATTTTAAAGTAACACAGTGTTGCTCTCGGGTTCCCCCCACAAATGGTAAATGGTCGCGATAACTTGTTGACGTGCCAGAAAAGTGTGTCATAAAGTTGGATGTTGTAAGTTGATGAACCATCATTGTGTCTCTTTGAACTCAAAATAATTTTCAAGATAAATAATCATGATCTTAGTATTGGTCAGAAATCGGCCAAAACTGACAACACCTTTGTGTTAAGATATAAGCAACATATGTAAATTAATTTTGGTATGTTAAAGTTGTTAAATATATATTTTTTTCTATCTAAATTATTATTTACTTTTGCTGTAGGCCCACCTGCAATACAGCTCTCACTTTCTCACGATTACTTTAGAGAATTGGTCATATTTCTTTTTGACATGGGAAACCGGCTGATGCACTGAGTTTCAGTAGAAGTGAAAACTGATAATACATTTTTCTTTGCAATGACTTAATAAAGTCGTCTGTCTGTCTGTCTGCTTAGAACATCCAGAATAAGCAACATTGTTTCGATCCGACAATGTGGAGTGAGCAATGCAAATGCTGATGGATGTTATACCAGTATCAGTCCAGTCAGTCCTGCTATGTAAATGTATATTATATATATAATTGTAAAACAAACAGGTGATAGACCTTATGCTGTTGGAATGAACTACTCAAATTAATCCTTCAGTCATTTACATTTATTAATTTTTTAATATTTTGGAGAATACGGTAAAATATTCTACACAAAATCAGCCTGTTTGCACACAAATAACTAGTATAAATAATAATGATAAATTCCACTCATTTTGTAAACTGTATGTTTCCATGATTTGCCTGTAAATATTCATTTATATTTTTGTTTCTAAAATAATTGGCTGGTAAATCTAGTGCATAAAGGATTGTTTTTATTTCCACTGCTTAATTATCTGTGGTGTTGCCTGTTAGACACAAACAGCACGTGTGAAACTACAATGTAATGGAAACATGTCATGGTTTCAGTCTCTTGGTAGTAAAGTTGTTGTTTTTTTTCACTGTGATTGGATGGAAAAGGTAGTTTTGCTGTACTGACCTTGAGTTCCTCCTATTTGATTAGTAATATTGTTGAGTAAAAATCCAACTATTACATTTTTTCTGTTTATTTAATTGCTCCAGAGATTATTGTTGCTCACAAGGGGGCAGTGTGTGCAGAAGCATATATAAATGTTCAGTGTGTTGTACTTTTAATGGTCTGATAGTTGCATTGGTTTCTCCTCCAGGCATTCATGTTTTATCAGAGACCACTTGTTACTGCCCATTGCCCTGTTACTCATGAATAAAAGTGGTAATTGTTAAGTAATAAAGAAAGAAGGCTAACAAACAGTCAATAACCTGCAATACATGATTTACTTGCGTTCGATGAGATTCATTTTTGCAAGATTTATTATAACTAATGCAGTGCCTGTGCAAAATCTGTTTCTGTGTGTGTTTTAGCACTGAAACGATTAATAGATGAATCGATTACTAAATTAATTGACAACTATTTTGATAATCGATTAGTCGCTTTGAAGCTTTTTTCATGATTAAAACAAGATTTTCGATCTTTTAAGCTTCTTAAATGTGAATATTTTCTTAATTTCTTTGCTCTGGATAACAAAGAAATCATTAAAAGTGAATCATTTTGGGTTGTGGACAAAACAAGACATTTGAGAACATCATCATTTCCAGGTTTGACGAAAACCAATCAACATTTTTTTAAGGTTTTCTGATATTTTATGGACCAAACGATTAATCGAGAAAATAATCGACAGATTAATAGTGGGCGCTAGTGTGTTTTTAGTAGGGATGCACCAATATGACTATTTCCACCGATACCGATATCCGATATTTATATTGCTGCTATGGCCGATAACCGATATTTACCGATATCGATATATGTTTTAAAAAAAAAAGTTTCTGAGATGATAAAAGTTTGTACAGAATGAAAATCATGTAAGCTGAATTTTTGAATGTCTTTCTTTATTTTCAAAACATGTTTTACCTCCAAATAACAAGGTCAAATAAGACACAAGTAACCAACTACAAGTAAAGGTTTTTAGAAACCTTTACCACTTGTAGCAAGTGTGTAACTAAATGAAAGTACAGTTTAACTCCCTCAACTCACTAAACTCCCGTGAGAAAGTTTGGATCATAAATTACAAACATGAACATAAATAAAAATAATACCCTGCCAAAGTTACTGTAACCGAGATAAGGGCGTCTATACTGGGTACGTAAATAAAGTCAACAACCCTTCCTCCCGGCAACAACAACCGCGCCACTTCCCTTAACATTAAAACTACACAACAGATATGAGAAACAATACCTGACAAGCTCTACTAAGAGCTGCCATAATAAAAGAAAACATGTTAAAATACTTTATCAAACTTGCCAGTATTCATGGCAACCAGATATTTATTCAATTGCAAAACATCGGAAAAGTAGCGCCGACTTGGCAGGTTGTTGCAGGGTTCAATATGCGCTATCAACCGTCGGAACCCTCGGCTGGTCGTCAAGAGCAATCATTTCCATTACCTTGATCGTTATTGCCCTGGCCACTGTCTTCCTTTGGTCGAGTCCCAGCTGCGCTGCTTTCTTTTTTGTCTGCCGCCTAATGTTACTAGCGTTAGCTTCCTGCCGTTGTTTGTGTACTTCTGGGTGGCGGTTTTTCAAATGACATAATCAAATTTGTGGTATTGAATGACTTGACACGGAACACTCCTCGCATTACCTTTGTATCTTCTATTGACACCCTGAAAAATCGCCCACACCGCCGACATTCTCTCTCCTCAACACACACACACACACACACACACACCTTGTGCTGCGCTTGCGTCACTGACACTGTCCCCTTCCCGACACACATACACAAACAGCAATTAGACGGGTATAAACATCGGTTGTTAAAATCGGCGCAGTTTTACTCATTGCACCGATGCCAACATCGGCCGATAACAATATTAATGCCGATATATCGTGCATCCCTAGTTTCTAGTAATTGTCGGTTTGGTGGGTTTGAGTGACATTTTTAGTTGTGTATGGTAGAAAGCAAGTACTGATGAAAATTGAACTACATGGATGGTTGTCACCTGGATGCAGAGCTAGAGTTCAGTAGGGTGACAGCTGCAGGAAAGAAGCTTCCTCTGTGGTTGGGGGCACTGCGTTCGTCACCTGCCTTATCTGACGTGCAGCGTCACTTGCCAGACGAGCACTGAGTTTGTCATCTGCCTCAGCTTCATGGAGCACTGTGAGTGAGAGGGGGAGTGGCCACAGTAGAGTGGCGAAAGCCAGTGTGTGCTTCTTTTAGCGTTATATTTAACGATATCTTTTGCATTATGTATCCAAACTGCACTGCACTTACTCGTGCCCATAGCAAGACACCTGTCAAGTTTGAGATATGCGAATAACAGAGACAGACAGACAGACAGACAGACGTTCTGGAATGTATAGATAGATAGGTATCAAGGTGTTGATTTTTCAGCTTCTGAAATGTGACAAAGAAATAATTTAAACTGAATTTTGGTTTGTGGGCAAAACAAGACAGTTGAGAACATCATAATTTCCTGGTTTGGGAAACACTGATCAACATTTTATGGAGCAAATGACTAATCAAATAATCAAGAAAATAATCAACAGATTAATAGATCATGAAAATAACTGTTGGTTGCATACCACTTTTCCAAAATGAATGTTATTCAGAAATGAGTGACCATAATTATTAATTTTGTGAAAATATTATTTGTCCTTAAACACCACTGTTTTTGTTTTTTACTTTTAGCACAAAGATACTCCTGACAACAACCCTGATATTCCATTTGAATTCACTGCGGAAAATAAGAAGGTAAGACTGACATCTGTGCTTGTTTGACATCTGCTCTAATAACAGATAAATAACATTTCCCTTTTCAAACTATTTTGTGTTGTTGTGATTTTTCTATTGTATTTCCTATTTTTGGTTGCAACATAGTTTGCTTATTTTAAATGAATGCTTATTACTAGGGAGGAGTCAATACAATACTCGGTATGGGTATCCATCCCATACTGGTCAAAATCACTGGATCTGATATAAGAATTTAAAAAGCCTATATATCATGTGCTTCACTGCGCACAGACTGTAAAAATGCATCATGAGTCATGTCGTGGGCTGCTAGTTTCCTTTCGATGGGAGAAGAATATTTGTTACACAGTTGGATAATTATGTCTTTCACAAATGTGTTAACAGCGTCATAGTAAAAATGGTCTTAAAAGTAGTGTATCGGACTGATATTGGTATATATTCGGGTTTGTTATATTGGTATTGGACACAAAAACAGTGATATAGTGTTAGCCCTACTTATTACTGCAGTAGACTGTAAAATGCCAACACTTCATTTATCATTTAGCCAGGATGATTTGATTAATTTGATTTGATTATTCTAACTCTTAAAGGAGACATATTATACCCTATTTCCCCCATTAAAATAGTTCCCTGGTGTCCTAATGAACATGTCTGTGACATGCTTTGGTCAAAATACCATAAGGATGAAACACCATAGCAGTTCAATAACCCTGCCAAAACCGCCCCTTTCGGAACGCTCGGTTTTGTACATCCCTTTACATTTACATGCAAATGAGACACCAGGGGGTTTCTGATTTGTCCTTTTTACTGCGCTCACTCGCTCAGCTCCTGTTCCCTCCGCTCCATACCTCTCCCCCTCCCTCCACTAGCTCTGACAATATCAACATGGCAGTGTGCGCGGAAAACATCGAGAGTGCCGTCACAGGAAGAGACGTCCGACACAAGGATCGAGCTGAACACTGTCCAACTGTAAATCAGTTAAAAACACTTAGGGACAGCACCGCTGATTGCCACTGCTGATCGCCAGCGGCGAGCTGCATAAACCGCCACTTTATGTGACTGTATCAGACTGAGTCTGTGCTCCGGGTCATGGAGGACGTACTGAACAAATATTTTTAATTCGGACGTGTCAGAATGGTCAGTTATGAGCTCTATGTGACCTTTTCTTAACAATGTGTGTGTTTGTACGTCGCTGACTAAATACGGCGACCGCTGGCCGCAGTCTGATGTGAAGTGGTGCGAACACACGAACACACGTTTGCTGACTTTATCCGGCACATTAGCTTCATATATAAAATCCTCTGTAAAACACTGTGCTCCACTGTGCAGCCACCAACAGCACACTTGTCCCTCCGCGTTGACATAATACCGCTCTTCCTCCCTCGCCTGAACTCTGCAGGGACAAGGTGGAGCTAAGGTGGAGCTCTCCAAGTAAACTTACTGGTGGGGCGGTAACATTTGCGGTGAAATGCGCATGCTGCTGTCATAAGCGCAGGGAATTCAACATGGAGTGTTTTATCGCCTATACTTACACTAAGGGGGACCACGAAAAAAGGACTGAGGATTCTTTTTCCACATTTTGGCGACTGGTAGGGCCTCCAGAGTCCCAAATATAAGTATTAAAATGATTAAAAAGTTGAATAATAACCTAATAAGCTAATAATAACCCATGGATTTCACAGTATACATTTATTTATCTCTAAATAAATGATATCCAAGAAAGGAATGGAATGATTGAGGTATTCTAAGCTACTATAAAGTTCACATTTTAAAATGTCTATTTTTTCTTTCCTGTCAGAGGATTGAAGCCATCATTTCAATGTATCCTGAAGGACATAAGCAAGCAGCCACTATTCCAGTGTTGGATTTAGCCCAAAGACAACATGGATGGCTCCCCATTTTTGTCATGAACAAGGCACGGTGATTCTCCTGGAATCAAATTTTTACAAAAAAATATTTGGGTCACATTTATATTATTTCTGTTTGAATGTTTGGTATTGTCGTCGTTCAGGTGGCCGAGGTGCTGGAGGTCCCTCCGATGAGGGTGTACGAGGTGGCCACATTCTACACGATGTTCCTGCGTCAGCCCGTGGGAAAATACTTCATTCAGATCTGCACAACAACACCCTGCATGCTCTGCAACTCCGACAGCATACTGGAGGCCATCCAAAACAAACTGGGTAAGAGAGATGCTTTTTGGTGGAAACACGGATGAAAATAATTGTTTTATTGTAATTGTGTATGTTTGAGTCAAGAAAACATGTCAACATTTATATGCTGAGAAACTGTACCCGCGATACTTCAGTGTTTGCATTTAATAAAGCATGCCTCTGTTTGCTGGTGTATCAAATATATAATTACAGTTTGTACAAGGCGGTTAAGTTTGTCAGGAGATCATCTACGTGTCAGATGTGTCTTCATTTATTTCTGTGCAGGTATCAAGGCTGGAGAAACTACTCCAGACAAGATGTTCACACTTCTGGAAGTGGAATGTCTAGGTGCCTGTGTGAATGCTCCAATGGTCCAGATCAATGATGACTATTATGTGAGTGTAGATCGCATCCTTACTGAGTGTTTTAAATTCATTAGGCAATATTATTTTGAAACCTCAATCTTTTTTTCCCCTCGCCTTTTGGAAGCTTAAGAAATGATCAAGCAGGAAATAAAAACCACAACAGGAAAATGAATGAATATTTAGGCATTATTAAGGCTAGATTCACGTGTCTCATTCTTAACCTAATTTTCACAACAGATTTAACTGAGTCTGGTCTAATTTGTGGTTAAACATTCCATTATCTTTAAGTATTTTTATTCTCACTTGTCCTGGGAAATTCACTAATTCCAAAGATGAAAGTAAATGACCCAATTAAAGTAAATGTGACAGAGAAAGGAGAGCATATCAAATTGCTGAGGTGTGATCATTAGGGAAAAGGTAATACGGAATAATACTATGGCATAATATGGCAGTCATAGTAACGAGTTTAGCTTTTTATGTAACTAATTAAGCATTTTATTTTACTTCTGGTTTCTTTGCTCCACAAAACAAAGAAATCATTAAAATGGACTACATATGATCTGTGGACAAAAACAAGGTATTTGAGAAGATAATTTTAAGGTTTTATGGACCACATTTTTCATTGACAGACTAATTATGATCTATGGACTGTATAGATGATGATGAAAATAAGCTTGCAGCCCTAATCACAATGTCTGGCTGAAAATGTGGTATTTTCCCCAAATCGTTCAGCCCCATTATCGGATACCAACCAAATGATGCAATTATTAATTAACAAACAGCTCTTCTTGACAAAAGAGTCAACAGCCATTTATAATTCAAAGCAATACGGAGCTAACGATTGGTTATAAATGAATTGTATGACTGTTATTTATCACTTTTGTGCTGATTTGAGTCAAATCCTGTAAGTGATTGCAAGTTCAACCAGTCACCTTTTCTATATATTGGATATTAACACACACAGTCACTACTTGGTTTATTACACGTTAACAGTGAATGTTTTTGTGTGAACTGAATTATCTGCTGCATTCTATTGTCAAGCCCTGAATGACACTTTATTCCTGACATTATTTTCATATCAGGAAATCTAGTCATTTTGATTGGCAGTGATAATCGCCACTGGCTCTATTTAATTGCAGTAGAAGCATGTAATGTATTGCCTCCTCTTGCTCCATGTGACAATGTAATGGCCTTCATACAGGTTGAAGGATGAAATGACATCAAAAAAACAACCCAGTTATGATGTTAATGTAATATAATGCTCTGTGCTTCTTGTTTCCAGGAGGACTTAACACCTAAGGACATTGAGGATATTATTGATGAACTAAAAGCAGGCAGAGTTCCACCACCAGGACCCAGGTACAAATATAAATATATATGTACTGTACAGTGTTGGGCAGTAACGCGATACTAGTATAACTACATTTCTCAGTAGCGCGGTGGTAGCGTCACTGTTTTCTGAGTCAAATAGCTTTTCGGTAGCTTAGCTCTTTTATTGACCAAGTTGTGCTACATTTTTACAAACATCTTTCTACCGCGGTCTGAAATAATGACGCCACCGCCATACACGGCCGTGTATGTGGGGCCGACACATGTGACGGTGACATCACCGACCAATCCTTGGGCTGATGCCTACAACAGAGATTAGCTCGAGTTACGTTACTCGATGGAAAGATGGCAGAGGGTGAGGAGGAGGGAGACGCGTTCATCCCGAGGGAGGCGCCATGGCCGTACCTTGAGAAATATGTGTTTGAATGACACCAGTGATCATTGATGCATTTGTTATCGTTCTTACTGTATCCAACACGCAACAACCGGACATTTCACTACAACAGTGGACCATGGAAACGTTACTTTTTGAGTCAGCTTCATGGTAATTGCCACAACGTTAAATGACATGAGAAAGGCTATAATAGCCACATATAAACTTTGAACTTGATATACAGATAGTGTAAGTGTAAAAGTATATCATGTGTTTCATTAAGTTGATGAGAGTTGACCTAGTGTCCTGGACAGAGTTAGTTCACATTGTCTTTAATGGCATAGTTCAAAATAATCACAACAGAGCAGTTTGGAGCAGGTCTTTATTCTTCTGATGCTGTGGTTTGAGTTAAGTTAAGTCCTGCAAATGTGCCCAAGTTATTGAGCATACCCATGAAAACACAGGTGTGTGTGCGCACACAGACACACACACAGACACACACACACAAACATAGATGAACATACACTCTCAACACCTGCTTTTTGTTACCATGTGGAGCACATGTTAGTGCAAACATTTTGTTTGTTTTTTGTGTTGTGGTTTTGGAGCAGTGAGAGCACATCTTATTGTTTAATAAACTGCTTATCTGTCTGATCACTGAGATAGCTTTGACTTGGAATTAAGTTGTATATAAAAAAAGAAATAACTTTGATGTAGTTAAACTACTTTTGCCATGTTGCTGTAGCTAAGCTTGCTACATTTCTCTGGGTAGGGATATAGAGTAACTGGTAGCTTAGCTCACTTTTACACTTTACATTAAGATGTATATTGTTTTGTCTTTGTCCACAGGAGTGGGCGTTTCTCTTGTGAACCAGCGGAAGGATTGACGTCTCTCACGGAGCCTCCTAAAGGCCCGGGCTTTGGTGTCAGAGCAGACTTGTAGACATTTCCAACTACTGTCTGCTTTCTTTTTCAAAAGCAACTTGTCCATGACGCTGACGTAATGTACAACGCAAACATACTGTGTAAATAAATTGTTCATATACCTGTGCTGCCAGTGTTATTGTGTGGACATGTGTTTTAACAAGGAAAAGTACTTAAATGGCACTGTTTTTTTCATGTTTGTATTTTTCAGACACAACATTAATCTGGCTCACTTAGTGAAACAAATAGATATAATTATAAATTGACTAGAAATCATTTTTTGTACATGGAGAATACATTTAGATATCATCTCGCTTATCATATTATGCAGTATAAAACATTTCCATTATCGGTGCCACTTATTCTCAAGCAATCAAAAACCGCATACTCAGCATAAAGTGTGTTTTATAGTCATTAATATGACAAGTTAGACTTGCTGTAATTGTTGGAATAAGTAAATGCATGGCCATGAATTCTTTACAAATCTTATTTCCCTCAGTCTTGTGCAACTGTGACATGAAATATCAAATACTTCCAGAACTGTCCCACACAACAGCAGTTGCATAAAAACACAAAACGTAGCCACAAGAATATTAACAATATGGCCAGATTTCATCAAGCCATCTTGTCAGCTGACAAATACACAACACTCAGAATCCTTGAGCTGTTTTGTACATGATGTATTGTTTCATTCAAACAGTCCATTCATTTTCTGGTTACAATAAAGGGAAAAGGAAAAGCTGCAAATCACTGCAACTGAGACATTTAAACAAGCAAAAATAATGACGTTTAGAAAACAAATCAGTTTAATAACAGATGTTTCTGTTAGTTGATCAATTACCATAGCTGAATTTATTTTGTGTTTCAGCTAATTGAACAAGGATTTTTTTACATTACATTACATGTCATTTAGCAGACGCTTTTATCCAAAGCGACTTACAATGGAATTGAGTACAGTCAGCGAGGGGCTGAATCGAACTTGCGACCATGATGTTTTTCGCACATAGGGTACTGAGCCACTCCACCCCTTTTGCATTTAATATTTATAATTACAAGATATGATATTGCTGATACAATTTTTTTTCTAGTCGATGCTGAACTTTGGAAATCAGTGGAGCAGGGACCTGATCTGTAATGCCAATATTTTTGGCCTATTTCCTCCATTTGGAATGAAACATTTGGATATTGACAAAAACAAACAAATTGCTTAAATTAACATTTATTGTAAAACAAAATCGTAACATAACAAAAATC
Organism: Solea senegalensis; assembly: GCF_019176455.1. Classification (NCBI taxonomy): domain Eukaryota; kingdom Metazoa; phylum Chordata; class Actinopteri; order Pleuronectiformes; family Soleidae; genus Solea; species Solea senegalensis. The sequence continues at coordinate 42,019,715 of NC_058021.1, read as the reverse complement.
ATGTATAAATGAGATTTTAACTACATGAAATGGGTCGTAACTTTACTTGAATTATCAGTATTTCTCACGTTTATGAGACGTTGTCTACAAATGAGTAAGTATTTAAGTCCATTAGGTTAACTGAGACCTTTAATTATTAACTCATATTAACATTTTGTTAAATGGCAAAGGTTACTCTTAAATAAACGTGAAGATAGCCAGACATGCATCAAGTTTGTAGTTTTATGAGAAATCAACAGAGCTCTCCACATGCTAATGCAACTGTCACTTTAGGCCCGCCCGGTGGCGTTTTCGTGTCTCGCCTGTCTGTTCCCCCTCCCCCACACCACCCTGAACCTGTAACATGACGCAACAACACGCATGCGCGTGATGTTGCAATTCCGCCATAATGGAAATACCACTGCGCCACCAATTCAAAGAAGAGTTGGTCGCACAGTGCGAATAAACGATCATCTCGAAACTGAGATAGAAATCAAACTGGTCAAAATGCGTGGCTGCATCAGTTTCTTTTCGACCGACATTCAGCCGTAAACCTCGGACGTGAGCTCCGACAAAGTTCGCACTGACCGCAACGGAAAAGATGACGTCAAGTACCCATTACCGTGCTCCTGCGCTTGTCCTTTCAGCCCATGTTAGCGCGACAAAACGCCACGAACACGATGCGCACTCTTCTATCCTATCTATATATGAACTAGGAGACTATTGTCGCATTAAAAGCGCGGACTTGTAAAATAAATGGTTCGACACATACCCGTCTTTACAGTCTCTCCAGCGAACGGAGACCTTATAAGCTGTATGGCTCTCGTGCGGTCACGTGACGCCCCTCGGCCAATGAGAGCGACGCTCGCGTGTTTTGCTAGGCTTTTCTCGGGGAGGACGGGAGACGAAAGGCTGGGATGTTTTCAAACCAGAGATGAACGTCACACCGCCGTAGTCTGCTTCAAGTCATAGATCTTTAGGAAAATAGCAATATATCGCTCGCAGTATCACGTATAGCTGAACGCGCACGAGACGGAGGCAACACGTAACACCCTTTGAAGGTAAGCACAAACGTGGGTTTGTTGTATAAGTGCGGTGTGAATCCCCGGTTAACATTAGCCATCTGGCTTCAGCGAGCGGGCTAGCGCGTCGGGTTAACTTGACGTAAAGTGCGTGCTAAAATGGAACGTTATGTGTTTGCAGGGACTCGGTATTGTCGTGCGCCACGTGCGATACGCGGTACAGTCTTGGAGGTTCTCAGTGGCGTGTGCTCTCATGTATGGCCTCTCGTCTCTACTTTGGAAGCGATAGCTTAGAGAGCGGAGACAAAAAATGTCGGGGCGAAGCGGTGAGACGTTAAGCTCCAGCCTGTCACAGTGATAGTGAAGGGAGAGCTAGCTAGCTAGATTAGGCGCTGGGGGAGGGGAGGAGGAGGAGGGGGGAGAGACTAACGGCGAGGGCAGCTAAGGGGCTGCAGTGTGCTTTTGTCTCAGCCTGCACTGCTCTCTCTCTCTGTTGAAGTATTATTGCTGCTACTGCTGCAACCCTGCACCCTGAATATCTACATCCTCGTGTTATTCAACACGTTAACTCGTGGCGGCCAGTTTCACAACATGAACCAGTGATGCGTTGGTCCACGTCTAAATTGTCTTTTTAGCGCCCAGCAGCATATTGTTGAAGGCAAACACAAGCGCGACATTACTGTGAGGTGGTGGGTGGTGTTGTCTGCAATGATCTGGCCAAGGCCACGGTTTATTTACATGCAGGAACACAACCAGTTTCCGACAGGCTGACTACTCAAATGTAGAGTAGGTTATTATTACTAGTATTGTTATTATTTAATAGCACTACTTCATTAATGCATATAAGGAAGTAGCTTAGCTTGAATAACCGAGGGCTTTGCGCCTCCCAGCCTGTGACTGACATTTTGGGGGGTGTGTTGCCTTACTACAAAAGCTGCCTGTTATTAGATGGCTGGTGATTCAACGACCGCTCTGAAGCAACAAAAAAGGTCAGACTAAAATGTTTAAATGGTGCCCTTTTAGTGGCCATAGCCACCACAATTACGTACTTCTTGCAGTGTAAATACAGGGAGGGAGAGAAATGCCATGTACACAGAGCAGCACAATAAAATCACTCGTGGCAAATATATTTTTTTTCAACAATTTGCATTCACATTTTCGATTTCATATTCATTTCCTATACACGATATTTAATCGTATTTAAACCAAGAATTTGTATCAAGACAACGACACCTTTTATATCTTGAACTCGGTGTATCTTGTGTCATTTAATTAGGGCTGCAACTAACCATTATTTTCGCAATCTGAGAACTGTTTTTGCGATTAACTGTTATGACCGTTGAAAATGTTGATCGGTGTTTCCTCAAACCCTGAAATGATGTTCTTAAATTCACAAACAAATTATTAAGTTTTCTTTGTCATATGGTAGAAACAAGACAGAAACTATTCACATTTAAGAAGCTGGAAGAATAGAGAACTTGTTTTAATTATAAAAAACACTCAAACCAAATATCTGATTATCGGGATAGCTGATGAGTGACTATTTGTTGCAGTCCTAGCTGAGCCTAAAAGTGTTGTTTTCATATTAAAAGCAAGCGTTGTATTATAAGTTAGGGTGGGGTAGCTCGTTGGTTTGGACCGGTACCCCTGTGTGCAGAGACATCATGGTCACAGGTTCAACTCCACCCCTGGCAGGTTGTGCTTAATTCCCTTGTAAGTCGCTTTGGATAAAAGCGCACATGTGACATTGGGGTGCACTAGGCGTGTGCATGCCGTGCAAACTGGAAGCTATAATTATAATGTGTGCTTGTTTGCTTGGTTTCAGAAAGCATGACAAGGCCAAACTGAAAGTGATGATTTTATTGTTTTTTTGCTCACAGCTGATACAGTACAGTCCGTGGGTACCTGTGGCATGTCCGTTTCTGCCCACCTAGACAAAAAATGCAACCATAGAGGTTTTAAACAAAACGGGAGTCCACCAGCGTTATGTGATGAAATTGACCAGGGGCTTTGAATGCATCTTGTTAGCTGCTCCTCTTAGTTCAACCCTGTGAACCCTCCCATCATATATTCTATTAGGGGTTTTGCTTAAAATGCTCATCCTTTATTAAAACCAGATAACTGGTGAGATAATATTATCAGCGTGATAACGGTATCGGCCGATATTGGCTTTAAAATGTTAAATCCCCTAATATGATTAGAACAGTTGACTGAATAGGTTGCTACCCCCTTGACTTCTATGCAGAAAATGTATATCTATATCTGCTGCGATGTGCATGCGTTCTAAGACACATGACTGTGTATTTAAGGACATTAAGGCTCAAAATATTATTATTGCGCAATAATGTTTGCAATAGCAAAATGGCTGGCGATGTGGACAGGTAAACAACTGTGGGATGAAGTTTATGTGAATTCAAAGCTGTTAAGGCCGTCTGACTGTATATTTATCCCAGGTTTTTGGAGTCATTTTCTAGCAAATGGGAATGTTTACTGCCATCAGTTTGATATGTTTACGGGAAAACTGTTGTTTTAATCAAGATTGCATGTAATGTAAAGTAGTATAATTAATAGTATGCAATGCTAAATCTGCATTTTGGTAAGGGGGTGCACGAGGAGAGAGAGGCCACAGCGCCCCTGTTACCTGATTTATACAAATCCTGAGTTTGTGTTAGCTGTGAAACATTATGTCTTGTTTAGGGCAAAATCAGAGAAAGCTCAAAATATAGAATCCCGCTTGTTCATTAAGGGCACTACTAACAGTTCACCATTTGGTGACCAAAAATGCTGTTGAGGTGCCTCTCGACAGCATTAATATAAAAGCTGCTGTCCATGGTGATGGAGAGCACTGACTCATGAGTACGATTTCCTCTCCTCATCTGCGCTTCGGTCGTTTTGAGAATTATATCTTTCAGCTCCCACTCCTCGTCTATGGAACGTGCGGTGACTGTCGCATACACCTCCGTGGCAACTCTGTCGCTGACGGTCATGCGGCTAAGAGCCGTGTACCTTGGCTTGGATGAAGTCTTTGAAACCGGACCGCTGCGAGATATTTATCAGTCTCATGTCGTTGCAAATAAAGCATACCAGTTTATCCGTAAACCCCACCATGTTGAGGGAGGCAAAAAAGACGCAAGTCTTGCCTGCTCTGACTTAAAAAGTGGTGACCTTCGTGGGTGTTTTATCGCCGTCAACCATTTCTGACTGAACATGAGATTGTTGCGATTCATAAAACGTTATTGTTCTGCATGGGCCGTATGTGAGCAAAGCATTTTTCACACAGAGGAAAGAGGGCCGGGCCTCCGTCGCCACGTTTTAACACGTGTATTAAAAAAAATACACATTGGAATAGTAATTGCAGCATTTGATTATCATTGATTTTTTTTAATATTCAAATTATATTCGATTCCCGACATTCGTTCCAACAGCCCTAGTCAGAATATAGAAACGAGATATACCATAATAGGTGACTGTGTCTTGAGTCGATATCTAGTAAAACCGCTTATGTTCAAATGTTTCATTTATAACCACAATGTAGGAAGAATGAAAAATCTTAAACCACACTCTTCTTAGGCATTTAATGAGGGTTTATTTTATTATATTATATTATTGAATATTGGTTGGATCCTGTATGTTTGGGTTTTGATTACCACGGCATTTAACCATAGAAAAGTTAACTGTTATGGCTATAGAACTGTAACAATTAGCTTTAGTAACACTGCTTTGTTGTAAATTATGAATTACACAGAATGTCTTCATGTTATAGTCAATTGCTCAAATAAACCAGTTGGACAACAAGAAACTGATATATTCTTCTGACATTTTATAGATTGGTCTGACGAAACATGAATAAAATATGTAGATGTTGCATATTTTCATACTAACTATGTTGATGATGGTCTCTAGGGGGGTTGAATCTAATACTGATCGACCTTCAAAAGCAAAGGTGGAATCAAGGATTTAACCACCATTGGTTGGCCACTGCTGATTTTGGGTGACCCATTGACCAAACGTGAACCGCTGCATTAAAACATATTTTTAAAAACAATTTTGATAAAATAATAATATAATTAGTTGTTTTCCCTTTAAAATATACATTTAATTTAAAGGTGACAGAATGCTTGTATCACACATATATGTTAGTTATGGAGGTCTCCTTACATATATTAACTTGTTTTCATGATTAAAAACCTCCTAATCGCTGCAAACGAGCCGATCAAAATATCTCCTCACTGACGCTTTCGTCAGCCGCGCTGTTTCAGACCAAAACCACACCCCCAGAACGTGGACTGTGTTGTGAGAGCTTTCCCACTGTCCTGTGATTAGCCAGGTACCTGGAAGTGACGTAATAGATAGGCCAGCTCTCAGATACACAGCTCCCCCTCTGGCACGGTGGATGCTCTGCATCTCAGCAGCTACAATGAGAGTAGCTCTTCTTCTTCTGCGGTTGAATGTACGCAACCGGATGTGCCCGAACTAGTGCCCGCACCAGGAGGCGCTACGGTGGTGAGAGGAGTGGTGAGGATTTTTGATGACGACATCAAATTAAGGAAGTGCCGATCCGCTTCGCAGAGCCCAGGAAAACAATACAACACTATTTTCTCAGCAGTGGCTGAACTGTTTGTTCTGAAACTTTAGGGTTTCATAAACGAGGTAATGACGCAGATACACGCAAAAACGCAGCGTTAATTGGAGCTTCCGGTCTATGTGGGCTTTACGGGAAGAGGTCACGTGATCTCATAGACCCACTAGCGGCCATGTTACACTGAATTCTGCCTATTGCTGTTATTATTTCTAACGTCGTCTTCTCTGTTTTGTTGGTGTAATGTCAAATTTAAAGCATTGAAAAGTTCTGTGCCTGAAAACTTTGAGCCCTGTTGTTGATGGCATTGTGTTTGAAAATTAAATACTATTAGGTGGACTATATTTCATAATTATAAAAAATATGTAAATTAAAGTGACGGATAAAAATAGACTGACAGATTTTTTTACAACCCTATCTGTCAAAATGACGGACAGCCAGAAAGTGTAGTGCAACCACTGATCCCAATATATCATATTGTACTGTCACCCATGTATTGGGATATGCATAAACGTCCTAACAGCCACAAAACAGCCCTAATTATCATGCAGTGTAATGTCATGTCCATTCACTATTAAAAAATCCCCCCCCAAAAAATAACCAGGAGAACGATCTTTAGTTGGAATGACTGGCAGCAATTTTAATGTCAGCTGTCTGATGAAGTAAGTGTTATATGTACACAATACACAGCTCACATGTAAGCAGATGGTGGCTGTGACCATCCATTTAACCAGAGAGGCTGTGACTACCTTCCATCATGGACAACAGTTTTTCTCCTTTGAGCATCGGGGCATTTCTGGTCATGCTAATTGCCTCTTTAGCTTTGTCACATGGTATCTTTGTTAGTATATTAAGTGCCATATGGCACTGCAACAACTCCTGTTAAAATACTGCTGTCAGTGTCTATACCTTTGACTGTCATGGGCATTGTTGCTATACCACCATTAAACCATCATTAAATCACCCTTCACACCACATTTAGAGAATTAATTTTAACCAACAGCCAGAGTTCAACCTTGACACAACTTTCACAAACCACTTGGCAAGTGCCATCTTAGTCTAACATATTCCAACACCACTGTGTGACCTGTTCTGCAACAGCTTTGCCAGAATTAGTGAGGTTAATTTCCTCATCTTTTTTAGCAGTGTTTCCTTGGCTGAGTCATGTTTTTCTTCATCTCAAAAGCTTTATTTTACTCTGTTTTTCATCTCACTTTCACACACAAGATTTGGTTTTATTACACCAACACACTGCACAGGGAGTGTGGGTATACATTTGTCATTTGCAGATATATATCATTTTTTGCAAGTCTCTGGTTTTGCATTCTCTCTGTCCCTAACTCTGCATTGTTAAAGCATGTACTGTACTATCATACATACAGTACAGTATCAAATGGATCAGTTGTTGGTTCACTTTAAAAAGTCTAGTCTACTGCAATATAATGTGAAGAAACAAAATTATAATCTTTGATTGAATTTCATAACTTTTGCAGCATTAAGCACCACAGGGGGCATGATGATCGAGGGACACGCTCACACATGCCATTTCTCACACTGATAAGTGATAAAAGTCATCGCACATAAATTAATAATCTATGAATCGATGATGTGAAGGCAGATTGCCCTGCGTAGTTCATTCATACAGCGACCTGGAAATTACCGTGGCCGGAAAAATTAGCTCATATTATCTATCGAGTGAATTGTTACTAGTTATTATTAATCGAATTAATTGATTTATTGCCTATTGCGACAGGCCTACGTTTGCTTACATTATTTTGTCAATTTTTCTCAATTAACCGTTGTTGTTTGGTCTGTGAAATGTCAGAAAACATTTAATTGGTTCCCAGTCCTTAAAAAGATTCTCTTAAAATGTCAGTTATTCTTGTTATACTGAGCAAATAAAGCAGAAAATATTTACATATAATATTGTTATTTATTTAAAAAAAAAACACAAGTTGGCGACTTTTTTAGTAATCGATTCATCGACTAATTGTTGCAGTCCTAAAATGATAACCATATTATTGAATTATAGTCTGCAAACATTGCACTTGTAAACACTGACAGAAAATTGTCTGTCCAGTCCTGCTGTGGTGGTGGTCCAAAGCTAATCATGATATGCCTCCAAGGTTTAGAACGTGAGAGTTAAAAATATTTTCTCTGTCTGCCTTGCCAACATTCTAGCACAAAAATCTTTTTAATTTCCAACAGATCATAAAAATCCGCTGAGGGAGGGTTCTGCAGTCACATCACTTTTACAGGTGTGCAAAAAAGCACACATACTACACTTAGTACGTGTGTGAGGCGCATAATGGCTGGTTTGTTGTGAAGTACCATTTACACTGTTCGCACAGCCTGAATTACAGCTACGCTTAATTTAGAAAATAATTTAGGAAATTTGCTACTCGTGTCAGTGTAATTGCTTGGTAAACACCACCACAGAGAGGGCCAAGTGTATTTGTAAGTGCTAAGTAACATACCATAGCCTTTTCAGAATATATGAGGACCTCAGCTAGAGAATAAGGTGTTGTCCGAGGGTAAGGACATGCATCAATCTCAAAAGTATATATACTTTTCATTGTGATTGATTTAAAAAAACAACAAGATTTTAGGATAAATGAATCAGATAAATATGCTTGGTCATCTTGTTTTTGTCAATAATTTGCAGCAGTGTCGGAACAGAAACAGTTATAAGAACTTGCATGTTTTTGAAAGCATAAGTAGACTAAACAAAAAGTAGAATGGTGATCCAGGACTGGCAATATGTAGATATTAGAGCTGAAACAATGAATCGATTATTAATCAATTACTAAATTAATCAACAAATATTTTGGAGTTCTGATTGTTTAAGCTTCTTAAATGTGAATATTTTCTTAATTTCTTTGCTCTGGATAACAAAGAAATCCTTAAAAGTTAATCATTTATTATTATTATTATTAGTAGTAGTAGTAGTAGTAGTATTCTGGTTTGTGGACAAAACAAGACATTTGAGAACATCATTTCCAGGTTTGACGAACACAGATCAACATTTGTTAAGGTTTTTTTGTGGACCAAATGATTAATCGAGAAAATAATCGACAGATTAATTGATTATGAAAATAATCGGTAGTTGCAGCTCTAGTAGATATTATACATGTGTATCATGACATGAGACGAGATACTGTCTTCCATTTTCATATCATGATAGGGCGTTTGCGATTACTTTTCCTGGTTTGATGTGTGTGTGTGTGTGTGTGTATGTGTGTGTGTGTGTGTATATATATTGATGAAAAAATACGTGGACTTGACAAAAAAGTCACTTAATTACACTTCTTTAATTAAAAGCTCAAGTATTTGTGTTATAGCAACATATATTTATGTGCAATTTTTGTTCCTAACACATACATATTCATCATTGAACATAAAGAGCCATAGAAATAAAGCAGGTATTATCTGAAATGAAAGGTAATAACTCTCCTTTGAAAAGCACTGACATCTCATTCATGAGTCCATGAGTTCCCATATCACCCAGCCTTATGTTGACCATCACAATTATGTAAAAAGCTTTACATTCACGTGAAAGGTTGTCATTTTATGTGGAAAGATAGAAATGTATATGAATATCACATACTATGATCATTTGCTTTAGACGTGCCTTGCACAGTGAGGTTCTGTGTTTTAAGTCATCATGCAGCATTTTATTTGTAGCAGAGCTAATTCTGGCTCTGGTAATGATGTGAAATGATCACTTGTGTATTGGCCTTTTACTTTTAACATAATGCATTGAATGCAGGTCGTCTTTTCTCTTTTTGAGTGAATACTGCAAAGCCTGATCCTCAGGGAAACCACCCAAAACGGTCATTGTTTTTGTTTAACTCTTATGCTCTATCAGATTGCTAACCAGTTTGTGTTTGGACTTTTTTTAAATGTTGTTTTCATCAAGGTATGTTTCTTTAATTTGGGAAGAAATATTTGGTCTGTGTACAGCAAAACTCAAAAATAAAAGATGAAACTTTCGGGGGATTGAGGTTATAACCCAAGAAAGAAATGATTTGTAAATGTGCAATATGGATACTGATTGAACTCCCAACTCCCCAAACACAGTTGCTGGATACAATAGGTAGGGGAATGCATTGACACTGTGGGAAATTGAGTGACCTTGGCAGAGGTTTGAACTCTAAATGCTTGCTTTCTATAGCTAAGTTATGTTGAAGTTAAATTAGTAAGTAAAATAATGTAAGGAAAGGAATGTAGCATCACCTACTGCTTTGTTGCATTCTCCCTCCAGATTGTGCACTCGTACGTCATGTTCCATGTAACCTGCAGACACGGCCATCGGGCACAGCGTACACCCTGCCTATCAAGTAAAGATACTGTTTGGGCTTTACCGTTCCAAACCGTACCGTACTACTGTACCAAACTGTTCCATGATGGAAACAAGGCTGTAGCTCTTCTTGGCTCAACATTGGACTGTTTTAAATTTGCAAAGCCTCCCCAGAGCACTTTTAATGTACATTGACTTTTTAATATTATTTTCTTTTTAATTGCTTTATAATGTAGGAGTTTCATAACCAGATAAGACCATATATCTCTACTTTATGACTAAAAATGGTGGAAATCATCTAGATATGGGTGGGTATACTAAGCTTAGCATCAGCTTGCAGAAGTTTCATCTAAGGCTAATTTTTCTAATCTAATTTTTCAGCTTTGTAAATATATTAGATTTTCTGGTTTATTTGCTCCGACCGTAGGTGTGAACGTGAGAGTGAATGGTTGTTTGTGTCTGTGTCCCTGTGATGGACTGGCGAACTGTCCAGGGTGTGACCCCGCATATCACCCTAAGTCAGCTGAGATTGGCACAGCACCCCCGCGACCCTCCTGTGGAGGATAAAGCTGTAGAAAATGGATGGATGGATATTTTTTTTGCTCCACATAACAAAGAATCATTAAAGTGAATAATTCTGACATTTGAGAACATGGTTATTTCCAGGTTTCTAAAACACTGATCAACATTTATGGACCAAACCAATCATTGATTATGAAAATACTGATGAGTTGCAGCCCTAGTTTTATCTTCAGAGACTGTTTTAAAAAAAGAATAAAGTCAGCTGGGACATCGGTCTACCTTTTTAGACACACAATAATGATCGAATGGAAGGTGCAATGCTAACATTCAGGTTCGGTGTGACCACAGCTTTACACATTGTAACTATTTCATTAAGAACAGAAATGTTTTTTAGCAGTTGTGTTGAATGGCAGTCATGTTCACAATTCAGTCTGTGCGGGTTAGTGATAAACTAGCCAAGTGCTAGAGAAATCTCTGCATAGCCAATCACTCTTTGCCGATGAATACATTAATTCAGTATTTTTCAGAAAGTAAATAATTACTCAAAGCAGTTATTCTTTAACTTCGGTAACTTGTTCAAACATGTGTCTGTTTGCTTTAATTAGTTTCTCTCAATAATAAGCACTGCAAAGTATTCTATTGCATCAGTGACCTACTGTACATGAACAAATGAGAAGTGTTTTTTTATATACAGTTTATTTGCAGTTAACCTGGTGACAGTATGACTTGTTTATCTGCAAGATCTTAGAAACCCTGCAACTAATCTTCATGCTGCATGACCATTCTGCATACGTATTTTTTCCTCCACGTTTGAAGATGGAGATGCTTTGTCAGCCTTTACACACTGGCCTTGCTGCTGCTGCTTTCACTGCAAAGCTGTGGGTTTGGCACCACACTCAGCAGCCATGTGTGGGGCTTGTGATCAGATCAAGTGTAATAGGTTGCGGCAGGTGTAGGAGTCATGTCTCGAATATCGCAACGAGAAACTTCCCCTCTTTTAGTTTATAGACCCGCTCATTTCTCATGTTCGAACCCAGTGGATAGGAATTCTTCGTGAATGTGACACCTTGTCTGCTGCTGCTGTTATTACATTGTATTTGTATTTGTATTACTTGGATTACTTACTTGCAGTTCAATTCAATTCATCAGGTTGCAGTTCATCCTGAATTTTCTATATACTAATGTACATGTGTTTTTTTTAAATCAAAAATGAGAAGGGATCTCATAAATATTTACCTAAATATGAATTTCATATTCATCCACAACAAAACTAGTGCTTCTGCACTGGATTTGCAGCTTCTAGCAACTGAAAGATTACAATAACAAGCACTATTATATGTAGGCATGTGTTGATCTGAGTCTGACAGTGTGATGACCTTTGAACCATAGCACCACTACAGTGTTTTTACAATAACATCAATAACAATAGATGTAATGTATTATTTGAAATCTTGATAAATCCAGTTGTTCCACCACTGTTATACAAGCAAGAACAAGTGTATGTTGATGCATGCTGTAGGGGAGGAAATATCTACCACCAAGTAACAATCACTCCCCAAGAAGTATTCTGTCTTTCCAGCGTTAGCAAGAGGTTTTTCAAAGTAAGGTAAAGTAAATATTTATTTAATCTGACTCCATTTAAACAACACATACCTTTACTTTTAAATATTGTTGGGAATTAAAGTTAACCAATCATTTAAAATGTAAACCCTTTAAGAATTCAATCCTATCGTCAGGAAATCTGCCATCGGTCTAGTTCAGTGATAGTTTATATTATAAAAACCACTTTTCCACATAGAAGATTAGCCCTAATGCCGAGGTTGAAGTATTCAGAGGTCGGAAATGTAAACCAACAGTTTACAGGACATGATACTCAATCTTTTCTATTCAACTCAGAGGTGGAGGGTATGAGTGTTAAATCTCACCATATAACTAGACTAAATAAATATTCAATAACAGATTCTTAACAATTTAGAACAAAAGTCTCAACAAGGCAATATTAGATATGAAGGGTTAACATACCAGTTTATTGAAATGTCCAGTAGTAGAAAATACAGCCAGTAAATTGTGTGACACACAGTTGATGTGTGGGAGCTTCTGTTAAGCAGACCCAACTCAACGGTGAATGGGAGCTCTATCCCTTATATCCAAGATATCCCACCAGAATACAGACACTTTACATTTACATATCCATTGTGATTTGCTCAGGAATGCTATTAACGTCTGAGGACCTTTTACTCACCATGGGGTATTTTCACATGACAATTGAGCCACCTTGACTTGTCTACTTCCTGCACTGAGACCATCAGACCTACACACTTCAAATGAGACAGTGTTTACACTCAGAGTGGTGGGACTGTCCCCAACTGATGAGGTTTGAAACTAGTTGATTCATTCATTTACAGATAATCAAAGAGCAGAATGAAGAAGAGTGATGACGTTTCATCTGTTGTCTCCAAGGTGTGGTCTCACTGTCTTACAATGGATACACTTAAGAAAGAAGAGGACGACACAGCGTCACAAATAGATGTAGTAAACAGAACAGAAGGGTTAATGCAATGAGTCTCCGTCCGATGCCTCCATCAGTGCCTCCGAGCACAGCTATGCTTTTGTTGGTTTTTAGCTTGTCTAAGACGACTTCTTCCCCTGCTTCGAAACGCAAAGAGGAGTCCATACAGCAGCACACCATCATGTGCGGTGGACACTGTTGATATGACAGCGCACTGAACGTGGTGCTGAAGAAGAGGGGGAGCGATCCAATCACTATCCGATCACTGAGAACGTGTTCTAATGCCAGGTGAAAAGGGCCTGAGAGAGAGAGAGAGGAAGTGTATGATGGACTCCTGTGTTTACTTTGGGCACACACCTCTTCTCTCTGTAATCTTTGAAAGTAGCTGATGTTGGCGTGTTAATTGTCCGTAGCAGACCTATTTCATTTATTTCAGCACCACTAAGAAGCTAACTCGTGTAGATGTTTGCAAAGGTTCATTTCAACACAGCGTTGCTTTAGCTTTTGTAAATACATGTTAAATCATCTTACAGCACAAACACACATGGAGTTGCATCGATGTGCCGTCATTGCACACATGCAGAATTGTTTGTGTCGGCATCACATTGCACCTTAAAAACTTTCAACAGCCCTACTGTGGATACTGATGGTGTTTGGCTCAGTCATGTGAGTTTGATGCTGTGGTGGCAAAAGAACAAGATCCACGCCATGGTCCTAACCTTCTCTCTGGTCACATCCCTCCCCCAGTCCCTACCCCTTAAGTTTTAACCCATAATCAGCAGTAAAGGCTTCATTGTTCTTGTCCGCTGCCTGGATATCTGATCGTTAACCTACATTCAGAGTGGTGGCAGCAGGGTTCATAAGGCTCTCAGACTCTTGGGTCACTTTTAAACGGCGTGTTTCAGTGAGCCGTGGGCTGAGCTTTTTAGTGCTGCCAGTAAACTTAACCCTATTGCCACAAACATAAAAGACACAAAAGCTTGTTTTATTATTATTTCTGTGTGAGCCATGCCCTGAACCTCTCCCTTGTAAATTTAGGGCTATTCGTGTTTAATGGAATCTGTTAAGTGATGGATGAGGTTGTGAAATAGCTCAGCTCTCAATCTGGTATGAGAACACTTGTTTAGGACACAAAGTAAATTATGTCTGTATTATGTCAGTTTGTATTTTTTGCACATTAAGAAGAAGAAAAGCATTTAAAATGTTCAGTCTTATATTTTGTTTTGAAACGGTGACTCAGGAATACTTCCATCAGTTTTCACAACCGAAAGAGCAAAATGATAAATTCAGCCAGTCGTGGCATTACATATATATATGTATGGTTATGGTTTCATACCAAATAAAATACTTCAGTACGGATCCATTTTTCACTATACAGTGTGAGTACATTCAGTGGCTTTCCTTGAACTATGAAATTGTAACTCTGTTAATCTCCTTAAATCTTTGGCTATGACCAGCCTGACACACTGAGTCCAGAAATGCCGACATAAATGGGCGTCCATGTTAGATCTGTTACTGTGAGCAGACACAGCGGATTGAAAAGATGATGGCGCAGCCTCAAACGTTTGATTTTATCCTCCACTCACCTTTCTCTAATGACACTAATTAGGTGATGTATCGCTTGAGCATCGTCATCGCGATGTGCGATCTCTCTCTCTCTCTCTCAGCTTGAGTTCCCTTCAGTCTCTTCCTTAGAGGTGGAGTTGGGATATCGTGCCTTGTCCCGACATTCTTTGAAAACGGTTGCAACCCATCAACAAGTGAAGGCCAGACACTGGTTGCAGGAGATGTGCTTTGTGTGTCTGGGGTTAGGTTACAGAGAAATGAGCTAATGCCTGGAGGGATCCAGTGTCACTTACTGTTTGTTTGCCCTCAGTTTCAGACAGAAGAAGAACTGCACTGTGCTTTTTGAATCTGGTGCACAGTTAATCTGTAGGATTACTGAAGTACTGCAAGAGATTTTGTGCTCCTCAAACTTTCTTTTTAATATGATCTTAACATAATATTTCATCATGATATCGCAATTAAGATAATATGATGATATTTCACAGATTTCATAGTGTTTGTTTTGATATGAAATGATGCGTTCTTAATAAAATAAACACATGTATGATGCAATATGTAAAATGTATTAATGTCAGACAGAAATAAATCTAATATTTGGTAAATCATGTCGACAACTGTAATTGAAATTCTAAACAAGCTTATATCATTTAATGTTGATTGCAATACATTAAATACTGTGATAATTACAACCAAATACAGACAACAAACATTTAACATTATATTCTGTCCATATTCTATCACCTTGCTCGCAGCTGTGCCACAATCCTCTTCTCTTCACTACATACATTTCTCTCTCCTGTCAGCGTTGTCTGTTACGCCATCACACAGCTTTATCACACTGTGGACCTGAACATTAGTTTTATATGGAGTGAGACATCTCACATTCTGGGAATCCCCCAACATCTCATTCAGTAAACTTCTAAGAGTAAAACAAATGTCCTCACCAACTGTTTTTTATTTTTATCTTTTGCAGTAGTATCCTAAACAGAAGAAGAAGAAGAAGAAGATCCTAAACGGCAGCAAAGTTTAATCAAAGGTATTTTTTTTTATTATCCGTTGTGATGTATTGTTAGTTGGCACATACCCAAAACAACCTCAAGGTAAATTGAATATTTGGTAGCTAAAGATAGAAATTGAGTAATTGTGGGATTTATTATCCGATTAGTTAGTTGGTTACAGCCCGAATAGCAACCACTAGCTTGGCATACTTTTACATTCATCAGTAATTAATCCTGTATTGTACAAAATGAAAAACACCACTTTACGAGGCCTTTAAAATCACATTTATTATTTATTATTTTCTATTTTCTTTTATGCTTTCATTTAAAGACATTAGTAATGAACATAGCCAGCATATAACAAATGTAATGTACTGAATGGAAGGGGGCTTGTTTTGTGAATGGGAGAATCATTGGCTTGGACTATTACATATTTATTATTCATATTTTTTAACATACTATGATGTGATGTATGTACTTGTTGCCAGCAAATAAATAGATGTATAATATAACAGTGCAAACTGGTAGCCAGTTTTGTGATTATTGTGAAGATGGCTGGCTCGTTCCAGGTTATTGTTGCCTCTTCAGTCTGACTCCTGTGCTCTCGTTTATGAGGCCCTTGCACATGGCTTTGTCCTGGTACTCATTATAGATTCAGAGGAGGAGGAGGAGGAGGAGGAGACAGAGGTCTGGAGTCGATGCGTAGCAGAGAAATAGACCTCCCCCATCTTTTAGCTCGAGTGTGCACAGCACCACAACCACGTGACTGACTGTTTACCGTCTTAGCAAATGTAATGAGTGCATTACATTATATTTGAAGAAACCTACATGACCTACATTTGTTATACATTTTCAGATATTCTTAACAAGATTTTATAATTTGTATTAATGTGCATAACATTTGGTGGTGGTGGTGTTGCTGCTGCTGTTCTTGGTGGTGGTGGTGTTGCTGCTGCTGCTGCTGCTGCTGCTGGCAGTGGTGTTGCTGCTGCTGTTGGTGGTGGTGGTGGTGGTGGTGGTGGTGGCGTTACCTCCTTGTCAGGCTTGGCGCTATTATTAGCTCTCCTCCCTCCCGATCCTGTCCTGCATTCACCGGATCAGGTTACCGTACTGTGTGTGCTCCTCGTCCATCTTGGCTAAACCACCACCACCGCCACTGCCACCATACATCTTCACCCTCCTCTAACATGCATCTCCATACCACCCCCCCAAAAAAGCTATACACAACATGGTCCAGGCTGTCCAGCACTGCAGTATTGTTGTGGTTAGTCAGGAACCTGTGGAGTTGAAGTGCAGGAACACTAGGTTATAAATAAACTCAGGGACATCTACGTCTCATAAAGGACCAGCAGTACGGCCAGCACTCTTCACATGGGATGTCACTGACTGAGCTTGACATAGTGCAAGAAGAACTTTTGGAAATTGAACTATATTCTTTTCATTTCCATGTTGTTATCAGGCTTTCTAACCAGTTTATTTAAGTAATTTACCATTAAACAGTTTTTTGTTTTGTTTTATCTTACACAGTGAACTGAGTATCGATAAACAAGCTGCATGTTAAAGATGGAGAAAACCAGTCATCCTGACAAACTCTGGTGGGTTAGGTAGTTGTGGCTATCACTCTGTTTACTTTATGGGATCTCATGAGTTAATGAGTGTCTTTGAACTTCACTAGTCATCAAGGTAGGGGTTTGAGCTGGACTTGAAACAGCCCAGGGATAATGGCAGAGCTAAGAGAGGCTTATGCAGCACTGAGCTGCTCATGAAATGCAGTGAATCTGAATGCCAAACTGGCGTGTGCCCAAATACCTCTGTAATTATAGTCACACCCTCGTCTCCTCGTCTCTGGCCCAGATTGGAGTCCTTTCAGTGTTTTTTTTCTGGTGTGCTCCCGTGCTGTCCATACTGCTTTAGAAGCCACCGACACAAGCCTCTTCACACCAGTGTGTGTTCACTGTGGGCTGCTCAATTCTACCTTTCAGCAGGCTGGATGACAATGCTGCTGCATACTGGCTAACTGCTGACTAACCATAGAGCTTGTTGTCACTGGCCTCAAGCTGTGCAACACTGCTGTGTGTTCCTGTCACCACTAGATCAGCAAAGGTTGTAAAGCTATCTGAAGAAACGCAATATTGGGTTCATTTGAAAGTTGAGTTGTTTTATTAGGGACGGGCATGAGTCTTCGATTATTTGCTTGATTGTAAATAGTTGATCAGTTACTGTCACTATTCATACTGTATTCAAAAACGTGTAAAATGAATGTTTTATCAATGATTGCATTTATAAAAAACATACTCCAGTGACTACCTAATTTGTGGCACATCTATTATCAGAAGGTGGCAGCAGCGGCATTTAGTTACTGGACTCCAAGCTCAACGTGCTGTATATTCCATAGAAGTGATGAAATTTATCAGGTCTTTGTATGCATCCTGTTAGCTGCTACCGTGAACACACTGGGAACCCTGCACCACTTTCACTAGATCTCATGCACTGGTCTTTAGAATATTTGAATATTCGATGTACAGTACCATCGAATATTCTATTAACATAAGTGCTAAAAAATTCTATCCTTATTAATCATGGTGATTTAGTGCTGAAAACAAGTATGAGCTGGAAAGGCAAATTGCATGCGATCCAATATGATTAAATAAGTAATTAGTATGATAGTGTGTGTGTGTGTGTGTGTATATGTATTTATATATATGTGTGTGTGTGTGTGTGTGTATATATATACACACACACACACACATACATATATGTATATCTTAACCCTAACCCTATCTTAAATCTATATCTATCTATATATGTCAAAGTTCTTTTACTTGGAATTGAATGCATGTTGAGAAATGGGGCTGTCCCATTCATTTTGGCAACTGTTGAAAGTTCTAGTACGGAACCTGTATCAGCACCTGTGTACCCCAGTGTGTGTGTGTGTGTGTGTGTGTGTGTGAGAGAGAGAGAGTCAGCGGAGCATGCACTTTCAATAATGGACAGTAATTTTCGTGAGAAGCTAAAATTATAATCATGAAAAAATGCAACTTTGTTCTGAAACATTTAATGGGCGGTTCTTGCTGTTTTTATCCATAATGCTGCTGTGTGAAGCTGTTTTGTTTACTTTGTTGTGTATTTATTTTGCTCAATGAAGAAAATGAACATCTACGTCTTCTGTGACATGAAAAGCATGACAAATATGTTCATTTTGCTACAGAAGAGACAAAAAAGAAAGTTCATATACATTGAACTAACCCTAACCCTTCTGATTTATCCAGCTCTCGTGCTGGAATTTATGATATTCACATAGTTGATAAGGATTTTTGCTAGAAATGCCCGTTCTAATTTGCTAGGCCAAAGGGATGCTATGTCAGATGATATTAAGAGTGTGTAACTGACAGTGTCATTACACTACAGGCTTCTGCTGTGCCCTTCATTGATGCTGCTCTGTGTTACTACGCTGACACTAACCATGCAGAGGGAAGCGTGGTTATGTTGATGAGTAGGCCAGTGTGACACCATGCAGGAACTTCAGAGCCCCTAAAGCTCTGATCTTGCCCTGGGTTGTTGCCTTATATTTGGTCTTTTGGCTACGTCAAATGGAATTTTCAGTAAAATCCCCTCATTACTGATCTGCTCAATTTACATCCTGAAAGGCTGAGTTAACACTTCATAGTAGTATACACAGTCATTCCACTCTGGGGTGAAGTGACATTTCTTTACTCTATGACTCAGACATTTGCAGAAAATCTCGCCCGTAAACAGCCTGAAGGACTGACATTTAATTGTGCTTGTATTTAAAGATGTCTTTCCAGCGTCTGTCTGTTTTCTACCATGTTTAAAAAAAAAATATTGTGCCCTTCATCCACTCAAGACTGTTGTGTTGTCTCTGTGACCAGGTGCATGATGACCCAACGGTGCTGTAGCTGTTACAGCTAGTCAGGAGCCGCACCATGGCCAAACCTGGGAGCGACAGAGATGGAGCCATGGTGGAGAAGCAGGCGGGGAAGAAGGTATGAGAACACAAACACACAGCGGCACTGAACACAGAAATGTCAAGGCTCACATTGTGTATGTATTTAATGTGTTTAAAAATACAAATTATGTCAACATGTACAATGAGACGCAGCGATTTATTGACCCACACAGTCATCATAAAATGGCTTTCCCATGTGTTTTTAGAAGCCTTAAGCGACTGTCCACGTGAAAACGAGTCTAGGTAATTCGCAATGATGCCATAATCCCACCTCTCTCTCACTGTCGTTCTCTTTTTCGTAGTCGTCATCCTCTTGTGTTAGGTAGATAGACTTATGGCAGACATTGTGACATTGTTGTATAGATGCCTAATTATGTTTATTTAAGATGTTGTTGACATGTGTGTTCTTCAAATTAAAGAAATATGGGCTCAGGCATCATTTAAGCATCAACACCATTATAAAAGTATTGGTTTAGCAACTGTATCTGTATCTTGCTCCGCCCTGATGTGAGGAACAACTGGTCATACTACACTAGTGTTCATTGCTGTCATTGTCTTTTTCAAATATTTACTTACTATGCACTGTGTTTGGCTTGCAATGAAATAACATGGGTTTTTAAACCACCCACATTGTTATACAATAATCCCTTTATCTATAAATGAGAAAGACATTTTGCATCTGCTGTTACTTTCAAGGCAGAAGCTCCTCACAACCTCACTACCAGTCTCACAGCTGTGCACAGCTGGCACACTTAACCGAGATCAAAGACGCACCACACTGCTGATTTGTATTTTTATTTTTCCCCCTTTTTGGTGAAATGTATTTTCCTGCACTCACTGAAAAGCTTTGTCTGCACAAACCAGTCAGTGGAACTGTAAGACTTTGTAGTGGAGACACCACAGAATGAACAGCAGTTCCGTATGTTGGAGCTCAGCTGTGTTGTTGAGAGTGCTGTCACTTATGGCACTCACAGTCATAGTGTTGGCTAATGTTGGGGCAGTACACGTGTGAAACTTTAGGGACCTCACAATTCGAGTACGATTCTAAAGCGGTTATATAATTACAAAAAAAGTGTATTAACAGATCCAACATTAAACTTAAGACGGCTCTGAAAGCATTTTGCATCTCGTGCATCTGCCCAACATCATAACGCATGATTTCTGAAAATATACTATATACCATACTATAATATACTACGTTTATATCGGCGCGAATATTGAGATGATTTGTCTCATGTCCTCACACAGAGGAATATTGAGATGATTTGTCTCATGTCCTCACACAGTGACACTGAACATAGGAGCTCAGATTCGCGGCTGAGACGCAGACAGATCGCCGCCATTGTTGTGGGCGAGTGCGTCTGCAGTTATAAAACCAATCAATGATTATTAGACTAAAACATTGAAATGTGCTAATTCTGATATGGTCATGTACTCAAAACAGACGGAGCAACATAACGAAAACAAGTTATCTTAGTGTGTTCATATGATATGTTTGTAGTTAGAGCTGCAACTAACGATTATTTTCATAATCGATTAATCTGTCGATTATTTTCTCGATTCATCGATTAATCGTTTGGTCCATAAAATATCTGAAAACCTTAAAAAATGTTGATTGGTTTTCGTCAAACCTGGAAATGATGATGTTCTCAAATCGGATCAAAAATCTTGTTTTAATCATGAAAAAAGCTTCAAACCGATTAATCGATTATCAAAATAGTTGTCGATTAATTTAGTAATCGATTCATCGATAAATCGTTTCAGCGCTATTTGTAGTCGAGTTGTGATATGAAAACTGTTGCTGTCAAACTTTGTATTTGTCTTTTTTATCACCATCCGCTGCCACACTGTGACGTCTGTGACGTGTTAGAGGACGACTGACTGTAGCTCAACGTAAAATAAAACCACCGACGTACTTTCTGTCTCTTGTGGGTTGAGCTAATCCAAAATACTGAAAACAAGGGGGGTGTTCTCTGCAGACACGCTGTGACCTGTGAAACAGGGGTGCTCTGAAAACACCCCCTTTAGCACTTGGTACATTAAATTAACCAAAGACTGTATGAAATTAACATGGAAGAAAGTCGACTTATCAGAATCTGAGTGGAACCAGAACGTATGGACTCATAAATGGACCGGTGTGGATTCATGATGATTTGCTAAATGTTTCTGTGGTTAACGGCGTCACAAGCCGTTTGTTTGTTTGTTTATCCTGCCCCTCTGGTTGCTGACATGTTGTTGCTCATGGTGGTTGTATTGCTGACGTATTTACATTTTTTTTGTCCAGTTCACTTCTTCCCGGCGTTGTTTAACCACTTCATTGGTTAAGGTGTATTGCATGTAATGACGCAGTGGCACACACTTTGGGTGTCTGTACTGTAAACGCTGAGTTGATTCAGTGTTAAAACGCTACGTTTTTCTTGATTTATTTCCCTGATTATGCCGGTTTCATAATCGTTGAAGAGAGAACCGTGATGCATTGGACAAAAGATCATTTCTCCCTCTGTTAAGCATGTTAAGGGCAGATTGTGTTCCAAGCTCAAGATGTAAGAGCTGCATTGAAGAACTTAGAACTCTGATGATCAATTCATTTTGTTTTACTTTCCCAGTCTTAAATCTACCAGTGTTTAGCTTGCGCTAGTGTGAATAGTGCTTGCACTGATGAAACAGAGTGCTATTTAATTAAAGTCCTTTATTTTTCCACCCATCCATTCTCTATGTTTTTATTTATGTGTGTACTTGTGATTTGTCGTCATTCCTGTGGTTAAGACTCTGTCTCAAAGGTAAATGACCTGGGGACCAAGGAAGGGGCTCAAGTGAAAATAAAATGAGGAAAAACAAGTGTTCAGTTGGGATGGTTGATGAAACCTTAACAATATAGCAATTCTGACATTTGTAAGTCTATATCAAACACATACAGTAAGTAGTGTTGGTTCACGGGCTGCAGGAGAGAAAAAATGAAGTGCCAAGACTTAAGCTTATGATTTTTCATTCGTCCTTTGGCAAAGAATAATGTTTCAGTGAGTCATACTGACGAACCTGCTGCCTGCATGAAAAAATAGAGACACAACACACCCTGTAGTGTGATGATGTGCACTTTGTGTTATATTCCGGCAAGCTTAACTCATCACTGAAATGCTATTGTGCCGGTTATCAGTCTCACTCTGTTCAGTCAACGTTCTCTTAAATATGGTCGCACCTTGGCAGTGTTTCAAGTGTTTCATGTCTCATTCCTTTTCTTTCTCTAACAGAGCAAAGACAAGTTGTCGCCTTTCACCAAAACTCCAAAGCTGGACCGGAGTGAGTTGCTGGGGAAGGAGGGCAAAACCAAGTCTTCCATGAAGCGCAAGCTGTCCTTCACTGCCAGTCCACCCCG
Organism: Solea senegalensis; assembly: GCF_019176455.1. NCBI lineage: Eukaryota > Metazoa > Chordata > Actinopteri > Pleuronectiformes > Soleidae > Solea > Solea senegalensis. Next base: position 41,996,900 of record NC_058021.1, on the reverse strand, counting down.
GACAGAGGAACGAGACTCAGACACTGGTAAAGACCGTTACTGCTCTTCTTCTTTCTCCTCCTCCTCCTCCTCCCTGAACAGTCATGCTGCTGGCTTGCTGCTATGATGCTCACTGCCCCCTGGTGGTGTGTTGTTGAATCATCTCTGTGGGAACTGTTTATAGCTCAAAGGATTTATTATCATGCAATTTTAAGGGTTTTATGAGATTTAGGAAAAATGCAAACAAAAACTATACACTTGAAGAATAGTAGCTAACTGGGGTTGTGTGTGGGTATGTGCGTGCACAATTTTTACACAACAAAAATGCTGTTTAAAACTAGTAAATTGCTTGGTGTAAACTTTTAAAAATCCAGAACATAAATGTTAGGCACTGTTCATATTATGGAGTTGTGAATATTTGGATACTATCTCTGTATAAGTGAGTCGTGTTTGATACCGTTTGAACTTACTCCTTAAGTTCAAGCAGTATTTCCCATTAATTACCAAGACTAAACATTTAGTGAGTCATGCTGACAAACCCTTGACACTATTCATATTATGAAGTTCTTGCCCTTGCAGAAGAGTAGTAAATATTTGGATGGTATCTCAAGCTTTAAATCTGTAGCAATAGAAATGATATCGCAATATATGTAAAACAAAGTGTAATTGGATATAACTTATTTTTACAAATTCTAAAAACAAGAGTTTCCTCTTAATTAACAAGACTGTTTGATGAGCTAATATCTACAATATTACATTCTTTTATTATGGGAACGTTTTTCTTGGTTATGTGTCAGAAGGTACTGAGACACCAGTAAAGATATTTGAGTTTGTATCTTATGTGTTGAGACAGTTGTGTGTCGACCTCTTTCACTGATGTAAATAGATTATGATGTTTAAGTGTATGTTTGGATCAAACTTTAGGCCTAAAATAGTTGATGCAGCCATAATTAGAGTAAGTGATGTATGGTCATGCATTTGACTCACTTGTATTTGCCTTCAGTGATTTTCATTGTGTGGTCCTGGGTTGTTCAAACGGTCAACAGCCCTCAATTTTGAATGTACTGGGCTATAATTTATGTTGCACATATGCTATAAAGCTAAACATTAAAAGTACAGACGGGAGCCTCTCAGGTCCTGTGCTGAGCACTGACCACCGTCTCTAACCTGGATCTCCTCTGCTGTCCTAATCTGTGCGGAGTAAAAGGGTCTGCCTCTGTTCCTGTCTGTGTTTGACTACGTGTTGTGGAGGGTGAGGGGGAGAGTGAGCGTTAATGCAGTGCTTTCCCCACCCTTCCACCCCTACCTCTCTCCCCCCTTCCCCATCCTCTCTGCTTTGCACTGTAGATGACTCAGACCCAGGCCAGTCGAGTGAGACCTGGGGAGAGAGATTAGTGCCGCCCTGCAGGATATACGCAGGTAATCGCTGCGGCCTGAACAAACCCCACCCCCACCACCACCACCACCACCACCACCGTGTCGTCCTCACTCCGAGGCTTGTCACCCACTGTGCACTACTCTGCTGCTGTAAACACACACGCACACATGCATGTGTGTGTGTTCTGGCCATGTTTCTGCACCTGTTGAAGCTCACGCATGTCTTTGTTGGGACACGTTGGGTGGATGGCTGGTGGCTGGCTTCAGAGAATGCTGTCTTCTTTGTCCCCAAACCTCATGCTTTGTCATCTGTTTCTCTGCGTGCTCTACAGATACAAAGGGGAGGAGGAAATCAATGTCACCGCCAAGATTTCAGTGCTGTTACGAGTGGACATGACAATGCTCTGATGGACTCTGAATGAAAACCTTTTCTTGTTTCTGTTGCAGATAAAGATGGACCAGACAAGAAGAAGGTGAAGAAGGAGGCAGGGGGCAAGAAGTCCCAGGCTCCCAACCTTTTGTTTGGTTATCCTCTGTCAGAGCGCAAACAGATGGCTCTCCTCATGCAGATGACTGCCAACAGTCCAGGTTTGTATGCTTCAGCGTGACTCGGTGTATCTACTGTTAGATGAGTCAGGTTTCTTACTCTTAGGGGTTAGGGCAGTATGTAATATCAAATGTTGCTGCGTAACGTGAGTTTTTGTTGTGTTATTTAGGTGTTTTTACAGCGTCTGTGCTGTTTTTAAAGGGGGATTCATTGGCTCCAATAAGATTTTTGCATATTTGAATGCTGAAGTAACCAGGGGTCTCAGTTCCACATTAGTGTAATACTGGAGTGGGAGGATGACATGAGGGCTCCAGTGGCCTCATGTCATGTGGATGGTTGAATGAATGAATGAGGTTGAATATTGAATTAATAAATGAATTAATAATGAATTAATACAAGTTGGCAATATAACACAGTTTTAATTATGCCACTATATCAACTGTTACTTGGGACACCAACAGCACTAACAACACTTAATCATGATTCGCTGCGGTTTTACTTGTGGCTGCTGACGTCTCCTTGAACGTTTTACTGGCGTTTCATAGAGAAAAAAAACGAATTCTAATTAAATTTGCAAACGCACCATTCTGTGATAATGAGTTTTACATCTACATTCACGCTTCCTTATTATGCACATAAAACACACAAACCAGACGCCTGAGTCTGAGAATATGAACCAACATCCCTCCGTTTACAAACCCAGCCCCTTTTCTTTCACTTGGCCCCAGAATGGCCCAATAACTCTTTATCCCCACGTAGAGGACATGTCAGATATTAAACTGATACAACAAAATGGCTGCCTTTTTTCTGTCTGGTGCCGGTTTTTTTAACATGTGAGCTTTCAGCATTAATTAAGTGCTTCCCCACCCCATCTCTCTCTCTCTCACTCTCTCTGGCTCTGTTCAGACTCTACACCCAGTCACCCGTCTCAAACAACACCTGTGCAGAAGAAAGTCCCCAACAGTGCTTCATCCAGACAAAAAGACAAGATCAACAAGAGGAATGAGCGAGGGGAAACGCCCCTTCACATGGCAGCCATCCGGGGAGACGCCAAACAAGTCAAAGAGCTCATTAGCCTCGGCGCTGATGTCAACGTCAAAGACTTTGCAGGTACAGTGGGACGGGATTCTTTCACAGCTGCAGTCGATGACAGCAAAGCAAAGATGATTCCATGTCTTACACCGGTGTGCACATTACTGCATTATCTGTGTCTTTATAAAACAAATGGCTGGTAACAGGCTACTGTTTTCTGCTCTCACTAGGTTGGACTCCTCTCCACGAAGCCTGTAATCTCGGTTATTTTGACGTGGCCAAAGTCTTAATAGCAGCTGGTGCAGAGGTGAACACGCAGGGTTTGGATGACGACACACCACTTCATGACGCTTCCAGCAGCGGACACAAAGATGTAAGAGCTCGTCATGCCATAGTCAATTTAAGATCTCTGATTAAGACTTTTTAACAGTTTGAATTGCGTTTTCTTTTATGAACATCATGTCGTCTTAACTATTTAATGTTTTGTGTAGATTGTAAAGCTCCTACTGCGCCACGGTGGAAATGCCTACCAGGCCAACAAGCGTGGGGAGCGCCCGGTGGACGTGGCAGACTCCCAGGAGCTGGAGCAGCTACTGAAGGGAGAGCTTCCACTGTCGGACCAAGATGACAGCTCTTCAGGTTTGCAGAAATACTGCAGTGTTGGGCTTGACCCTCTTATTACTAGATACATATTAGAATCCTGTGTAGCAGAATGTGCACTTTATTTCAGTAAACAGCCACCAGATGGAGTTGTAAAATGAAATGTCAGCAATGAATTAAGGGGTTTTACCCAAGAGATTTATGTGCTACCTTAAGATTTTCCTTTTTTTAATGTGACGGTAAATAAACTCAACAAAACTCAAAGTTATCAGTCACTTTTTTATCCAGGATGATATTAAATACTGGTTTCTGAGCATGAAAGTATAAAGTAAGTCTTCTCCTCCTCACAGAGTCTGAAGACCCACCATCGGTTAATCCATCGAGTGTGGATGACAACATGGAAGACTCTGATACTGAAAAGGACTCGGATGGCAAACTGGTCATGAAGGCGTCATCATCTGTGCCAGGGCTGGATGAATACGAGTTCAAAGACGAGGAAGAGGAGGAGGATCTCAGTAAAGCCCTGAACGACAGACACATCCTGCGGCGGGAACTCAGGCAGCGGGAGAAGGAGGACAGCGATATGAATCACGTGGCAGGAAAGCAGAGCGGCAAGGGGGATTCCTCCTCCAAGCCCAAAAAGCAAAAAACTTCTCGAGTCCACTGCAGTTCAGATACCTCCAGTGATGAAATGGAAAGCCTTTCAGATAAAAGGAACTCGCCCACCTGCTCTCAGAACTTGGAGCCCCTCAAAGTGGACACAAGATCTAAGAAGGACAATTTTGAGCAAAAAGACAAGGGTAAAGTGAAGAGGAAGAGTAAGAGCCAGAATAAAAACAAGGAAAACCAAGAGGATGGGAAAGAGAATAGCAAAACCCTAGTCCTCTCTTTAGCAGCTGTGTCTGAGAGCACAGAAAAGGGTCGCGAGGAGGACTCCTTCAAGATGTCTTTCAGTCCCAAAGACGACTCGTCGGTTCACCTCTTCCATTTGTCGTCCATTAAATCTCCTAAATTGATTCACACCCTGACGGATAAACAGACACCACTCAAACAGGAGAATACCAAGATGTGTGTTTCCATCAGTGACAGTTCATGTCCGGGAGACGGTGTCAAATACAACCACTACACAGATGCAGACTACTGCACTGAAGGCTCCAGCACTAAAGGGTGTAAGCATAAGGAAAAGAGCAAACATCAACAGAAGGAGTCCAGTGTAGAAGGGGATGACGGCCGTTTGAGCCCATACAAAGATGGCAGCATAGGAAACAGTATAGACAGCACTGAAGGTGCCCTACGCAAGATGGACGTGGACGGCAAGGTGGTGAAGAAGCATAAACTTAAACACAAGGAGAAGGACAAACACCGGAGGGAGTATGAGGCAGAGCGAAGCCGCCACAAGCAGAAGGAGGCCAGGAAAGACGGCCACAGGAATTTGGAGTTTGACAGAGAGTTCTGGAAAGAGAATTTTTTCAAAAGTGATGAGACAGATGAGCCTCTGCCAGTGAAGAAGGAAGGTGAAGACACCAGCTCACTTCAGAAGACCTCTGATTCCTCTCCTGTCAAAGATGAGAGAAATGCAAAGGAGAAACATTCCAGTAGCAAAGAAAAGCGACAAAGAGAAGAGCGAGAAAAAGACAAAGCCGTGAAGAAGGAGCGCAAGGAGGCTGCTGGTAAAGAGGACAAGCTAAAGGATTCAAAACTGAGTGAGCGTGACAAGAGGGTGGACTGCCACGGCTCAGGGCGGATTCCTGAGGAGTCACTGCAGAGTAACAGCATGAAAGAGGAGACGGAAGAGAAACCCATATGTGGGATCACAGCTGATCAAGAACAGCTGGAGCCCTCTGAAAAAAGCTCACGTGAAAAAACTGACAAGAGGCTCCAAGGAAAGGAGAAGGATTGTGATAAAATGGAAAAAAGGCATCCCGACAAGGAAAAAAAGGTTAAAATGGAGCACCCTGACAAAGCTGAACCACAGAATGCAGTGGATCGTTGGAAGGATAAAGAAAGAACAGGAGCAATGTCTTCCCACTCACCTGCAGATAAAAACTACAAAGAGAATGAAAAGCTGAAATCGTTATCGACAACAAAAAGACATGACGACAGCCGGAAAAGTAAAGATAAGTTGGACAAAAAGTCTGACAGGGAGAGGCAGGACAGAGAGCATAGTGTTGGCGATCACAGAGAAAAGGATCGTGCAAACTCTGATAGGAAAGCTAAACCTCTGGACAAGACGCCGGATCATAAATCTGATCGCTCCAAAGAGAAGGACTGTGACCGGAAGAGGAGAGATAAAATCAAAGATGCGTCTCTTCCTTCAAGCTCCAATTTGAAGTTACTTTTAGAAGAGAAGAAGAGCTACCTGTCTGAGAGCAAGTCTTTATCCACAAAATCAAAGGAGGAGGTCGTGAGAACGCCAGAGAAGGATCGAGACCGGAGAGACCGTGACAGAGACTTGGACAGACACAAAGATAAAGACAGACATAAAGACCGCTCCCAGCAAGCAAAGATGAACAAAATCAAACCCAGTGAGATGGATGCAGATAAGGCCAAGTCAAAAGCCTTGCCAGCAACACGAGACACCAAACCAAAACAAAAGAGGCTAGAGAATGACGACTTGATGCAGACCAGCTTTGAGCGCATGCTAAGCTTAAAGGACCAGGAAATTGAGCAGTGGCACCGCAAACATCTGGAGAAAATCAAACAGAAAGAGCGGGAAAGGCAAAAACTGAGACCTCTGGCCGAGCTAGGGAAGTCCAAGCCTAAAGACAGAACCAAGGTCGACCTATGTTTGAGTAAAGAGCTGATGCGCTCAAAAAGCTCAGAAGCCTCTGATGTTCACAGAGGAGATAAACCCCTGAAGGACGGCGCCAGTCCCAGAGCGGTGTCACTCGATGGAAAGAGTCTGCCCTCGATCAGTGCAAAGGTCATGTCAGCAGTGGAAAACTGTCTGACCAGATCCCCCAGACCAGAGGGCGAACGCTGTGGCCTCATGTCCAGGTCTGTGTCCTTAGTCTCTGTCGCTAGCTCAGAAGATTACTGTCAGACTACAACACTAACACCCAGACATGTTGAATATGACTCTGACCTGAATCAGGAAGCCTCCGCGTTCCTTCAGTCTTCCCTCGTCATTCAGGCCACCAGATCTCCATCTGTTCACGATAAAGATTCCAACAGTCTTCCAGATGTGTCGCAAAGTAATCGGACACTGCCATCCAGCAGACACGAGTCTCCCTACCTCAGGGCCATTTTGGACGATGATGCCATCTCATCGGCTGAAGGAAAACTGGCAGAAAATCTGCCAAAATCCAGTCTACCCAGCGAGGAGCTGAGAACAAGGGAGACCTCTGCAGATACAGAAGAGGGCCTCACTACACTTCAACAAAATATGAGTTCAGTGGCTGATCCACTGATGGAGAGAGAGGGGGACTCACCTGACTGCTTAACACCAACAGTGACAAACAAAGATCCTCTGAATAAAAATGTAACTTCACAGTCCAGCATCTCGCAGTGTACTGGCTTTCAACCCAGCTCAACAGAGCAGAAAGCTCTTCCTTCTTCTGAACCTTCCATAATGAAAGATGTCCAGTGTGTGGCAGAAACTTTGCAGGGAGAATGTAGCAGTAAGGACTCTGACCAGTCAGTGCCCACAGCCTCTGCATCTGCTGAGCCGTCAGCGCTCACCAACACAAAAACCTTCCAGCTGAGGGAACCGCTTCCATCCTCTGCTGTGGAGAGCATCATCTGCCAGCAACAAACAGAAACTGGCACCATGCAGGTTTCTGACCCCAAAGACCGAGTTCTTGAGAACACTGATGGACCAGAACCAGAGGGCATGGAAATCGTTCCTGAAATTCTCAAAACAGAAGTGATAGAAGGTCCTGTACCGTCCACCAGCTGTCACATTCCGAGCTCCACTGAAGGGGAGTCTTTACCAGGTTTTAGCGGAGCTAACACTGAGTCTAAATGCCCTCAAGAAGATTTGTGTGTAAATACCCATGACTGTAAGAATTTGAAACCTTCCAGTGACACGGCAAACTCTTGTCTCGATGTTGAGATGGAGAAAAAAGGCAGCACGTCCTGTGCGAGTCCTGAACCCATGGAGGAAGAGACGACCGATGTCCCACAGAGCTTGGACAGTAACAACACTGCTGCTGCATCTGTTACAACAGAAAGCTCACCAGTTGAGGGCAGTGGGGCTACTGAGGGGTCATCTGAATCAAAAGCTGAGTGCTCCTCTGAGGCAATGGAGGTGACGTCTGCTGATGACCAACCTGAATCGTCATCAGCCGGAGATGAGCTGAGTCAAACCTCTGTCCAGCCGGGATCCCAGACTGACATTAGTACTAACACCTCGAGGAGCTCGTCTCCACAGTCTGGAGACCGCGAATCCGACTCTTCAGGCGCCAAGATCAGGGTGCGCTCTTCAGACGAGGATGCCGACCTTCATGTTCCCCACCCACGCAAGAGGAAGATGCCCAAGGTGTTGAACTACCAGTTGTGTTCAGCGACTCAGCAGGAGAAGGAGCGGGACCAACAACAGTCTCTGGCTGCGATAGTGGACTCTATAAAGCTGGAGGAAATCGAACCCTACCAGACCGAGAGAGCCAACCCTTACTATGAGTTCCTCCACATTCGAAAGAAGATCGAGGAGAAGCGTAAAGTGTTGTGCAGTGTCGCCCCCCAACCGCCACAGTATTATGATGAATATGTGACCTTCAATGGATCCTACCTCCTCGATGGGAACCCTCTCAGCAAGCTCTGTATACCAATGGTGAGTTCCATCACATCTTTTTTGGTTTTGTCTCGAGGTTCTGTGGAGGCTACGCTAACGCTAGCAACCGGCATCATCTGTGTGTGTTGTGTTTCTACTCGTAGCTTTGCACTCACTTATTTTGGATTCACAATGAAACCAGTTGAACGGACTGAATGTAACTGTATTAAAAGTTAGTTGTGTTAAAGGTAAAAACAAAAACTAATGTGTTGTTAATTCAAAATAATGTCTTTTGGAAAACAACATTCATTTTTAGCTTGTGTTTCATCACACACACATTTCTTATCTAATGATGGTTATAGCTACATGTTAACATTCATTTGTATCTTGAACCAAAGTTCTGCTGTATATAATAAGATCTGCAGGCCAGAAAGATTAGCACAATAGAAATGATCAGGTTATCAATGAATATTGTGGTAAATGACAAATAAATAATATATAGATAAACTAAACTAGGGCTGGGCGATGTGGGATATCGATCTATCACAATATAAATCAAATCAGTATTTCTGTAAGGCTGTAAGGTATAAATAAAATCTGGACATTTTTAGGCTATATCAACCGGTTGTGTCGGGTTTGTTACCCTCGCCCAGGTGACCCAGCCGGGGCTGATCTGGGCTTCCCTCTTCAGCCAGAGCCACTGATAAATTTGACAGCCCTCTACTTAGCCACTTGCGCTATCCCTAGCTTGGTCAGGACTCTGCAGAGCCCGGACATCCCACTGTTCCCGCCCAGCCTCCTGCACTCCTCCGTCAGCTCCTTGTACTTGGCACATTTGTGCCCTTGAGCTTCCTCCAGGCTCTCTTCCCACGGTAGAGTGAGTCCCACCATGATCCCATGTTTGGTGGAAACAAAAACTATTATGTCAATTCCATTCAATATAATAAATGATTATTATCAATGCCACAGCCTTTAAAGCCGGTAAAGGTCATCACAGATAACTATATGACCACCTGTCTGGTCTCATGTCATGATATAATAACCAGCCCTAATGTAAACCTTTCATTAATCTGAGGCAAAGCATTCAAGGCCATTCTAAGTGTTGGACCGTAAAGTGTGTGTGTGTGATGCAGAAACATATTGATACATAAATTATAGAGATCTATTGTTTTATTCCCTGTCCTTGCATTTAAACTCTAAAACTAAGCAATTACAGTTAATTAGAGATTTCAAATGGGAATAAAATGCTACTTTGATCCAAACACACATGCAGGGAAGTTTCCACAGAGAAAAGTAAACTCACTGAGTGAATCACTGCACAGGCGTGTGCTTTAAGTGCTTTGACCCGTTTCTGTCTCCATTGTTGTGCAGATAACTCCTCCTCCTTCATTACCCGAGCAGCTCAAAGAGATGTTCAAACAACAAGAGGTCGTCCGCATGAAACTGAGACTGCAACACAGCATTGAAAGGGTTTGTACTTCCCTGTTATTCTAAAGGCAGCTCCTCCCCCTCGCTTCTTATTATTAGTTTGTTTGTTTGTCTTCCTCTTTATTGGTGTGTTTTAAACGTTCGCTAGCCTGTATTGCTCAATTAATATAGATTTTTGCACTTTATACTGTTTTTGTGAGCTGCTCTAACAAGTGAATTTTGCCACTGTGGGCTTAATAAAGGTTCATCTAATCTAATCTCACATTAGTTTAACTTGATGTTGTTTCTGCAGGAAAAACTGATCGTTTCAAACGAGCAGGAAGTCTTACGAGTCCATTATCGGGCGGCGAGAACACTAGCCAATCAGACGCTGCCCTTCAGTGCCTGTACGGTTTTACTGGACGCTGAAGTGTACAACATGCCCCAGGAGGTCCAGGTGGGTGAGACAGGTTACACCACAGATGTCTGTCCGTCTGTTTGTCACAGTCTCACATGACATACATAACTAACTACATCTCACCAGCCACCACACACTATAGTTTCTTGTGTTTATCTATTATGTCACTGTCCTTGTTTGTCACACTATCTCACAATTTATAAACAACAGCAACAATAATAATGATAACGATAAAACGAAAACAACAAAAACAGACCTCACTCAGCTAATTAAAGACACTTGATTGTGTTTGATGAGAACGTTGTATTTGCTTTCACAGAGCGATGATGGTAAAACTTCAGTGAGAGACAGATTCAACGCCCGGCAGTTTATGTCCTGGCTTCAAGACGTGGACGACAAGTTTGATAAACTTAAGGTATGTGGCACTGTGGCTTTAGTTATTACTGTGGTTTAAAGATAATATTTTAAATAATATCTTTTAGATAGAATCAGATAAAAATGTTGCTGTATTTTTGACATGTGTATGTTTTGAATGACATACATGAAATGAAGTTTTAATTCATTTAACAAACGTCTCTTCATTTATTCAAAAATATATTAGGTTTTACAGATATGGCTGTAAATGTGACACTTGTTCATCAGGGCGCCCCCTAGAGAAAGACAGAAGTATAGAAGTCAGTTTTGGGTTGGATTGTTTCTGGACGAGCATGATCTCTTGGAGGTGTTCCAGTCTGGTTTTAGAATAGAATAGAAATACTTTATTCATTCCCAAGGGGAAATTGTTTCAACAAAAACCCGTCATAACACACAATCGGCGTTGTTAACGGTTTTCAATGACATCATACTGACCACTGATTCTGGTGACGTCGCTGTGCTTGTCCTGCTGGACCTGACCGCTGCTTTTGATACAGTCGACCAATGTTTCACTGTTTTGTTTACAGCGCCTAGTGGGCATTAGTGGTACCGCACTAGAATGGTTCAGGTCATATCTGGCAGATAGAACTTTGTGTGTAAGGTTTGCTGGTTCTGAATCCTCATCTACTCCCCTGTCATGTGGGGTCCCACAGGGCTCAATTTTAGGGCCCCTGCTCTTTTTTACTTTACTTCCCCTGGGTTCCATTCTTAGGAAACACGATATCTCCTTCCACTGTTACGCTGATGACAGCCAGATTTATGTACCTTTAAAGAGGAAGGAGGCCTCATCTATCGATTCACTTCTTGAGTGTCTTGACGAGATCAAAGCGTGGATGGCCCTGAACTTTTTACATCTTAATGAGAGAAAGACAGAAGTAATAGTGTTTGGACCCAACGGCTCCAGTGAGTCCATCCTGTTGACCTTTGACACAGCATGTAAACACAGCATGTAATGTAATGCCTACAGTCACAAATCTGGGTTTTAAAATGGACTGTGATTTTAAATTGGACCGTCAGATTGGTGCAGTAGTGAAGTCCTCCTTTTTTTCCACTTAAGAAAGTTGACAAAGTTAAAAGCTTTTTTCAGTCAGACGTCCCTCTCACGTCTCCAGCTCGTCCAAAATGATGCGGCACGTCTTCTAACCGGAGCACGTAAGAGTGAACACGTAACGCCTATTTTAGCCTCACTCCACTGGCTGCCTGTGCATTTTAAAATCTTTTATTTGTTTTTAAATCCTTAAATGGTCTTGCCCCGCCCTTCCTCTGTGAGCTGCTTCATCCTCACGCTCCTGGCCTGTCTCTGAGGTCAGCTGATCAGTTCACAATCTTCCACAGCATGTTAGACACGCCCCTTTTAAAACCCATCTTAAAACCCATTTTTACTCTTGGGATTTCGACCCAGTATGAGACGTTGGTTTATTGTTGTATTTATACTTTCTACAGTATTTTATTGTTTGTTGTTTGTTAGGTTGATGATGTCATTTTGATATTTTATTTGTCTTATGTATCTCTGATGTACAGCACTTTGTTTCAGCTGTTTTTAAATAAAGTTGGACTGGACCGAAAGTCAAATGTCAGGCCTAAGTCTAAGTCAGTCCCTGTCTTGGCTGCAAAATTTAATGTGGTTGCTTTGTGTTCATTTCCACCCTCTCTCTATAGACTTGTCTTCTGATGAGGCAACAGCACGAGGCGGCGGCTCTGAACGCTGTGCAGCGTCTGGAGTGGCAGCTCAAACTGCAGGAGCTGGACCCGGCCACCTACAAGTCCACCAGCATCTTCGAAATCCCAGAGTTCTACATCCCGCTGGTGGAGGTCAATGACGACTTTGACCTCACCCCGATATGAGCTGTAGGACAGGAGCGAGCCGCAGACACGAGTGAGCAGCAGACCGCACATTCGAGGACGGGGAAAAGGCAAATGTGAGGCACTTAGAATGTGGCGGCAAAACAAGAGAGCACTTAGATTAAAAGACGATTTTAACTCCAGAACTGTTCTGAGTCCAGACTGACCCGGGTCACCATGAGGACAAGGCAGCGTGGACTCACCAGATAGAAAGGAAAAAAACAAAACAAAACAGGGCACCGAGACCAAACGCTGCGCCAGGAGCTGCAGCAAGAAGCAGCAGCAGCAGCAGAAGAAGAAGCAGCAGCAGCAGCAGCAGCAGAAGAAGAAGCAGCAGAAGAAGAAGAAGCAGCAGCAGCAGGTTACACAGTTTTCAAAAACAAGTGAGTGTTCATACATTGTGTACAGATTGTGCTCTTAATTTTTTTTAACTTATTTTATACATAAAAATGTGCATTTGTAAATAACCATGTAATTATTGTTTTAAACTTGTAAAAAAAAAAAACAAATCCATATTTTGATTGTAAACTGGTTTTGTCTCATGGACCAAAGTTGGTTTTTGTATCGCGTGTCCTCTGTCGTCTGTGATGTTCTTGTTGTCGTTAAAAGCATGTGTTGGCTTTCTCTTGTTTGTTTTTCATTTCTACTCTTTTTCCTCTCGTCTGCCACAGCTGCTGTTTTTTCACTTTGGCGAGTTAATGCTGCGCATGCTTTTTTTTTCATGGACGAAATAGTGAGGTTTACTGAAGTGTTCCAGGTTTTTTCTTTTCCTTTTTTTTTTATTCCACCAGTGTGTAACATCCTCTTTGTGGCCCCGCCCCTCACGTCATTGTCCATTGTGTGTCTTGCACATTAGAGTCTGTTGTGGCTTCCACGGAGAGAGGAAAAAAAAAAACAACAACGTACTTTTACAACGTGAGATCACAACAAATCCTATTTTCTCAACATAATGCCTTTTGAATGATAGTTCTAAAAAAATGTCTATTTTAATATTTACTTGTTACATGACTTGTATATATTTGTAATATATGACTGAATAAATTTTATTTGTTGTGAAATGAACTCTCCTGATTTTAGCTTCACTTCATTTAAAATGTTAGAAACTAATGACAAAGTGAGTCTGCCCTGTTTGTACTTATATAGTATTATATACTTGTTATAGTATTGTGGGTAAGAATGAGCTAAAAACCAACAAACAAAAAACATTAAATGTGTAATATATATGTATATGTGCAGTAGCATGTAACAGGTGCATGAATGTAAATATATTTCATAGATTTGACCAAAACAAGTGAAACTTTTGTGAAAAACGTGTCATTTGTAATTATAATCACTGTCAGAAAGAAAGAAAGAAAGAAAGAAAGAAAGAAAGAAGGACAAGGTGTGTGGAAAAGAAAGTGCCCTGGGCTGCCTGCAGGGGGCGGTAGGGAGACGTCCCTGCCTCTGCTCCATGTCTCCCGGCTGAGTGACGACCCTGCAGCCGGCCTAGTGTCATCGTCGGCGGCGTGTCAGACAGAGATGTCCCGCAGGTTGTTCCACCTGTGTTTGCGTTTTGTCTCGTTACATTATTCACAGCCACTAGATGTCGCTGTGCACAACAAAGTCATCGTCACTGTTACTCAAGTTCAGTAAATGGATGTACGTTGTTGAGGTTTAAAGATGCAGCAGAAAAACTTTAAAACAGTTTCACTTCAGAGTCATTTATTCTAAACAAAGTACTCTCAGATATTTATACTGTAAATACATATTTGCAGCTCTGATCCTGCAAGGTAATATTTTGAATTCAGTACATGTTAACGTATATACGGCGTACATCAAGCTGTCCAAACCATTTTTCATCTGATTATATGGATTATATTTCACAGCAGGTGGATGTGAAAAGTTACGTGAACATAATCTCAAGATAGACGCGTGGATACATCAATGATTTAGTCAGAAGTAAAACAATAAATGAGTAAAACGGAATGGATTCTGAGGCTTTTAATGTTTCATTTATTTATTTATGTTGCATGTGACCCTAATATTCAACCATCATCATCAGAATATTTAAACTTTCTCTGTGACTGTTGTTGTTGTTGTTGCGGCCTTTTGTGACGACGACGCCTGATGAGACACAGGGAAACACCTGTGGAGTGTGTGTGTGTCCCGCTGTGACGCGACACACACACACACACACAGCTTCCGAATCGCCCCCTTTTCTCACCTAATGGGCGAATTCACGACGTCGCTGATAAGAAAGAAAGACTGCAGACAAAGGCCGTGTGGAACACACGAGGACACAAGTCCTCTCACGTGGACTGACCAGAGACAGACACACAGACACGGAGAGAGAGACAGAGTGAGAGTGTGAGACCGAGGCCCGGTGTTTTCACACACACACACACACACACACACACGGCGGATGAGAAAATGGAGTGTGTGCCTTTAAGGCGCCTGACTGCCTGTCGCTTTGTGCTGTGGAGAGAGAGACTGACGCCCTGTGGACGGACACACTGACTGGACACTGGTGCAGCAGCAGCAGCAGCAGCAGAAGAAGAAGAAGCGGCAGAAGAAGAAGAAGAAGAAGAAGAAGAGGAACCACTGAAGCGTCCCGGACAAGTTCAAAGAGAGAGACACAACCACGGCGTCACTTTAAGACGAAAAACAGACACAACATCGTGAACTTTTGGTGAGTTCGTTCTTCATCATTATACTCCACACTGAGTGTGTGCGTCGCTTTTTGTGTTCGTCTCTCTCTCTCTCTCCCTCCCTGTCTCTCTGTGTGTGTGTCTCTCTCTCTTTCTGTGTGTGTGTGTCTCTCTCTTTCTGTGTCTCCCTGTCTCTCTCTCTTGCAGTTAAGTTTTGGTGTTTGTGTTGAAAAAAGGCAAAGAGATGCGCGGATGAGTGAGTGAGTGAGTGAGTGAGTGACATAGAGCGAGAGGAGCTCACGTTGCTCATGTGCAGCAGAGTGTTGACACACAGACACGAGACACAGCAGAAAATAAAGGTGTAGGAAGCTGATGTTGCCAGGTGTGTGTGTGTGTGTGAGAGAGAGAGAGAGTGTGTGTGTGTGTGAAAGTGTGTGAGAAAGTGAGAGAGAGAGAGAGAGAGAGAGTGTGTGTGTGTGTGTGTGTGTGTGTGTGAGAGAGAGAGAGTGAGAGAGACCTATTTTCGGGCATAAACACTGACCTTGTCAGGACCAGCAGTCCTAATGGGGGAGAACCTGATTTCTGAGTGTGGATAGAGTTAAGATTAGAGTTAAGGTTATAGTTAAGCTTAGAGTTAAGGTTAGAGTTAAGGTTTGTTATCTTATCGTGATAAGAAACATTTACACTCAGTTTGTTTTGGTAAATGGTCAAAATGGTTCACGTGTATGTGAGGGATTTATTTTGAAGTAACACCAGCAGCTTCTGTCTTATTCAGGATTCTTTTTTCTTTTCCCAGTGTTCACTAAACATATGTAACATGTTTCTTTTGAACATATTGTGGTTTTTTTGTAACTTTAGATCAGCTGTCTCCTCATGAGGCTCCACCTTATGTCGAGGAATCCTTTGTTTTTGTCCTTTGACCCTGACCTTTGACCTTTGACATAGGTGTTTCCAGTGTTGTGCTGCTGAGCCGCCACCATGAGGCCCGCTCAGCTCGCCCTGCCCGCAGTGTCTGCTGTCACGCTCCTGTTCCTCCTGTCAGGACTGTCCATGAGCTCGGGCTGCAACAAAGCTCTGTGCGCCAGCGACGTCAGCAAGTGCCTCATACAGGTGAGAGGTGTTTACACTAGAATCGATATCAACGCGACACATGACCAGAATATTGACCTGGTCTGACCTGGTCTGACCTGGTCTGACTGAGAGACCAGGTCTCGTGTGCAGTGGTTAGTAGTGTTGCCTCACAGCCAGGAGTGTGGAGTTAGCATGTTCTTGCTACAGTCAAGTGTAGTAAAGCATGCGCGACTGAGAGAAAAAGCGTGTGCGACTTAGTAAAGCGTGTGTGCGAACTAGTAAGCGTGTGGGCAACTTAGCAAGCGTGTGTGTGTGAATGTTAGTAAAGTGCGACTTAGTAAAGCGTGTGTGCTGTTGTGGGCAACTTAGCAGCGTGTGTGCGACTTAGGAAAGCGTGTGCGACTTAGTGAAGCGTGTGCGACTTAGTAAAGTGTGTGCGCAAGCTGTTTTGTCCACAAACCAAAATGATTCACTTTTAATGATTTCTTTGTTATCCAGAGCAAAGAAATGAAGAAAATACTCACATTTAAGAAGTTTAAACGATCATAAATCTCGTTTTAATCATGAAAAAAGATTTGAACCGATTAATTGATCATCAAAATAGTTGTCGACTCATTTAGTAATCGATTAATAATGGATTAATTGTTTCAGCTCTAAGTCAGACATATATTTCCTTCTGTTTTATATCAGGGTTTGTGATATCAGCACGATATCAAAAACCTGAATATCTACTGACATCAGTCCCGTACAGTCATTTTAGACCTTTTAAACTACACATTTGTGTTCAAGCACAGACGTCATTCTCCAACAAATACTCCTACCGTAAAGAAAAAGAACATGACTCAGCCGAAATGCTGTTGCTACATTCTTACAGTCTGTGCTGAGTGAAGCATGTGATATTTTGGATTTTTGGATTGTATCGACTTTTATAATTTTATCTTTTCAATATCCGATCTAGAGATTTTGATCAGTATTGGAACGATAACGGTTTTCTACTTGAACATCAGTAGTTGAATCAGAGGCTAAAATGGCTGCAGAACTTCTTTTGTTTTTTCAAAGGTGATTTTAAAGGTTTGATTGACAGTGGTGTTTAAGAGCAGCTGCATTAACTTTACATCACTGATACATCACAGTTACATCACTGTGACATCACTGTGACATCACTGTTACATCACTGATACATCACAGTTACATCACTGTTACATCACTGATACATCACTGATACATCACAGTTACATCACTGTGACATCACTGATACATCACTGATACATCACTTTACATCACTGCGACGATACATCAGTGACATGTGACATCACTGTGACATCATCGATACATCACTGATACATCACTGTGACATCACAGTTACATCACTGATACATCACTGTGACATCACAGCGACATCACTGATACATCAGTGTGACATCACTGACATGACATCACACATCACGATACATCACTGATACATCACAGTTACATCACTGATACATCACTGTGACATCACTGTTACATCACCATACATCACAGTTACATCACAGTTACATCACCATCACTACATCATGCATCACCATCACTGATACATCACTGACATCACTGATACATCACTGTGACATCACTGTGACATCACTGACTGTGACATCACTGTGACATCACTGACTGTGACATCACTGTGACATCACTGTGACATCACTGTTACATCACTGATACATCACTGTGACATCACAGTTACATCACTGATACATCACTGTTACATCACTGTGACATCACTGTGACATCACTGTGACATCACTGATACATCACTGTGACATCACAGACATCACTGATCACAGTTACATCACTGTTACATCACTGTGACATCACTGTTACATCACTGTTACATCACTGTGACATCACTGATACATCACTGTGACATCACAGTTACATCACAGTTACATCACTGATACATCACTGTGATATCACAGTTACATCACTGTGACATCATTGTAACTGTGGCCAAGTGGAAAGGGAACTTGTCTTGTAACCAAAATGTCGCCGGTTCAAGTCCCCACCATTGCTCCCCGGGCGCTACTCAGTGTGGCAGCCCACTGCTCCTAATTCTAGGATGGGTCAAAATGCAGAGAATAATTTCCCTAAGGGGATTAGTAAAGTATCTAAAATTTAAAAAATTACATCAGTGTGACATCACTGTTACAGCTGATGGAGCAGGATTGTGTGATATTTTATGGTTATTTTACAACTCTGATCTCAACCCATAGGTGGTGTTCATAGAGCCGGGCATTCATGTCAATGATATGAATATGTGTTTATTATGAATACATTAATATTCAGCCTTGTAGATTGAATCGGGAATATGTCCAAATCTGGGGCCTCTTCTGCTACAGTGTTACAACTGTAGACTCTCTCCTGATGTCAGTGAAAGGTCTATGGCTACAGTCAAATGATCTTTGCCTGATTCTTTACAGAAAGGCCAGACTTCAGCAGTCGTACCTGCAGTGGAAATGAAAGAGTTGACAGTGAGATGGAATCTGCTGTGAAGAATGCAGATGCATTCCTCAGATAAGCCGAGGGAGGTATTCATTTTTTCACAGCATGAGCCGCAGAGCAGCGCCTCTGCAAGACTCTGTGAGACTCTGTGAGACTCTTCAAGACTCTGTGAGACTCTGTGAGACTTTGTGAGACTCTTCAAGACTCTGCGAGACTCTGAGACTCTTCAAGACTCTGTGAGACTCTTCAAGACTCTGCGAGACTCTTCAAGACTCTGTGAGACTCTTGAGAGAGACTCTGTGAGACTCTGTGAGACAAGACTCTGTGAGACTCTGAGACTCTGAGACTCTTCAAGACTCTGTGAGACTCTGCGTTATTATTTCAACCTTCTGTCACATTTTCCCTGGTGTCTGGAGCCCGGTGGGTGATGGGGTGAGAGGTGTTGCCCCGCAGTCAACACTTGTACTGTCATGGACTTGTTTTGAGGAAAAGATGAGGGCAGGCGTTGGCTTCCTGTTAAAAAAGTTTTTCCACCACCTGTCAAGTTCAATTTGTGTGTGTGTGTGTGTGTGTGTGTGTGTGTGTGTGTGTGTGTGTGTGTGTTGGCCCTGCCTCTGCCATTAACATCTTTTAAAAACACTGTATTTACCCTCACAAGTGTTCCACCTCTTTGACCTTTGACCTGACTGTCTTGCTGCTAGGCCTTTAAAGCTACAAAGCTAATAAAATAACAACAATCTCCTGTAAGCTCCGCCCCAAAACACTGTGAATCCTCATCTGTGAAAGAACTTTGAATTTTAGCTGGTTTTTCGTGACCTGCCGAGCTTGGAAAAAAAAAACTTATGGGGGATTTATTGTCACCATTGTTGTTCTTACACGTCTCTCACATGATAATCACCATCATCACTGCTACGTCACATACTCAACATGCAAATAGACAATGAAGAAAACAAGAAATCTATTAGAAGAGCATATTTGACATAAGCTAACAGCTAACTCCTTCCAACAGGACTCAAGCATTACAGAAATAACTCACTTTTACTTCCTGGTCCAACTTCAGAGTTCCAGTGTAGATTGAATGCAGCATATTGCTCTTGGGCAAGATACTTAACCCCACCTTGCTGCTGTGCTGGTGAACGTGATAGAAACAGATGCACTGATGAACGTGTGAACGTCAGACGGTCTTGATTGTTGTCAAGACCGTGGTTCACATGCTTGGTAGTGCAGCGGTGAGCGTCCACCAGTAGCTTCACTAGCATAAAATGATCTTCAATCATGAAACCATATTTTCTCGTGACTCTGTTTTGGTAATGACTGACCACAGTTCATTCTCTTGTAGCCATGGTAACACGATTACACTCTATTTTCTGCCTTTTTTGGCTCCAACATCTGCTGCCTCTGGCTTTCATTTGTGTAAAAGCTCAAACATCCTGCAGAACAGAACATCTGTGGCTCGCTCCTCTCCTCTTCTTCTTCACCTCCAGATGTTTTATTTCACCTGATAAATCATTGCTTGGAACAACGAGCTCTGTGGCGTCCTCGACTCGCTTGGCTGTCAGAGGCCGGAGCGATGGTGACTGAAGGAGAAGCTTCTCCACGCTGCTCGTGATTAGTGGCGTCTGCTGCCCAGCGTTCGTTTTTACGCTCCGCTGCCGTCTCAAGTCATTTGTCTGAATTCCCCAAAACCCCTGAGGGTGGGAAAACATGAGGAGTGGAGGAGGGAGAAAAGGGAGGAAAATGGAGGACGGAGGGGAGGTTAAGGTCAGGAGGAGGTGTGTGTGTCCCTGTGGGGAACATGCAGTCCGGCTGTGGTGTTCAGCAGCAGCAGCAGCAGCATGTTCACTGTTTAGTCTTCCTGCAGCTGAGGTTTCACTGATTTCACTGGTTTTCACTCTTAAGCAGTTTAGGTTCAACTTTACCCGGAAGAAGCGAAAGACAAGCGGCCGCGAGGGCGATGTAATCTCATCGAACTCAGGAAGTTGCAGTTGCTGCTATTATTACAGTTACTGATGAAGTGAAATATCTCAAGAAGAAACACACAATGTTTCTTTACACCTGGCATTCAAATGTGTTTTCTATGATCATACAGTGATGCTTTTACACCCGGTAACGTGCGCCTCCGGTGTTTGCTATGTGTGCTATAGTGTACTATCTGCTAATATTCCATCTCTTTTAATACTTTAAGCTTTTCCACTATACACTTCCAGCACGGTTGGGTCTGGTTTTCCGTGACTATAAATAAATATAAAACCTCCTCATGGGCCAAGTCATCATAGCACGTGACACACAAACCAGTGACTGTTGTATGTACTGATTAGAAATCATTAGAAAACCAAGCTAGTCATGACTAGCTTGGTTTTTCCGCTTGAGCTTCTGTACAAACTGTGAACAGCTGATCCGTTCAAAGTTCAAATGAAATAAATCGAATGGACAATTCAGTAAAATACAAACATTTTTAAATGTCCCGAGTCAACATTTGTTTCTTGACTGACGTCATTTTTCCTTCATCATGCAGTGTGACGTACATTAGCCATAAAATATTGTAGTGAACCCTACATTTTGCAACTGGGAACAATTTTATTTTATTCATATCAATTGAAATGTTGCCTGAATGAAAAGACATTCTATTAATAACAACATATTTTTGGGTCGTAGAGTCAGTTTCTGTCTAAATGTTACACACTTGACCATAAAAGGTGATTTTGCTTGATTGTGTGAAACATGAAGTGAATACAGTGTTTAGTTCTTCTAATTCCACCTTTGACACTCACAATGACTCAGGGGATCAGATGTGGATCAGAGGTTTGCAATCCCTCTCTGCTGAGTCATCGAGAGGCTTTTTATCATTCCCTGCGACTGTGTATGTGCTGGAGATGAAACAAGACCAGTAAAAGGAGAGAGAGTGGGAGAGGGGGAGGAAAACAAGGGAGGGAAAGTGTGTTGTGTAGAGGGGGAGCAGCCATGTTCTGTTCTCCAGGTGTTTTCTTTTCCCCCACCGCCCCCCATCACAGCAGTGACCTTGACTGGGAGGAATGTGCTCCCCCTGCAGAGAGAGAGAGAGAGAGAGAGAGAGAGAGAGACAGACTCAGAGAGAGAGAGAGAGAGAGAGAGAGAGAGAGAGAGAGAGAGAGACAGACTCAGAGAGAGAGAGACAGATTCTGTTTCTCTTTGTCCTCGGAGATGAAGCTGGTCTTTGTTTGTGTGTGTGTTTGTGTGCAGGTATTACTGATGTTGTGGGGACCTAACCCTGTTTACAAACTCACAATATGGGGACAAAAATGTAAATGACTACATTTTCAGGTGAAGACACGTTTAAAGGTTAGGATTAGGGTTAGGATTAGGCCAGTAGTAATTATGGTTAGGGTTAGATTAATGTAAGTCAATGCAATGTCCTCTGAAGTCATGGAAACTGTGTGTGTGTGTCTGTGTGTGTGTGTGTGCGCGCAGAAGCTCTTGTAAAAATATTACCGGCATTCTATAAAAAGCATCGGATTTTTATTGAACACACATGAAGTGAAGTCAACCACATTCACGTCCTCATAAGTCCAGTAAAATGAGCTTTCAACTAAAATGAAAGTTTCAAAATAAAAGCCCAGTCGAACAAAGAAAAGCTACAGTTTGTGGAAGTAATGTTTAGTTTTATTTAAAGTAAGGGTTTAATGGATGACATTGAATATTCTACCCACTAATATAAGTGTATGATCTCTTTTTCATAGCTTTAGAAAAAAAGTCTTTTATATGTACTTTAGGCAAGGAAGGCTGCGGCGGCCATGTTTCTACATGGACAGACCAGCCAGAGAAGAGGAAGCTTACGACACTAATGATGATGACGATGAAGAAGAAGAAGAAGAAGAAGATTGATGTATTTTCTCAACACGAACATTTAAATAAATGTAAGAATATTTGTCTTCTTTTTTCACGCCACACGTTCATGAAGATTTGTTGTTGTAGAAACCGATTCACCACCTGCTCTGGTTTCATTCACTTTCTGTTGCAGAAAGAATGCAGTAACTGTTGATTTTTAACAGCTTCTTCAACGTGAATATTTCCTGGTTTCTTTGCTCCACATTAACAAAGAGTTAGGGAATATTTTGTATTTTATGGACCAAATAAGTGGTGAAAAACATTGGCATGTCAGAACCTGGACTGAGGCCCAGCGTTTTGTGTGTTTAGTTTGACGTTCTTAGAGAAATGCACGAGTGCAGCTACAGTTGCCTGTGTAATGGTCACTGTTGATGGTTTAATGACACGTCTCCTGTTTGTCCACATGTTTCCTTCTGCTCACTGATCACATGATGTTACTGCTGCACCAGCAAACCTGTGTTTTCCCTTCTGTCATCTTAACGCTCCCAGTTTTTAGAACCGTGACGACAAGAATGAAATGCAGTGGAAGTATTTATTCAAGATTCAACATTTAGAATTGTGTGTGTATACAAAGTATATAGTAGATACAGCTGAGAGCTGAAGAGATTCATCGACAACTACTTTGATAATCGATTCATCGGTTTGAAGCTTTTTTCATGACTAAAACAAAACTTCTGATCAGGGTTTCAGCTTCTTAAATATGAATATTTTCTTCATTTCTTTGCTCTGGATTATATATAAATATATCAATAAATCATTTTGGTTTGTGAATAAAACAAGATGTCACATCATCATGTCCAGGTTTGACGAGCACCGTCGAGAAAATAAACGACAGATTAATGGATTATGAAAATAATCGTTAGTTGCGGCTCCAATTAACTGAGTTCATGTGTTTTAGTTAATCGTCTTCAACAGGGATGTTCCATCAGCAAATGAATAAATCAGTTCATCTTGATTTAAACATGACTTGACGGATTAAGCCATGTTTTACACCTTGTTAAAGATCTAAATTTCAAAATGTTCATCTCAATCTAAATGCAATTCAGTTTGTTGTTTGTTTTTTTCTGTGTATTTTGTTCAAAGCATCAACTTCAATCAGGTTATTGAGCCGTCACCACCTCAATCACTCTCTACTCTCTTTTGAATTCACACTAAGTGATTTAAGAAGAAGATTGAAAGGAGAAAGTGGCTGATTTCACTTTATGGGATGAGATTGTTATGTAGCGTAAATGTGCATATATAATGGTGTTTATATTGAAATGTTTCTTTGAATGGTGTGTTGCAGGAGCTGTGTCAGTGTCGTCCGTCAGACGGGAACTGCTCGTGCTGTAAAGAGTGCATGCTCTGCCTGGGAAACCTATGGGAGGAGTGCTGCGACTGCGTGGGTGAGTGCAGAGAACTGTGGCTTTATTAGCATTATTTTCTACTTTATTGCTCTCCCATACACACTGGAATGCAGTGAGGAAGCACATTCTGAATTACAGATGTTTCGATACCATTTTTTCCCTCCCGATACCGATTCCGATACTTGTGCTGTGGGTATCGGCCGATACAGAGTACCGATACCGATACCAGTGTGTATATATCATACTACGCCTGCATGACTGTGATATGAATCTCATTGGCTCAGGTTAAACTCTCTGTACAAACATGAACGAATACAGCAAATTGACAGCATTTATTTTTACCAGTGATACGTTATTTCATTTTTCGGCTTGTACATTTGTTTTGACTCTGGTCCAAACACCGTAGCACTGGCAGAGCTTCATGTTTCCATGACGACTGACCGAGAAAGGACGCGCGTGACATCATTTTTACATGACTCCAGATTGTTAAAATGAGTCTCTGAAGTAACGCTAAAGTTTAAAAACAGAGGCGTACATACGCAGGACACAGGTACGCTGGTTAGTTGTCGTGCTGCTCTTTTCGTTTAATAAACGGGCCGCTCCAGTTTGACTGTCGGCGCGCTAACGGAGCTAGCGCAGCTAACACCGCTAACGGAGCTAGCGCAGCTAACACCGCTAACGGAGCTAACTGGTAAATACTGCCAAACTGCAGAAATGATGAGGTGTCGGGTGATAAGTTCTTCTTCACACCTCTAAAACAGCGCAGCGCAACTGTTTCAAGAGCGGCGAAGAAGAACCGCGTCAGAGCTAACGACTCGCCAGCTCCGGAGCATGGCGCCAGTTTAGGCAGCTCGCCGCTGGCTGTGCTGTCCCTATGTTTTTTTTGACAGATTTTCACAGAGAGCAGCACCGCTGATTGCCAGCGGCGAGCGGCGAGCTGACTGTATCAGACCGAGTCTCTGCTCCGGTCATGGAGGACGTACTGAACAAATATGTTTAATTAGGACGTGTCAGAATGGTCAATTATGACCTCTATGTGACCTTTTCTTAACAATGTGTGTGTTTGTACGTCGCTGACTAAATACTGATGTGAAGTGGTGCGAACACACAAACACACGTTTGCTGACTTTATCCGGCACATTAGCTTCATATATAAAATCCTCCACTGTGCAGCCACCAACAGCACACTTGTCCCTCCGCGTTGACATAATACCGCTCTTGCAGGGACAAGGTGGAGCTAAGGTGGAGCCAAGGTGGAACTCTCCAAATAAACTTACTGGTGGGACGGTAACATTGGCGGTGAAATGCGCATGCTGACTCACTTTGTCATTTGAAAACGTCGTCACTTTAGATAACATTTCTCAGCATTTTATGGAAAATAATTGTCATATTAATGAATCATGAGAATCCCGGACGGCTCAGCTCAGATGTTGCTGTAGTTGCTTTCATGTGGAATCCAAACACGAGCAGATGTTGCAGCAGTGGAGTTTTCCTTTGACAATGACATCCTGGACATTTGTCTCCTTCTTTTACTTGAAACAAACATGTTTTCTGTGCCAGACGTCTTTGAAGTGTTGCAGTCCAGCAGAGGAGAGAGGAGGACAGTGAGTGTTTTAGTTCTTATAAAGAACAGCTGCTCTGGCTCCAATTCCTCTGTCAAACTCCATTCCTATTAGATGATTTACCCGTTATCTGTAATTCACTTGGACTCATTTAAAGGGTTAGAGAGATCATATCTGTGCATGTGGGGACTTTGTCAAAGTTATTGCTTCTGTACTTGGAAATTAAGCGAAGTGTTAAAAAGACCCAGAGGGAGCGAGGATAGTGGTGGTGAGCTGAAGTCACGTGACATTATAAAAAACAAAACCTTCCGCTGTGACATTGTGCTTAAAGGGGCAGCGCGCTGAATTATGCCAGACGTACATTCCCGCTCATGTTAGAGGATCACAGTGACATATCAGTGCAAATACAGCCTTTCTAATGGAAGCGTCTTCGTCAGTGTCCACTGTGTAAAGTGAAGGAGCAATAAAAGCTCTCTCGACGTGACTCAGTTCAAGTGTGTAAAATTTAGATGAAAGGATTAAGATTATGATACAGTTTTTTTAAGATAGTATGAATTGTTTTGATCCCAGAACGAGCCGTGTATCAGTAGCCGTGGCCGCCATTTTGGACAATAGGCCACAAACATGGACACATGGACAAACTAAACACAGCAGCTGCTTTTTATTGACTTTTTACAACCTGTTCTTAGTTAACTATTTATGTGATATGTGGGTTTTTTGGCTCGTATCATATTTCACATTTTTCCTTTTCCAACATCTGATTCCAACAGACTTTTTTTAGGCAAAACATTTGTTAGAAATAGATTGAAATATAGCATTTGCAGTAGAATTGTACATGTTGCACTTCCGAGAAAGCAACGATCGCATCATATGTTGAAAAGAGTTTCCATCTTTTTGGGTGTATGTTTTAGTTTAAACGATGTTTAAATGTGTGGTTTCTGTGGCGTCGTTTCACTCCAGAGCCTCTACATCTATGAATACTGTGAAAATACTAAAATAAACACCAATTCAATGGTATCACACAGTTTGCATCTATTTTAAACCAACATTGTTTCTGGGAATAGATTGTGCTGTTTAATACTGTAGATAATCAAACATGACGTCTTCTTGTTCTCAGTAAGTTGATCATTCATTAGCCATTGGCTGCAATCACAGACAAGCTGGTGTCATCTGGTGTCTAATGGATACAAGTATCAGCTAAAATCATGTGATTGACAAAAGAAAAGTAAGAAAACGAGTCATTTTCATCCACTCATCAGTGTCGTCCTCCGTCTCTGTGTCAGGAATGTGTAACCCCAAGAACTACAGCGACTCTCCTGCTACGTCAAAGAGCACCGTGGAGGAGCTGCACCGTCCCATCCCCTCACTGTTCCGCGCTCTCACTGAAGGCGACGCCCCCATCAACATGATGGTCGTGTCCTTCCCCGTCGCAGAGGAGCTGTCGCATCACGAGAACCTGGTGTCCTTCCTGGAGTCGCTCGACAACCAGCATCAGAACGTGTCCGTGCCCGGCAACAGTATCCACGCCAGCTACGACACTCAAGGTAAAACCGCTTTTAACATTTATTTAACATTACAGTAAACCTCGGATAATTAAACTTTGCACACACACACACACGTGTATTATTGCTTTTTATGTGCTCATCTTCCTTTTGTTCTTTTAGTTCAAGACTTCAAACCAATTTGTCATAAAATAGAAATAAAGTCATTTGTTTGCTTCTTCAGTTTAAATAAACATCTCTCACCAATAAAGAAAATATTATAGACCGTATTAAGTAACTTAAGCCAGGACATTCAAACAGACATTTAAATAATGACAACACAGGGAGGGACAGACAGACAGACAGATAGATGTCTGTCTGAAACGGCTGCAACAACTTTCCCAACTAGCAGCAGGGGAAACAAATGGACCTAGCTCTGATTGGCTAGTAGTAGATCCATCAGGATCAGGGTGAACTCTGCGGTCACCTGTGTGAGTGGGGAAAGGGAGGGGCGGAACAGGGACTACCCTGCGTTTAAATAACATCTCCAAAACTCATGACTGTCACTGTTTGTAAGCGACTTTACAGAAAAACAAGCCCAGAGTGGCTTATAATAACCAGACGAGATAACTCTGTGGAGAGGAGGGTTATGATATGATATTTGTATGATGACGATAACTGTAACTGTAGATGGAAAGTGTTGTTCTGCTGCCATTTTCTATGAATGTTTGATCGTATGCGGCTGTTGTGCAGTTTCTCTTTTCTCCTTTTCTCTAAACCGGTGTTATTTGTGTTGAAAGACAGACTCATAATAGCAGTTAACTCATTCCGCTCACCCCAAACGCCACATGCTCCAACTTACACATACCCCTGAAGTAAAAGTAGGAACATTGAGGGTTAAAGGTAATGACTTTCATAAACCACATTCAGTGGCTTTGTGACTCATGCCTGTCCCTGTTCATTCCAGAAAACATGTGCACCGTGGTCTACTTCGACGACTGCGTGTCCATCCGTCAGTGTAAACTTTACTGCGAGTCAATGGGAGGATCCAAGTACCGCTGGTTTCACAACGCCTGCTGCCAGTGCATTGGACCTGAGTGCGTGGACTACGGCAGCAAAGCTGTGAAATGCATGCACTGTCTCTTCTGAGTTGTAGACACATGTTGGTACCAAATGTCTGCAGAGCAGAGGAAACCAGTATGTGTTAGCATTCCTCAGTGATCTTGTAAAATAGCCCCTTACCCCACTCCTCCTACCCCTGCAAAGTGTTTTTTTTATTCTGCTGTTATATTTCACTGTATATTTTTAGATATGTTTTCAATAGTTTTTTTTTTACTAGAGGTGTATATGAATAATGTATTTTTACAACCATGGTCTGCTAAATCCCAGTGTCATGCCAAATAAAGAAAACGTTTGGTGACGTGGGCGCTTTGTCACAAGAGAAAGGAGAGTCTTCTTCCCTACACTATATTTATTATAAAAAAGAAAAGAGTGCTGCTCTAATCTTAGTGTTGCCTGACGCAGGAAACGCATCATTTCCTGGGGGAAACAAAGTTGTCATTATACCATTCTGCTTCACAGGTGTTCCAGTCTCACCGCCACACACAAACACTCTTTGATGCCAGTACGTTCGTCCTTTTCACTGATTCTGTTCTGTTGGCATGAAACGACACTCGGCACAGACCAATGTACAAGACGCACAATGAGAGCTTGTTTGTCTTTTTTTGTTTGTCAGGCTGCAGCTGTGGGTTTGGAACACACTGAGCCCACAAAGGCCTGCCAGAAAAATCATTTTAAAAGTTTTCATTTAGCAAGAGGGCCACACAGCAGCAGCAGCAGCAGCAGCAGCAGCAGAGTGGCAACGTTTCTTTCCATGCAAGTTCACGACCGAGGGCTTTTCTGTGTGGAGTTTGCATGTTTTCCCCGGGTTCTCTGGGCTTCCTCCTAACCCTCAGTCCAACAACATGCTGGGTTGTTAAGCCCTGTGTCAGCTGCCATTGGCTCCTCACATGGAGGATAAAGTGGTAGACAGTGAATGGATAATGAAATAACACACTTAAAACTGCTGTGTGCATCGTAGCAGCGGTACAAATAAATCAAAAATACAATCACAAGATAAGGGCAATATTGATAATATTGATATTGATACAATTGGTAAAGCAAGACATTTGTAACAAAAAGTTTCAGAAGTTATTCAGCCCCGCCCACCCCTGTGCTGCTGCTGTATACACACACATATTCCCTCAGTCAGTGATGATATTGCTGATGTTGCTTTCCCGATAATGGACACAGCATACAGATACAGTTTCATTGTTTGTCTTCTCTAAGACCAAACAGAGGCAGAATAATGACTGGCATTAGAAAAGCACTGCTATTGGATTGCACCCTATTTCGAGCCAAATGGTCAGGTGTAAAACTAAATCATCCTAAACAACATGATAGAAAACCAAGATATAGTGTCAAAGATGGATGACCAATAGTGGTCCTCTCGTGAAGAAAACATACTTCTATCAAAATAAAAGTATTCATTTCCTGTGACTGATGTGTCAGACATCATTAGATTGTCAATGCCGGTGCACACGTTTGGAAACGGCACAGTTTCAACCTCTGTGTATACACACACACACACACACACGTATGTATATGTTTATACATAAAGGATCACAAGGTTAATCTGAAACAGTCACTGAAATGTCACTGTGAGACATTTCACATGTTTTAATTTAAATGATGCAACCTATAGAGCTATGATTAAATGTGCACAATTTCTATAATGGGTCATAAACTGCAAAGTTTAATTCTAAATAATATGGGCTCTTTCATATGATTATATGACTGTAACATAACTATATAATACAGTCCAGAGTATAGCATTTAGCTCTAAAATGTGGTTGTACATAAGTACCTTATAGTGTGTTTGAGGAAAGTAAAGGAACATAGTCACTTCCCTAATGTGTTAGGGAATGAGTCCTCAGAGTCCAACCACAGCAGCGGGGGGAAAGTACACAAGTGGTTTCACCCACATTTATATGTATATAGATGCCTTTGAGGAGATAGTTTGACAGTTGTTCAGTTTAGCAGTGAACTGGTGGTCAAGATCAAAACATCACCGCAGTCTAAACATCTTCATTCAGCCCCACATCATCATCATCGCCATCATCATGGAACATGAAACCAGCTCAGACTACACCACTGCTTCACAGAGTGTGGACCACCGCCCACTGGTGGGCACTGGAGGTGTGTTTTTTTATGGTTTATATTGATAATAATTTATTTATATATCACCTTTAAAGATATACCCATTTAAATCCTTAAATGGCAATATAAACAAATCAAATATAAATAAAACAAAGAAGGCATACTGTCTGTTTTTTATTTTTGATACTGAGATTATGACATAGTTTAATAAACTGTTTAAAGATAAAATACAGTGAATATAATATAGATGATGAAAAGGCATATATCACAATAAGTATCAGTAGAATATTAGAGAAGATGTACACATTTATAAAAGAATGTGAATTAAATATTAGAGTGAAATATTTAGGTTTTCATATTTTAATGTTGTAGAACATTATTGCTGATGTTCTGTAATCTGTCATTTGGCCCCGGATTTTCGCGAAATTAACATTTGGAGACCTCAAAATCTTCTGAACATTTGTGGCGAGATCTCCGAGTCGCTAAGGAATCACCTTTCGAACGACATTCCCCACAATGCAGCAATGATGCCGCGCATGCGCAGCCAGGTTTATTTGGTGTACAGACAGCCGG
Organism: Solea senegalensis; assembly: GCF_019176455.1. NCBI lineage: Eukaryota > Metazoa > Chordata > Actinopteri > Pleuronectiformes > Soleidae > Solea > Solea senegalensis. The sequence continues at coordinate 41,966,370 of NC_058021.1, read as the reverse complement.
AAGCTGTGCTGTGAAATTGGGCGAACGGGACAGAGCTTTGGTAAAGTTTCTTGTTGTTTCTGTTTTGCTTGTTCAGCGACAATATAGCGACAGCAAATGAGAGTTTAGCGTCTGTATCGTTCTCGTGTCGTTCTCGTGTCGTTCTCGTGTCGTTCACGGCGACTTTAGTCGACACGGATATGGAGGCTAATCAGCTAGCTTAGCAGGTCGGCAGCTGGCTGAAGTATCGTTAGCCGGGCCCTCCCATTCAGAGCAGAGCTTTGGACTTTAAATCTGTTTTTAATCTAAATGTGCTTGAGTTAAACACGCAGAGAGACAGCGGAGGGTTTTAACCGCGTGTTGAGAGTATATGTGTGGCTGTCTGTGACAGTGCAAGAAAACGGTGAAGCTAGTCTAAGATTAAGATGTCAGACCGCTTTTATGAACGTGTTGATGTTTTGTGTTATTTCCACACAGGTCTACCGTGTCAATATGGTGTGTGAGTATCTTGGTAAAACGATGCACTTCGTCTCATGGTTGTCTCTGGTGTCAGTTTGTAAATAGAGTCCGCTTGAGGCACATTTTGTAAAAAAGAAAAGTGTAAAACACACCACACCCCAGCAGTTAATGACATTAATGAATCTATTTCTAATGTTCAACTTCTAATCACAATGTACTTTTATGTCAGTTGATATCGATATATCATGATATAATTCAAACCAATATTTCACTGAGGCTGGGCCATGCGGCTTATAAATAATATATTTATTTTTAGGCTAAATCACAATGTACAAGGTATATGGGGTCTAAAGCTGAACACCGGTTGTTTCTCTGGACTCATGAAAAGTTTTTTGTTTGTGCTTCTTAAAGGATATATAACATATGGGATATAATATATAGATATAATATTTTTATGTGTTAGAAACACTGACATTGACAATACATATGGTCAACTTCTGCTATAACACAAAAATGAGGCTTATATAGTGAAGTAATATTAATATTTAGTGCAGTTCACAAATGTATTTAGTATAATAAAGATTATGATTATCAGTGCAACAGCCTCTAAAACCAGGAAAAGTGGTGCAGAAAAACACATGTCTTGTCACGCTGTGAGGATATCTCTACCTGTCTCTGTAAAAAATATCATGTAAAAATCAGTATAACCAAACAAAGTCATGAAGATGAGATGACCAAACATCTGCCTGCAGAGTCATTATGGTCCTTCTTCATATTGACACTGTGACGGATCACAGGTGTAAATCATCACATTCAGTTTCGCAGGCTTTGTCTTGGGAAAAGATTCAAAGCTGCTTACTCCAAAGCTGGAAAGGACGACAGCTTATGTTTTTATGTTTGTGTTTTTTCCTTTTCTCATATTTTATGTTATGCTTGTCAGAAGAAACAATATCAATTTAAACATTTTTACTGTCAGAGTTGTGAAATCCTTTTACAAAGATGTCATTTCTGTATTATAGCAGCATCTACAATAAATTACTTATTCATGTTATTTCATATTTCATTGTCATTTTTTATTGTGACATTAAATGTTTTGTAATGTTGCTTACATTTGCCATGAGTATCATTTATAATGCTTTAAACGCAAAACAACAACAACATAGAAGTAGGTAATTACATTAATTTAGTAATCGATTAATAATCCTTGCAGCCCTAGTTAAAAGTTTAAAATGATGTCATCATTTATAACTCTGACAGGTTTTCTAAGGTCTCCATGTTCTCAGCTATTACTTTTTTCTGTGGACACACTTAACTCGCCCTGATCTAAGCAGAAAAAGATTGTCTGAGGATATTTCTGCTCTCTGCAGGTTTGATGGAGAGGTGAAGTGTGTGCAGTCAGAGGGGCCACCAGGCCACAGCAGCCATGACTGAGTGCTTCCTGCCCCCGAGCAGTAGCCCCGCTGAGCAGCGGCGAGCTGAGCACCCGGGGGGCGTGGCTCGCACACCCAGCTCTGAGGAGATCAGTCCCACCAAGTTCCCCGGATTGTACCGCACCGGCGAACCCTCACCACCGCATGATGGCCATCATCATGAGGTGCCGGATGCCTACGTGTCAGACGATGACAAGGAGCACAGCAAGAAGAAGAACAAGTTCAAGAAGAAGGAGAAAAGAAGTAAGAAATTAGTCTGTAATTCAAATCAATCAGCCCTAACATTAAAACTGATCAATTGTAGCAACGTTGGGGCTCATCAATCACTAATAATGTGAATACTCTATGTTCAATATATAAAAAACTACATTGATCTGCCACCACTGTAAAACCGCCTGTCATTACAGGAGGACTGGTTATCGCCACCAATTTCCTGAATCATTTCGATTCGATTTGATTCAATTCCGATTTAATTAGGAATATTTCAGTTACAATACCACTCTTAGTTGGTTATGAAAACAGAATGAATTACAGAATGAATACTGTTAATTATTCAAAGATTCCTCACAGCCATAGTTACAAGCAGTTACATTAATGCACTTTTTATTTGACATGACCAGCACACTGATCATGTGACATTCAAGTGATACATTTAGTACTGAAGTAGAATGCATCATAAATGCCATTATTTAACAAAGTACATGCAAGCACTTGTTCCACGGACGTCTTCTTAGTCTAGTGAGATTAATGAGATTAAAGCCTTCACACCGCAGTAAACAGTTTGTATTAAAAGACCGATCATGGGTTTTATGAATCGATATCATATTATTAATAGAAGATCGATTTTAATTGATTAAACCATTTTTTTGTAGCCAGCCCTACACAGCAGCTATAACTGAGTGCTTCCAGTCCCTGTGTCTATACTGTATAACAACAGATCAGTGATGGCAGATTTCACCCCATTCACACAACAAGCTGTCGGTCTACATGTGTAACAGACTCTGTGGCACATGGTTCTTGGGCCTCTGTTGCTCATATTGCAAGAAAGTGTGGAAACGCAGACACACACACACACACACACACAGATCCACTCAAAACATCTGTGTGTAATTAAGTGATTAAATTGCTGAAAATTAAAATTAAGTAATTAAATTGCTCAAAATTATTTTTTTGCCTTTTTCTGGTGCTGATTTAAACTGCAGTCGGTCAGTGCAGTAGTAGGCACTGACTAATCAATTATTAGTCATTTACTAAATTAATCTTCAACTTTAAGAATAAAAATGCAATAAAAATCAAAAAATAGTTGAAGACTTATCGAAATCTTTAAAAAATGTGTTTTATCAATCCAATCCACCATCCAAAATTGATTTTGGATAATATAAATGACATTTCAGAACATCATCATTTCGAGGATCAACCATTTTTAACCTATTCGATTTATCGAGAAAATAATCAACAGATTAATCTGTGATGAAAATAATTGTTAGTGTCTAAAATGAATGTTGCGGTGTCAGCCATAAAACACTGTTAAACAATAGATTTGGATTTCAAGTGTCCTGGATAAATAAAACTGAACCCTTTTATATGAGACACTGAGAAAAACTATATTCTATTGGCTAATCATAAGTGTACCCTCTTGACTTCTGGATCCATCCCATACAACACAGATCAGGCAGTATTCTGTCTGTTTAGGGCAAAGCTACATTTATTGTATTTATTTCAAAGGACTGTAATGCTGAGAAGCTGAGAACTTGATCCTCATTAGAGCCATATTTAAATAAAGAAAGTGTTGTTGCCTGAACCAGTGAGATTTGTATTTGTCTCCTACAGTAGTGTAGGCTGAGAGAGAGATGGACAGTTTGAGGACACCCTGGGAGCTCTGTGAGAGTGTTGTGATATACAGTACAGCTGGGGGAAGCCCAGAGTAGAGATAATAAGAGGAGTGTCTTTGACGCTGTCCTGTAGATAAATGCTCTGTTTGAAAAATCCTTTCATTTAACTGGCTGAGGAGTGAGGAGTGAGGAGAGCAGTAAGGTGCTAAATCAGGGACTGACCTCTTTTCCAGGTCCCCATTCTCCCCCCTCCTCTGCTGTCTCCCCTCTCCTGCACACGTTTCCTTTTCTGTTTCTGTTACACTGCTTTCATAGTTCTGTCGTGAAAGGATAAGAAAACAGCGGTGTTTCTTCTCTCCGTTAAACTTCTCACTCCTGTACGTTCACAGCTGAAGGCTACGCTGCGTTCCAGGAGGACAGTTCAGCAGACGAAGCAGAGAGCCCATCGAAGATGAAGCGCTCCAAAGGGATCCACGTGTTCAAGAAGCCAAGCTTCTCCAAGAAAAAGGAGAAGGACTTCAAGGTGAAGGAGAAGGGCCCCAAGGAGGACAAGGCCAAAGACAAGAAATCCAAGGACCTGACAGCTGCAGACGTGGTGAAGCAGTGGAAAGAGAAGAAGAAGAAGAAGAAGCCGACGACAGAGGCAGAGCCAGTCCCAGTGGAGGCCCCCACCTTCAGGCCAGTCTTTGGAGCTCCTTTGGTTGAAGCTGTCAAGAGGACAGCACTGTATGATGCCATTCAGCTGCCGGCCGTCTTCAGAGAATGCGTGGACTACATTGAAAATTATGGCATGAAGTGTGAGGGCATCTACAGGGTCTCGGGTAAAAACTTTTCAATGTTGTTGATTCTATTCCATTTTGTACATATATATTTAAAGTCGATGTACTGCATTTCAAATATGTACAACAGCAGCCTTAAGTGTTTATAACGGTTACTGCAGTCCCAATTCAAAACACCGTAGAGCGCCTGAGGCCTGGTTCACACCGATAATCCCACATTATTGCACCCATCAGGCTTGTCTACATTTGAGTTTCACACGTACAGATAGACATCTTACCAGCACGATTAAATCAAACCTTTCACACTAGTTTCCGTGTCTAGGCTGAATCTGAAAACGTGAAAAACATAAAATGATATTTTCTAAACTTTTTAGCACCTACACATGCCACACATCCAGTGTAAACCAGGCGTGAGATTACAAAACAAGGAAAAAAGGGGCTGCACCTTAATACGATGACACTAGACAAGTGACGTCTATGAGCTTTTGTATACATCCAACATGGCGGCCACTGAAGAGCAGCCGTCTTTCAATTTGGCCATGCTTCCATTTGAAAGAGCTTCCTCCACTCGGCTCCCCACTGTTGCTCTGCATACTTCACCGACGTCTATTGGTCACACCTCTTAGAAGTGGGAGGTGGCTACATTCAGCCTGGCTAATATATCATTAGCCAGGCTAGGTGGGCAGTGCAACAAAACATAAACACAGTTTGCAACCCGTAGATAAAAATAGATTCTGTATGTATACTGGCTTTAATATCAGTTCAGCCAGTATTTTATGTGTCCTAGCATGGTCATTTTATGACTTCATATAATAGACATACTTTATCTAATCATCTGTATGACTGACTGAAGGTATGAAGTCCAAGGTGGATGAGCTGAAAGCGGCGTATGACCGCGAGGAATGCCCCTGTCTGGAGGAGTACGACCCCCATACGGTTGCCAGTCTACTCAAGCAGTATCTCCGGGAACTGCCTGAGAACCTGTTGGGCCGAGATCTGGCCCAGCGCTTCGAGGATGCGTGCGGTCGCCAGGCGGAGGCCGAGAAGGTGACCGAGTTCCAGAGGCTGTTGTCCGAGGTGTCGCCGGAAAGCCGACTCCTTCTTTCCTGGCTCATCACACACATGAACCACGTCATCTCCAGGGAGGCCGAGACCAAGATGAACATCCAGAACATCTCCATCGTCCTCAACCCAACCATACAGGTCAGAGAGGGAGCATGTATTTTGAGATTGCAGAATATTAAAACCCGCCTTTCCCAGACTTGCCAGAGAACAATAGTGGCCTACATATACTAAAATGGACGTTCTCCTACTTCATTTTTGTGGTGAGTTTTTCTTCTTCTGTACTGCTCAGGCAGTTGTAGAAACATGACAGCAAGGCCAATGCCTTAAGCACATATACAGGCTTATTATAAGGTTACAACAATCAGACAATTTAGATTCTTAAGAGAATACACTTGTACACAAAAAAGAATTTGAGCAATAAGTCATAACTTTTTCATTTACTTTATTTAAACATAACAATAATGAGTGACATATTTCAACCTGATGTCATGAGTTATCAGTGTTTCAACTGAACAAGATGAGAAAACTCTACTTGTTTGTCACAGAAACCCTGGCCCACTTTAGTGAAGCTCATGTATTCTCACTGGGTAAAACTCTCTGTAGCTGCTCCACTTATTCTGTACAAACAGCAGCAGTAGCCACAGCATTGCTAAAGAAACTCTTCTCAGCTCATGCTTCCATTTTAAGGGACTTGACCCACGTTGCTCTCCAGGCAAAAGTTGTGAGACGTTGTGACTAGATAGCCATAGCTTGTAGAACAGTACAACAAGCACTTGTGTTGACACATTTTCCATTTCCATTGGTCACATGTCTCAAAGTGGCAGGTGACTCCATTCTTTCCAGACTGTCTACATCTCAATCTTTATTTCATTTTAGATAAAAAATAGCTTCTTGGCTGTACAGCTTGCTTATTAGACGGAGAAGTAAATAAGTACCAAAGACTGGACCTGGACCTGGAGCTGGAGCTGGACCTTGCTTGTGGGACTATAATAAAACAGCAAATTTCCATTTCTTTTAATGTGGTAGAAAGAGTTAAATAATAATAAAAATGATGTATGCATATTAATATACCACAGCTGCAAGGTGCTGTACAAGCATTAAAATAATCTTGAAATGGCCTGGAAAGTGCTTGAATTTGACCTTGTAAAAGGTATATGGACCATGTTTATAGCTGTGTGCTTGTCTACCTTGACTTTAGATTGGGAACCGCGTTCTTTACATGTTCTTCACACATGTGACAGAGCTTTTCGGGGAGGTAGCACTGAAGCCAGTGGTGCGACCCCTTCGGTGGTCCAACATGGCAACAATGCCGGCGCTGCCCGAGACCCAGGAGAGCATCAAAGAGGAGATCAGGCGACAGGTGGGTTCAGTCCTACTTCTTATCCATGGGTTTGTCACAATCAAAAGATGGAAAATAGGAATAGTTTGACACTCTTGGGAGAATATGCCTATTTTTCTTGTTCTGATGTCTGTTATTAATGTGAAGCTGGAGGTGAAACGGGTGAGATAGTCCTGAACATTCAGTAAACCTTTTATAGTCATGATTACAGGATTTTGCACGGTGGTTTTTGTCCACAATTTACAAATCAGACGTAACGTGTTGATAGGTTAAAGAGTAGGGCTGCAACGATGAATTGATTATTAATAAGTGATTAACTGGTTTAAGTTCTGTGATCGTTCAGCTTCTTGTATGTGAACATTTTCTGGTTTCGTTGCTCCATATAACCTAGAATAATATAAAGACTGAATTATTTTGGTTTGTGGGCAAAACAAGACATTTGAGAACATCATCATTTCCAGGTTTTGGGTTTAATTTTTCAACCTTATTTTTGACACTTTTTGGACCAAACATCTAATCAATTAATTGATAATGAAAATAACAGTTAGTTGCGCCCTCTGGTGCTCAACTGTGGCTATGAAGGCTAGACAGCTTAAGTGGGAGTTTGTATAACCCCAAAAGCATCTCTTGTTGTTATTGGATTATCCCGGATTGCACTGAACTGACTGAGAAAACCTAAAGAAGATTTTGAACTTTTTCTTCATTTTTTACAGCAAACTTAATTGACAATAAGAATATGTTGCGCTCGAGTTATTTTGTTGCCTTGTGTTTTGGTTTGTGCTGATTATGAGTTTATTTTACTTGCCTTGGTTTATCAAAGTATTGTGTGGGGTTTGTGTTTCTGTAAACATTGATCCTTTGTGCGGTTTGAGAAAGGCAGAGATAAACTAAATAAACCATAACATGCTGATGTTTGGCAGACTAAAGCTTGACTCATTGAAAGTATTGGTTTTCAGTCTTTATACTAAGCTAGGGTTAGGGTTACTTGTCAGTGTGCTGTAGTTCTGAAACAAAATGGTGAAAAAAGTTTCAAACATTACTAGTGGACAGATATGAGGAGGATATTTTGATGTGATGAAGTGTTTAAATTGGTCATACTAAAAATACTAAACATTTGCTGGTCCCAGCTTCTCTTCTTATTCCATGTTTTTTTGGGGGGCTAAACCAGATTTTTTGCAGAATCCAATACCCATTCCTGATCTATATTTTTGCACTAAAATGGTTAATTGATTAACTTACATAATATTACTTTTAGTCCTTGAATGAGACCCTAGTCCCTCATGTTTTTCAGGGTTGCTCTGATGTCTTGTACCTGCTTCATCTAAAACTGTTTATCTCGTCGTGTATTGCTGCGTCTCTAAAATATTAACACCACAGTTTCTGTACCAGAACTTGATATGTTGTCACCATGTGTTTTACAGTGCACGCATCGTACAATATAAACAAAAACTCAAGTCATCATGGGACTGATGTTCCTAACGAAGATAAAAAAATATCTTTGTGTGAGGAAATAAAAGACCATATCACGGTCTTGTAAATGGCTTCAATATTTCACGGGAGGACACATGAGATGAAGCATATGATAATAAGATGTTTTTTTTGTATTAGATATTAAACTCCTCCTTACGTCATCCATGTAAGAATCTATTGTGTAAGAAATTGTGTCGTCTGATGACTGATCCTCACACATCTGAAGGGATGTTTGGCTGCTGTAGAAACATGGCGGCTCAAGATGGTAGCCCTCTACATATAAATGTCTTCTTCTAAACTGACATACAGCTAACGTTTTTGACTTTAAAGTGATTATACACTGATAAAAACTTTATTTTAATTATTTAGATTTACATTTTTATAATCCTAATCAAGACTTGACATGTTGTTTTTGATATTCTTCGTTATTCTCACTCACTCTCACTTGTATAAATCTCAACGTGTGTGCGTGTGTGTGCGTGCGTGTGCGTGTGTGTGTGTTGCAGGAGTTCCTGTTGAACTGCTTGCACAGGGATCTGCAGGCTGGAGTGAAGGACTTGTCCAAAGAGGAGCGACTCTGGGAAGTGCAGCGAATCCTGACGGCTCTTAAACGCAAACTGAGGGAGGCTAAACGCCAGGTCAGTTCAGTCTGGATATTATCTTTATGATACAGTATGTACAAAAGGTTCATCTTGTATCTTTAAAAAGTAAAGTTAGTATAATGACTGCTTTTCTTGAACACTTTGCACACAGTGTTCATTTGCATTATTAACATTTTTTTTTTTTTACTGTATGACTCAATGTTGGCAGTTTCTAAATACTTTAAGATAAGATATGTGAACAAAGGTAGAGCAGACAAATGGCTTGGCATGGCTCGGTTTTCCATTACTATGGTACCTCCTCAACATGGGCGGAGTCATGATAGCGCAGCTGCATGAACCTGCCATGTTGTTTTCCGTGTACTGAATCACTAGACTCGGTTCACACAAAATGGTTCGGTACTTCCTGCATGACCGTCTCACACAGTCACTGAACTTAAATTGTGATGCCGCTCGATATTCTTGTGTCGGGCGTCGCACTCATGACTCTTCCACTGCCGACTCTTAGTAGCGGCTCAGCCAAATGAGGCTCAGCTGTTCCTTTACTAAATATTTGGTGTTCCATTACAAACGAGGCCAATCTTCTAAGTTGTTTAACATTTCTGATGTAAATAAAAGCTGAAATACTGATCTTAGTCTTATATTTCATCTTTTGATGTCAAACATGTTTTAAGTGAACAGCAGAAATGAAGCAATTGTCCTGACTCCTGACTCTTCCAATGGTTATGGAGGAGACTGCTACAGCAGTATCTAATGTTGTATTTTGTTCACATTCAAATCATCGAGTACTCAGTATTAGTAATGCTCAAGTTTAAGTAGTCATACTCAGAAAACAGTGTCACAATGTGCTGTCCTTCTCTTTTCTTTCTACTGTTCAGGAGTGTGAGAGTAAAATAGCCCAGGAGATAGCAAGCCTCTCCAAGGAAGATGTTTCAAAGGAGGAAATGACTGAGAACGAGGAGGAAGTTATCAACCTCCTCTTAGCGCAGGTGAGTTATTCAAACAATCATCAATACACATTAATAATGGATGTGCACAGACCAATCGTAAATGCCTGGAAATCAAGCTTTTACTACTAGATCTGATCCAATCTGAGTGGGAAGAGCTTTGGGCCTGTACACAGGAAGACTAAGTGAATTTTTTATCATTCATACTGAATCACTGAAATGATATTTTTAGAAACAGTTCCCACTGTGGGAAAATATCAAAACACCACGTGTGCATTCTTGTGTGAAAATGATGTCATAGCCCCACCTCTCTCCTGCACTTGCATTCACTGTTGTTGGTCTCATTGTTTTACGTTATGTTTATTTTCTTTCATCGCCCTGTTTCTCTTTCTGTGACTGTATACATTGTAGTGTTTTTAAATAAATGATAGATTTATTTTACATACATACATACACATGTGTATATACATACATATATATGTGTATATACATATATATTTATATATAAAATTAATTTAAAAAAAACAAAAAAACTTTATTTAATTGCATTGCAGCGCCACGTGCAGGCCTGACATATGTAGTACAGTGTTTAGAGTCATTTTGTTGGGTTTCCTGTGGATGAAGAAGACATGAAGACATTTCTTGAAACAATGCCTTGTTTATGGAAAACTTTATAAAAACAAGTAAGAAAAAAGATTGTGTAGGTAGAGTTGTGTTTTCATGTCGATGAAGGCCTACGCGATTTCGTCATTTATGCTCCCTCATCAGGAAAACGAGATCCTGACGGAGCAGGAGGAGCTGATCTCGCTTGAGCAGGTGCTTCGCAGACAAATAGCAACTGAGAAGGAAGAGATTGAGAGACTGCGAGCAGAGATTGCAGATATACAGAGGTGAGAGGAGGAGGGAATATGGCGTATGTCGTAATATTATGATGCACAAGAATGGATAAAGTCTATAATCCATCACCATTTTCCTCAGTCGACAGCAGGGTCGCAGTGAGACGGAGGAATATTCATCAGACAGTGAAAGCGAGAGTGAAGATGAGGAAGAACTGCAGATGATCCTGGAAGATCTGCAGAAGCAAAACGAGGAACTGGAGGTGAGATGAATTTTCTCTCAGAGTAAAACCTTTAACAAACTCTAAGAATATGATAATTATTAGGGGTGGGTCAAAATAGTTGCAGTACGATAACCGATAGGTCATGCCAATATTGATATTTTAATTCACAAATGAAGGTGCTTTAAGGCAAACAGTCCCTGCCAGTCTCACTCGCCGGGCGTCACTACTTGATGGCTTCTCATCGCGGCGCTGCTCAAATGACTTGGGTGGCAGTTACCTGGCTGAAGAAGAGGGAGTTTACGGCCGGATAATGGCAGAGATACACCATACACCACAAGAGACGCACCATGCACGTTCAATACATTTGCGTTATTCACTTTGCTATTCTTCATGTCACTGACCATATATCGAATGGTGAGGTGCTCCTGATCCCCACCCCTAATAATTACTGAGATTAAACAAGGTTTTCTTTTTAGTGACGTACGTGTGCAGCATGGTCTCTGCAGTGGTCTCTCTTCCTATTTTGATTTCCCATTTTCTTTAACCTGCCGAGTTGACAAGTTAACACATGAGTCTCTATACGGGTTATTCCACTTATAATGTGTTTAAGACACATATTCACAGCACACTGTCATTACTGTATGTAACTTTACTCTGAGCTTATTATATATTACACCTTATATTTTTAGATGTATATCAGTTGAAACATTGGTTTCTAAGCAGTTCAGTCCCACAACACAATTCTTCATATGAGGGTGGAACAATTTGGGGAAAATATCTAATCACAAATATTCTCACTGATATTGTGTTTTAATTTTATGTATACATACACGTGTGTGTGTGTGTGTGTTTGTTTATATTTATGTATGTATGTATATGTATACATATATACATACATACATACATATATATTTAAATATGTTTATATTTATGTATATATATATACATACATAAGTATACACACACACATGTATATATACATAAAATTAAAACAAAATATAAGTCAGAATATTTGTTATATATATATATACATTCATACATAACAAATAATATATATATTATTGTTGTTTGTTATTGATTTTTTATCATTAGTAAATATTTTTCTACATTGTACAGTTCTAGATAAGAAAATGCATGTATTGTTTATTATATTTGTACCTTTACCTTGACTGTACAAAAACAAAAACATTGTGAACACATTAACAAATCTTTTGATTTGATTCTGTCACATTTTTGGTCATTTGCATAGAGTAATGAAAAACACAGCAGTTAAATTGTAGCTATTACAAGTAAAAAATAGTGCATATTGCCACTGATATTAAACATAATAGGTTTCTTAAGCACTGTTGCTATGCTGTTGTCCGGTAGAACAAAAACACCCACCTGAACCAGGCCATTCACGAGGAGCAGGAAGCCATCTTGGAGCTCCGTGTCCAGCTCCGCCTCCTGCAGAGCCAGAAACTGCAGCAAGAACTCACCGTCCAGCCGTCGGCCGAGCAGCAGGTGCCGCCCGCGCAGCCAAGTCCGGAGGCTCGCGGCGAGGAGCAAATCAAACGCTCCACCGCCACAGTGGCCGCCGGTGCCGACGCGCCTGCCTCCACCAACGGGAAGGCAGCTAAGGATCCTTCAAAACCATCGCCGAGCAAAGACAGGAGAGACAACAACATGTGACGGTCAGTTGTCCTGTAGTGTCCCGTGTTTGTTTGGATCAGTGCAGTCATAAGTCGTTGCAGCCGTGCAGCCGTCATGTCTTGATGTCTTTGCTTTCCCAAGTCACCGCAAATCAACGGAATATTTTCCCACACAAAACGCAGAAGAATGATAAGAAATACAATCGTAGCTGGAGCCGAGCTTAGGTGAAAGGCAAGGGGGAGACCATTATTTTAAAATCCACAGTGCCAAGACCGTATGAGGAGAGTGGAATAGAAGAGAGGAGATTACACAAAATGTATTTTTACAGGTTAAAAAATAATCACACAACGACACACGATGTCGGTCCCTGTAGTCCACTGTGCCATAAATGACGTCCCGACTGGACTCGGTGTCCCCAGAGAACCACTGACACAAAAAGCTCTTTCTGAATGATGAAGAATTTATGATTGGTCTGCCTGTGTATATATATATATATATTATATATTTAAGTAGTATACTGTAGAAAACAGATGACTCTTCAAAATTTTAAATGTTGTCATATATGAACACGTTCAAATGTTTTCTTTGAACTGCAGTGATGAGATGAATCATGGGAAATCAAAGCTGCAGTAGAGACGTTTGTGTGCAGAGACACACGTCACTGGTAGGGACGGGCATTTCAAACGAATGCCAACAAAATGGTATTAAATGATTTGAACATTCTAAACTTGAGCGTAAGTATAAGTAACACACAGTGAGGAGCAGTTCAAGGAACATTATCAGTCAGTCAGTCATCATCTAACCGCTTTATCCTCCACCAGAGGGTCGCGGGGGGTGCTGTGCCAAACTCAGCTACATCGGGGGATAGGCGGGGTACACCCTGGACAGTTGGCCAGTCCATCGCAGGGCCACACACAACTAGAGACAAACAACCATTCACTCATTAAACAAATTATAAATACAAATAGTCGCATTAACATTCATCTCAAAGATTCTTTAGTAGGTCTGAGATTGTGCGCAGGTTATGGTTATGTTGATGATTTGTCATGATAAATTCAAATGCCAAACTTCATAATGATGACATGTTTTGTCCACAGTTTACTGTCAGAGGAGTAAATGACTTATCAATGAATTGTTATTGTTATGACTGTCATTTCATTTCACAACTCATCCATGACTGAATTGTCAAAAGCATGGCCTGACCTACATATTATAATATTTGTATATAACTGTAAACTTTTCTGAATGTTCCATATGAAGTATGTTAGTGTGACTGCATCTGCTTTGGTCAAATCAGTCCCATCTGGACTCGTGAACAGATCAATGCAAGCCCCGGGGCGAGAAGCTTCTCGTGAGCTTATTTTTCATATCGCTCCAAAGCTTTTGTAGCATATTGTTGCCGACAGTTTAATGCTGTGAAAAATAAAGTGTTGATCTGAGTCACTCGTCTGTTTCTGTCTTTCCTCAACACTAAACCTCACGTTTACCTTTTTCTCAGCTCTGCTTTGAGTGGAATTGTGATCCATATTTTAGCGCCTCCCATTTTCCATTACACATTCTGCGCAGCATAAGGCTGTAAATTTAGATTTGTACAATCTCAAGTAAAGGATGTTTACTTGGAATCTTGAAAGATTCAGTAGGATTTTTAGAAAATACTGAAACCACCCATCGTGTTTTTTTTTTCCTTTTCTGGTTTCCTATTTGGAAAGTTGCATCAAGTTGCTTTTAAAACGGCCAGAAAAGACAGGAAATAAGAAATGTGTTTCAAAATGAAACTTGATTAAAATGATGACCGACCAGAATATAAAGTATGTTTTTGAATGAAAGACTACATGTGCTTATAGTCAGAGATATGACAATAAATAGAACTAGATCATTTCTGACAAGTTGTTCTGTACAATGTTGAACGAGGTGGGATTCACTCTGAAGGTCTTCACCGGATGTGCTTCGGTCCTTGACGGGCGTTCATGACAGATCAGCTGAAGTAGATGGTCAGTGTCTGTCTGACTGTCTGTCTGTGTCTGTCTGACTGTCTGTGTGCGTGTGTGTGACTGAGTGAGGGGCTGAATTTCTCTGTAAACCAAGAAGAGCGAGGAGGGAAATGAGTGTTTCCAGCATGAGAAGACAAAGACATTGACTAAAACAAACGGACAAACGATGAAGTGAAAACTCCGACTACGACTCGTCATGGCGATAAGGGAGCTCAAAGTTTGTCTCTTAGGTGTAAGTTACACATGATTTTTGACTTTTTTGACGGGGAAAAAAAGACTTCACAACTTAGTAGTCGGTCCATTTGGAATGTTGAAGAATGTTGAAGAATGTTGAAGAATGTTGAAGAAGACATTAGCAGCAGCTAGCTTCACATCGTTCCTACTTTACTGTTAAAAACGGGACTTTTCATGTTGCTAGCTTGTTGACTGCAGAGGCGCTAGCTCTTCGACGCAGCAGTTATCTGGACACACATTTCCTCGTCGTATACGTGTTGTTTTGTGTTTTTACATGAAAACGATGACATTCAGTATATTCTTTACAGTTTTGGCTCCATTTGTATGTGGACCGTTACGCCATCGTTAGATAAGCCGTCTTCCTGCTGCGTTAAAAAGAAAAAGGGATGGTCAGAGGCGGTTTAGCTCGTCACTAAAGTTCAAAAGGGAACCAACAATAACTTTTTGATGTTTGATATTTACACATATACACAGTTCAATACTTTCTAGTCAAATTGAACATCAGTAAATCTCACTATGTAACTATTCATATTAATGTGACTATTCATAACTACAGGGGAATTAAAGACATTTAAATCAAAGTATGACTCATCACTGTGAATAAATTGTGATTTCAAAAAATAGGTAAATCTGGATTTAATTTTGGATGACTTATTGAATATTCACATTTCCTCTCATTTTCTGGAGCCCTGCGTCTTTTCACTCCTGACGATTATTATCACAATCAATGAATGTCTCGATTAATTGTGTGGTCCATAAAATGTCAACAAATATTAATTGTTGTGTCTTAAACGTCTGTCTAACTTGTGAATTTGTCTAACATCTTCTTTTGTCCACAAACCAATGTTAGTTTTAAATGAGTTTGCTGTTCTATGGTGCAAAAAACAACACATTATTCAAATTTGAGGAGCAAAAAGAAAACATTAATCTATTATCAAATAGTTGCTTAATTAATTCAGAATTTATTTCAGTTTTTTATTTTGTTTCCAAAGTAATCCACATCCATAGTGTAAACATCTATTATCTAATTCTGATTTACTGACTTAATGGAATATCGGGAGGTTTATCTCAAGTGATGGGCTTGTGACCAGGCAGTTGCATCATCAGTGTTGTTCATGTGGTTTTCACTGTGCTTGTGAATGACCTCCGACCCTCTGCTTTTAGGACACTGGAGTGGGCAAATCCAGCATCGTTTGCCGCTTCGTTCAGGATCGTTTTGACCACAACATTAGCCCCACAATAGGGTAAGAATTGCATCACCATACACATCATGACCAGAACATAATGAGACGAATCAGTCAAATGAAGCTGTTTTTTATCAAAGACTTTTTCAAGTATCCAAATTAAATTTGTTATTAATTTAAGATAAATCACAATATAAATCATATCAATATTTCTGTAAGGTTGGGCGATATGGCTTATAAATAATATCTGGAGGTTGTTTCTCTGGACTCATTTGAGATGTTCGTGTTTCTCAAAGGCGAGTGACAATCCAGTGTAAATAGTAAAATGATCTGTATCACATTAAAATACACTTATTACCTTTCATTTCAGATCATACCGGATGTGTAATAAATGATGGACATTTACTAAAAATGGTCAAATTCTGAAAAAGTAATTAGGCTTAAGATGAAAGAAGTCTTATTAAGTGTCTTTTTGTCCATTCCATGCATTTTTTTTATCTATGTGTAATATTTAGTGTATTTCACACATTTATTCAATATAATAACTAGTGTCAATGCAACAGCCAGGAAAAGTCATCACAGATGATCACGATATGACGACATCCAAAATCTCAGGTTACGATATAGATCTAATATTGACTCACAATTGTTTCAATAAAGCCTGTGGATAAACACTCCATAGACTCCAGTATCTGACCTGGAGTAGTAGTATTATGCTGTATTATGCAAAAATGAACATGAATTGAATCCAGAAAGTAGTATATGTCTTTGCTTTGACATAATAAAGAGTTGCATATTATATTTTATATCCCACTGGGTTGTACTTATATACTTATACTTGTACTACCTACAGGGCGTCATTCCTGACTAAGACGGTACCATGTGGTAACGAACTCCACAAATTTCTCATCTGGGACACAGCAGGACAGGAGCGGGTGAGTTCTACTGTTCACCATTATCTTAGAGTTTATCTTAGAGTTCACACACGACACGTGACTCCCTGAGTCTTTTTGAAGCTTCTTTTCTGTCATACTGCATCAGGGCGTTAACACTGAGATTTATTGTGAAAAAGGGTGATTCACACAGAATTGAGTGGTCATGGTGTAATGGTTTATCCATTATTAACAAAACAAGACATTTGAGAACATCATCATTTCAAGCTGGTTTGAAAACGGATTATCCATGCTGTGGTTCTGTATCAGGGCTGTCAGCCTCAGCTCTCTCCTCTCTCTGCAGATATAAAGTCACTGCATCTTGTGATGCGCTGTCTCATAAACACACAGCGCCAGGCGCTCACCTGCGTATCCCATAATATCAGAAATGAATGTGTTGCTGGATGATAAAGAACGGGAAAGCCAGAGTGTTTGTTTCATGCCATTCTACTGAGTAACTGTAGTGTGTCATTAATACTGACACACTAGCAGCACTGTTGATAATGTCACCATTTTTAAAAGTGTTGAGAAAGTAAAGAAAACCGTGATGTTTGTGGACTAGCACATAGCATTAGCAGCATACGCTCAAGTGTGTGTGTGTGTGTGTGTGTGTGTGGAACATAAATGAGATGGGAATGATGTTGAGCATGGCTCTTGTGCTTGTCGTGTTGGCTGTTTGCACGTGTGCCGGGTCAAAGACCAGGGAGGACACTTTGGTGCTTGTGCAGATAATGGATATATGATAAGAACGGTCTCTTACCCCGTAGGTCATATGTTCTCATCACGTCCGGTGCACAAAGACCATTAGTCCAACTAAAGTGGAATTATTAATTATTATTATTCTTAATTCTTTACTGTCTCAAAGTGTTCCCACTCTTCATAGCTGACATACTATTTGATCATTTTGTAGTCAGCAGTGCATCAGCTGTGAAACACTGACGTGACTTTCAAATTAAAGCCCCACTTTGATTTTATTTTGACAAGACGCAGCTTCAGATCTTTTTGATCGACTAAAAGACCAACGATTATTCCACTCGTATCGTCCAGTGTTCGCGACCTGCTCTGCATGGAGTTGTGCACGTTCATATTAGCATGTTAATAAAGTCGTCTGTCTGTCCGTCTGTCTGTCTGTCCGTCCGTCCGTCTGTTCTCCCCGTGTGTGCGTGGGTTTCCTCCCTCAGTCCAAAACATGCAACATGGGGGTTTGGTAAACTGGACGCTCTGTGTGGTCATGTGATGGACTGGTGACCTGCCCAGCACTACCCTGCCTTATGCTCTATGTCAGCTGAGATTGGCACCAGCGCCCCCCGCTGGCTGTCGCTAAGTTATGTTAAATGTTAAATGTTACATTACATTACATTACCATGTAAAGTGCTATGTGATGAATCAGTGCTACACAAATAAAATCAAATTGAATTGAATGAAATCCTCACGTTAACTAGGGTCACTTTTTCTTTTTAATGTCCTTGACCCATACACTGGTTGTTGTTGTTGTTGTTGTTATTGTTCTTCGTTGTTAGCTGTATGCACTTTCAAGGTGAAGTCAAGTAAATCTCGTTGTACAACTTGTATAATGACAATAAAGGCATTCTATTCTATTCTATTCTATCTATTCAGAATCCAAACATCTTAGTTTCCTAGCTTCACATATCATATATATCAATAGTATAACTGTATGTGTGACATGTTTGATGTCTTCATGCAGAGATAAGGTGTCTGTGATGACTTTCCCTGGTTTTAAAGGCTGTTCTATTGATAATCATTGTATTTAATATAATGATGATATTATATTTATGTGATTTTTAGTCACACAAAAACGTGGAATTGACAAAATCATATTAAATTGTTTTAATTTTAAGCCTAATTATTTGTGTTAGAGCAGAATTTGACCATATTTATAGTCACCTGTCACAGCCAAAAACAAAAATATCATATATTATATATAACATATATATGTTCTATAATATCCATGTGTGTTTGCATCATGATTATTAGGATTATTAGGTCTTTAAAACCTTTACTTCCTTGATTTGTGTCAGTGTAGCCCTCTGGGGAAACATGTTGTGTCTTTATATTGACCTAGAATGATACTGCTGTCTGCTGTTGCCATAAATTGATCATTTGAACTGTTTTCTTCGATTTTAGTTTCACTCATTAGCTCCCATGTACTACAGAGGATCAGCTGCTGCTGTCATTGTCTATGACATAACTAAACTGGTAAGAACAACTGCACACCGTGGACTAACACAAGTTTACACATCATTTAAGTGAATAAGTGAATAATTAACAACCACTTTTTTTGAATTCTTTGTTTCCAGGGTGTAACTTAAAAGCTTGGTATCATTTTTTGTGGGATGCTTTGCTTCCATGTTTTCCTGCTGTGTTCACGGAAAGATTGTCTGAAAAACCAGCTAATGAGGAAAATGTGGACCACTTTCTCATCACGTCCCACAATTGACCACATGGTGTTTTCTTGTCGTTCAGGACTCTTTCCAGACACTGAAGAAGTGGGTGAAGGAGCTGAAGGAGCACGGCCCAGAGGACATTGTTGTAGCCATAGCGGGAAACAAAAATGATTTAGGAGACATCAGGTAGGACTTTTTCCTGTCTTTAATCGCATGGATCAGCTTTTTATCTGTGTGAAGTGGTGCACTGCTGTTCATGCTCATTTTTGTTTTTGTGTTCACAACCAATGTGCAACTTTGGGAAAACAATGATGTCATAGCCCCACCTCTCTTTTACTCTTGCATTTGCTGTCACCTGCCTCGTCATCGTCGTCTCTTTATGTTGTGAGTTTGTACAACAGCGTACCAGCTTGATGCTCTTTCTATCTCTTCTTCTTCTGTTGGACTTTACTGGCATGTTTGCCACCGACTGGACTGGAGTGTGGATAGTGTGCAAGATTTAACAAGGGAAAAAATAGATAAATATATGTATATATATATATATGTTTATATATATATATATATATATACAGTATATATGTATATCTTTGGCTTGGCATATACTCTGTATATACACAGTGTATAGAATCATTTTTGGGGGTTTCGTGTGTGAATGAAGACATTTCTTGAAACGATGCCGTGTTTAAGAAAAACCTTTTAAAAAGGAAACTTCTGTTTCTGTGTGGAAAAGGCCTTTTTGAGGAGCTTTAAAGATACAATTTGTAACATTTCTGCATTATAATATCTAAAACAAAGCCAAGACTAATGTAATATTTTATATTAACCTAAATGTTTCCAACATGTTATTATTAATGTGTTATTGTTGTTATTGTAATGTGTTATTATTAATGTGTTATTGACTCAATGACATTGTAACCAGACTGAAAGCATGGACCATGAGAGACTGTATTTTTCATTGGTTGTAATTTGTTTTGCTCAAATTCCAAAACATGCTAATTGATTATTAATATTGATATTAATAACACAGTCAGACCGACACATGCTGCTCGCCTGGTGGCATGAGCACATCACGCCTGTTCTGTCTTCCCTGCACTGGTTCCCTCTGAGCTGCAGGATTGATTTTGAATAATCACATTTGTGCCCCTCCCCATCTTTGTGATCTGCTCCAGCCTCATGTTCCCTCATGGCCACTAACACACTACAAATAGCCACGTAGTTCTCTTGTGCCTTGGGCCGTCTCTGTGTAAATCACTCCCTCTTTGGTTTTTAAAATGTACTTTATGAATACAGTTGTATTAGATTGATTCAAAAACAGTGAGACTATACTAAAACATGGGGAAAGAAACATTAAAAAAACCCAGCATACAAACACATGTTAATAATAATTGACCACCTGTTTTTATTACATACGACTTGAGTGAATCATACAGTATCTACACAGTGATATAAAATCAGAAGGTTACTCTATGCTAATCTTCAATGATTGGAAGTAATAGTAGTAAAGTTTGATCCATCCAGCAGCACCATTAAGTTTTCATGTTCTCTTGTGTCATCATGATGAAAGTCTTCGCCCTTCAACTGTGACCTCAGACTCACCTTTGTGTCCGTCCTCCTGTCACAGGGAAGTTCCAATGAAGGAAGCTAAGGAGTTTGCTGAATCAATCGCGGCTATTTTCATCGAGACGAGTGCCAGACATGCCGTCAACATTGAGGAGCTCTTTCAGAAAATCAGTAGGTTTCTTTTTTCTTTCATACCTTTTAATTTTGAGCCTCTGCCGTCTTTTTCTATACCTATTGAAATAAAGGGCTATTCAAGACTTTGATATACATATATATATTATGTTTTACCATATGTTTTGTCCAATACCAACCCTGATATCAAAAACTTGAGTATCTGTCAATAATGATATCAGTCTGATACCTTTCATTGGTGCTGTTAGAAAAAGGTGAGTACATTTCAAGCTATTTCAAAGACATAATAATAATAATAATAATAATGACTTTATGAAATGGAATTATAAAGCGCCTTTCATGAAACCCAACATAATTCAACTGTGTAACAAATACCAGCCTTCCCACGGGTTCTTGAAATACTTGAAAGTTGGAACAACACGGAAAGATTATGTAAAAGTTTTGGATCTTTTTTTACATTACCGTAAAAAGTTTCCCCTTGTTGTAAGTGACACTAGGTGATGTGTTCAGGTAAACAAATCCCGCCGCTGGAAAACCCCGAGGTGGACAGCAACGAGTCTTTTCAGCTCAGCCGGCAGCCAGCCTCGTCGTCCAGGAGATGCTGCTAGTCGTGCCATCTTAACTAAGTCCACATGCACACACTGTCGCGCTCCAGGCTGAGACGACACAGTGGACGGACAGATGTCAGCTTGCACATATGTATTTGGTCACCTGCGGCATGAAGCAGTATTCTAGAGCTCAGTGGGTTTTCATTTCAGTCAGTGGTGGCAGATGGAGGAGTGGTCAAGTTTGGAAGCGGGAAGTTTTGAGTTTGTCTCCCTCTGGTGGTATTTAGCCTGAATTACATTAAGATTTCCATTAAAAATCAATACACTTGAATCCTGGCGTCTATGCTATAGTAACTGAACTTGAGCACCAATTATTATATTGTTGATACATTTTTTAATATTAGTTATGTTTATCTTTTCAAACGAGAGGCTGATGGGATCATGCTGTGCAGCTTAAACGCAGGAGATGTGTTTTCATCATGTGTTGAGTTGAAAGCACTGCTGCACATTAACCGCCCTGTTGAAACACTGTGACCAATACGAGAATTGTTTACATGGTTTTTGTTTTCTATGTGCTGAAATGTACTGTCTGAGATTTCACTACAGGGAAAGACTGTAGACAACTGTCCATCACAACAAGTATTTTTTATCTGGACAAGAAAGTTACGTTATGAAGTGAGCAGGCTTGCATGTATTTTACTTGTCTCTACATACTAACCAAACTTTAAAAGAAAATGTTACCGCGACAACAGAAAAGTCATCGAAAACTTCTGGCATATAATGTGGATTCATATTCCCGGGAACAGACCTCCACCAAGGCTCAAAACACATCCCGCCGCCGGAAATGTTTACATTTAGCTGTTACCGTCTTCCATTGACATGACACAATTCATCCCGATGTGTTTACATGTCGCTGAGATCTACACGACTGAAGCATACACAAACCAAATTTTATTCAAATCCAATGAGATTTTATAGCCATATGATTGTTTTGGGATTTTTTTCAATAGGTTTTCCCATTTTTAAGAAATAGGAATTTCTTTTAAATGTGATACATTTTTGTGATGCCATCAGTGGCTAGAATCTTGATCACCTCCCCATCCATCAGAAACCTAAGCCAATGCTAATCCACGTCGGTAATTAGCCACAAGCTAACTTTGACGAAATGTATTGCAAATTGTCAGAATCAACAATTCACAATAAAGAAAATATACATGTTTACATTTTCTCATCCTGTATCCACGTCTGTGGGTTAGTGGAGCTTCGTTTTTCATAATGCAGTGAAATCTTTTTGCAAATAATTACTGATCTGAATCTCCATACAGGAAGTCTTACTGCACATCCTCTCCTGAGTGTCGTATGAGCTGTGGATCATTTTGTGTCTCACAGTTGAAGGATGTGATTGATTAAGAATGGAATGATGGGCTGTCATTATAGTTTCCCAGCTGCATAAAACGTTGTATCAGATTTTACCAGCATGATTTTACATCCATATGAGAGAAGACGTCAGTGTTGTCACTTCTAACAAGTATAAGTGCCTTTGTTGTGTTTTTTAAAGACATTACATGGCTAAAAAAGTGCATACTGCTAGAATCGTGCATGCCTAACTAGTCTAAATCTGTACATATAGCAGTTTGCTGCGGTGACCCTGTTACACACTGTGTGCCTTATGTCATGCGCCCCTGCATTGTCTGTGGACCCATTTAACTTCTGTATATTCATCAATGTAATAAACTTGTACATCTACTTTTTTCTGTTTGGTTTTTGTTCATTTTCTCAAAGATAATATGTATTTTATATTTTCAAGTTCTGTTGACAGAGACCAGGAAATGAGCAAAGTGCTATTATTTTACCAACGGTCACTACGAGATTAACCACCATGACCACCTCAGAATCCACGGGGAAAGTTTGGTTTGCTTAGTGAACATTTCAACTAAATGTATACATTTGATTGTATTTTAAACTCATGCAATTAAAATAAATCCTAAACTGGAAGAGTGACATTATTCTCCCAGAACCTTTAGCCAACAATTAGAAACACTTGACACATTAGTCTTGTGTTATTTTTGGACATGTTTTGTCGACGTGACCTGAAATAAAGCTGTTACCACACAAATCGCATATTAACTGGTACATTTGTCTGTACACTGCCGTGCATTAGCCTTTCAGTCGTTTAGAGGGGACATTGACACCCGCAGTCCTCTCCATTTACAATGAACCGTTGAACACAAAGTTTCAAACTCACAGTACCTACATCTTAACCTTTGGCATTTCAATGTTTTTCATCGTTTCTGAGGAGAATCTAAATCCAACTATGACACTGGGTAGTAACTAAACACAGTATGCACCTGTCCAACAACATGTGCAAGACATTTAAGCACATTGCCCTTTGTAAATTATAAAGTAAACTTGTCTTCATGAATCTCTTTTCCTTTGAGGTCCCAGTAAAAGTTTGTTTTGAACATGTCAGCCACACACACACACACACACAGACCAACCAGTCCTCCAGAGAGGAAATGTTTATTTGATTACATTAGTGAAATAAGATGTTATTGTTTGTTGAGCAGATGATATACTGCTATTTTCACATGTAACAATAACGATTAATATAATGTTAATATAATGATAATAAAGACAGCCTTGCCCTACTGTTTTCTGTGTTAATGTTACAAAAAGGGAGATAGAATGAAAGAATTTTCACATGAAGAGGACTGTACCCATTCACTGTCAATGGCGTCTTTGCATTAGCACGGCCCCACCAGAGGGCAGGATTTTAAGCTTTTATACGATTTCCAAAAATATCGTCGGGCACAAGTTAATGATAAATTAAAGATAAATTTGTGCCCAATGAAATGTCTGCAGTTTTCATTTCTTCATGTCGTGTAGTTGTGTGTACAGCGCACACTTCAGTTCTGGGCCCCAGAGCGCTTCTCATTGGCTGATTTGATGCAGAGGCAGACACTGCACAGGTCTTGCTTCATTCATTCATTCATTCATTCATTCATTCAGCTAGTGTGCGATTTAGCGCTTTACCACTCGAGCAGATCAAGCTGGTAGTGGTAGTGGTGAGAGATCAAATCATTTCTCAAGAGGGAAAGGACCAAACCAGGTTTGAGGGTTTGAGAGTCATATGTGGTATTTCTGGATTGCATTATAAGATGTTCCTGACCAACATCTTATACACCAAAATCACTATTCCTGAAGCCAAAAAGTGGCTTCAGGAATAGTTGAACCTGGTCTCAGTGGAAGAAACTTACTTATAAGCCGGATCCAGATGTTGACGAAGCCTGACCTTTTATATTATGATTTGTTTTGTTTTCATTCTTAGACTTTCTGTAATATATGTGCTGTGTATAAAACCCAAATGTGTAACCTGACCTGAATGAAATCGATAAATGTCTGTTGATCCTCAAAGACTTCATGTAACTAGATTAGGATTCGTGTCATTTTTCTGACTAGTAACTAGTTTACTGTACGATAATCATATCAGTTGCTGGGCCACGAGGGCGCGCAGCAGCGTCATGCACGCGCGCGTTCCAGTATTAGTAGCCACACTAGTTCACACGCGGAGCTCAGTCAGCATTTGACTCAGCGGTGGCGTCAGGGGACCCACGGTTTCCACTTGTCAGCGACTCCCCGATACCGAAATCAAGTGCATCCCCTCCGCTACAGACATGTCGAAGTTGGATCAGATCCTCGTTCTTGACCCTCCCTCCGACCTCAGATTTAAAGGTAGGTGAATGAAACATTCCTGGACGGAGTTTCCCGTTTGAAACCATTTCACATTCCCTTCCAGAGGCTCATTTCGCCGCTAGCGAGCTGGCTAGCTAGCAGGCTAGCATTCACCGCCATTTTAAGTTAGCCCGAGACGAGGCGGGCCGCTGTAGCCTCGCACTATAGTGACGTGGATAAACCCGACACGGCGTGTGTGTAGACCGCTTGCCGGCCGTGACAACACCCGTAGAAGCGGCAGAGGAATGCGAGCCAGTGACCTGTGCTTGTAACTCGGAGTTCAAGTGAAAATGCAGTTTATTTGAACACCCAACACTTTGGCAGAAACAGGAGCTACTACCATGTTGCTCTTCGAGCGTCAGCATCGGCGAACTGCGCTTACTGCTCGTAACCCGGACGTTATACAGGAGGAAATCCACTTTTAAGCGTCTATGCCGACACACCTCTCCTGTGCATGTCGCCTTGTCAAGCGGCTGTGAGAGAGTCGTGGTTAGGGGAGACAAACTTGGCTAACGGATGCACAACTCTATCGGTGCTACCAGCAACATTTGGCTAACGCTGGTTGGTTTCTCCTTCCTGTCAGCGATAATCAAAATTATAAACGTGTCCCAGTCGACGCTGTTGTTTCCCTGAGCAAAAGAAAGCAAAGCAATCCACACACTGGATACCACCGATTGCATGACTTGCACAGATAACGTTCAGTCATGTGTCAGTAGCCTATTGGTTAACGTTAGCTAGGCTAGCTTGTTCTCTGGTCTTTTACTGCAGTCGTTATATTATATTACTGACTCCTTCTCTTGCCTTCGTGTATCATTAGCTCCTTGTTTTGCATTTAATAGACCTGTCAATCCTCGAATGCTTTGGTTTTAGTGTCATTTTGTGCTTCCATCCGTTGTCTATATTTGTATTTAAGTGACTTATGACCTGATTGTGGTACATAATTATGCTGATGTGTGATTGTTAGTGTTGTTGCAAGTATTGGTGTATAACGATTCAGAGAGAAAAAGAATTCTAGTTTTTCCTGTCAGATATTGCAATTGCAAAGTGATTTGTGACATAACTTTAAAGTCGAGTCTTAGTCAATATTCCCTGCTTAATAGTAGGGCTGCGACTAACGTTTATTTTCATAATCAATTCATTTGTTGATTATGTTCTTGATTAATTGAGCAAGTGTGTGTGTGTGTGCATATATATATATATATATATGTATGTATATGTATATATATGTATATATATGTATATGTATGTATGTATATATATATATATCTCATCAATTAATGGATTAATTGTTGTAGCCCTACTTAGTAGATGGAGTGTCTACCACATGACACCATAGCATCGTACATGTAACAGTCAAAAGTGGAAGAAATAAATTGCAGCATGTTAATAGCATTGTGTTAAATTGTAATGTTGGTGGGAAAACTGTTCGATGTTCAGACTAAGGTCTTTGCACACTGCATGTGTTGTGAATATATGGAACGAAAGTGCAGATAATTCAGATGGCAGTTACGATGCAAAGGGAAAAAATTGCATCATGGTCTGTGTGTGACCAGATCGGGCTTCACACAATGCAATTTCGCATTGTGAAAGTAAGCAGCCTGTGTGAATACTGCGTTGGTTGGACACGTTGGAAAAATATTTCTAACATGTGAATAACTTGCAAAAAGAACGCATCCAGTGTGCAAAGGCCTTTAGTGTTGTAGCCAAGACAACACCAGTCGAGACCAAGCAAAGTATGGGCTAGCTTTGATCACTGCATTAAAAACACCCAGTGTACTAGGATGGTATTATTGTTTGGATTATTTGATTTATTAATTTGGAATGCAGTCAGGCTGAGAATCTATACTTTTATTTTATTTTAGAGGAAAGATTTAGAGGTGCTTTAGTCCATCTCCTCTCTGTCTGCTGTCACATCCATAATTCTTTCGCTGAAGGGAGCAGTACCACAGCATGCTAGTGAATTATTTTAAGGAAATCAAACTTTGTAACAAACAATTTGGTGACATGTTAGCTCCTAGACGAACACATAGTTTGAGGTAAAAGAAAAGATAAAGGTTAGAGGCAGAAAATAAACAGATACCAGCTGCTGCAAAACACAGGAGATGAACACACAGCTTCACCTCGTCTTGGTGTTCATGAACCAAACTTTACTTTGTGTAGAGTGGGGTGGGCACAGGTAGCCATTTTAGCCGTAACTACTAAGGGTTACTTGCCCCTTGTGGTCTTACTGGACAAGAGTCTGAGACCGAGAACTTCAAAAAGAGATGTGGAGACCAAGAATGCTCTTGGTTACTACAAAACTGGTTGGTGGTATTGTCAAACGATCCCAGTACTTGAAACTTGTAATATAGCTATTGTTCATTTTGACCTAGAATTCTTCTCTGCATTTTTTTTATTTGTCCTAGTTGGTCATCTGCATTTCCCCTTGTCACTGAGACACTTGTAGTATTGTTGCTGAATGTACCAGTATCTTACCAAGTACCAAGAATCTCTGGACGTATTGTTTCGCTGATTCTAAGAGGCTGATTGTTAGTTAAGATTTAGTATGGGTGGGCTGTGGTTGTAGCTTGGACCTGACATGATTGTTAGAAAGGTCACTGGTTCAAATACCAGACTTGCAGGGGGATAGCTTAGGGTGGGGTATAGTCATTTAGATGTTTTAGTGATGAGGTATCCTAAGTGAAATTGCTTCACCTTCAACACTGTTACGTTCCATATAGGGCTGAATAAATATGTAAATAAGATTATTTTGAGAGAAATTGCGACGTGATTTGCAATATCAGAGGGAATGGTCACTTTTACATCATTATTCTAATTTTCATACAAAATGATTTATAATGATTATTGTCTTATATTTGTGTAGATCTGTGAGAAACAAAGATGTTCCCTTCACTCACTAGAATACAATATGTATGAGGCAAGACAATAATTCATGTAAAGTGATATTTTGACACATTTTGGCTATACCAAATATTGCACCACCTGCGATTTGAAAATAGCACTAGGTCGTAATGCGATTTTGATGACAACGAATTACAACATCGAACGCTAGACACACAATGAAGGACAACCAACAGGTCCTTTTTTTCCTGCTCAGTTTGTGGCCGTTTGTCTCAACAAGACGTCAAAAGCTTTATATGCGAATAGACAGCGGTCGTTGAAGAAACGGCTGTCACAAGGGAGTAATGTTTTTCTGGAGCTGTAAGGGCTGGTTATTAAGGTCCTATACCTGATGTAAATGCAAAACTTACCATACTGAACCAAACTGAATTTTTTCCCCTCCATGGAACATGGCGTTGGACGTTAGACAAAGACAATGATCTGTAGGTAGCCTTACAATATCCTACTAAATAAGTATGTCACTGAAGCACAACTAACCTGTTACTCAAACTAAATGTAATCTTGATTAGATGGCCATGATTAGGGTTAGGATCGTGTCTTACCTGTGGTCATCCCATGGCTATGTCCTTTACAATAGGGGCCTCCTCGCTCTGGTGAATCATGAGCCTATGGGAGTTCAGTTTGGGATGCAACCGTTCTTCGGGGGCCTCTGCTTGTGCTCCAACTATATGCTTCCTATTTTATGTCATTGTTTCTTTATTTAAGTACGTGAAGCACTTGGGGGTTGCTAAAATGACATGTAAAAGCACTTGGAGCAACAAGGGTTGTTTTTCAAATGTGATGTATAAACAAACGAAACCTTGACCTTGTAGATGTCTGGCTGCAGTAGTCAATTTAATCAATTTGTTTTGGATACATGGAATTTAGCCCGTGTACACTTTGCCCTCCTCGTTCTGATTTAAGAATTTGTACTCTCATTAGACTAGACTAGTTTTAATTACTGGCAGTCACACGGTTTAAATTTTCCTTCATCACATTAATCTCATACCTGACTGTGCACTGATTCTGGGCTTAATTTCAATTAAAATATAAATTATAATGGAGAAATGTAATAGAAACCTAAGGAATCTGTCCGTAGGATCATACTAGACTTGGTAATTGTTGACATTTTGAATTTTCTTTCAAGCATTATGCACTCAGTGATCGTCATGATATGAAGAAGTTGAATGAATTTCTAATATTACTTGCTCTCACACACAAAAACGTATATTACTGCTTTGTAGGAGCACACCTAGTGGGTTATGCTAGCAAGCTGTTGTACTACAGTCCTGATTTATCATTAACCCCTGTTTGATCCAGTGTGAAATTAAATGTAAGCTTGATCAAATCTGAACCACTAAATTTGACTTAATTGAACGGGAGATGATGAGACTTTTTGAACAGAAACACAGAGGGAAATCAAAGTGTTCTACTTTGCTTAGGTCTCCAAGAGGCAATATAAGGAGAAGGAAGATGACCACAGGTTCTCCAGAGCTAAATTGGTCTGTGTTTATCGGAGAGCTGGTCTGTTTTAGAACGCCTGCTGGGATTCCTCCAGCAAGCTACAGGGGCAGCCCTCCTTTCCTTGGCTGATATTTTTAGAACAGGACTGGCCTGGGGGGACCCTCTAACTCAGCACACATGGAACAAGATGAGAGAGACGGTGCCAACGCAGCCCGAGCAAAGGCAGCATCTCAGTGTTAGCAGTGGATGCAGGCTGTGTGGGTGTATCTGATGTGCACTGCTGCTCTTCAGTGTTTCACCTTTTTTTTTTTGAGTCATTTCACTGCTCACACTATGGGTTGAGCTGATGCACAATACCAACATTCACTGTCTATCACTGACCGCCATAAACCCCCGGTTTGTGACCCGGTCGGAATAAGGTCCTTTCTGCATGGAGTTTGCATGTTCTCCCCGTGTGCGTGGGTTTTCTCTGGTTTCCTCCCACAGTCCCCTAAATTGGATAGTCTAATGGTGTGTTTCCACTGGCTTGCCTCGCCTCGGCATAGTTGACCTGGTACTTTTTCAGTACCTGTTCTGGCGAGGATCCAAGCAAGTTGAGTAGGTAACTATGTGTGACGTCATCAGACTGCCGACCACTGATTGGTGCTGTCACAGGAAGAGACGTCCAACACAAGAATCAAGCTGAACAATGTCGAACGGTGGATCAGTTAAAATCACTTAAAGGGGACATATTATGCAAAATCAACTTTTTAACCATTTCAATACTTACCGCCCCTTTAAAAGCTCCACCTTAGCTCCACCTTGTCCCTGCGAGAGTGCAGGTGAGGGAGGAAGAGCGGTATTATATTAATAATATTAACGCGGAGGGACAAGTGTGCTGTTGGTGGCTGCACAGTGTTTTACAGAGGATTTTATATATGAAGCTAATGTGCCGGATAAAGTCAGCAAACGTGTGTTTGTGTGTTCGCACCACTTCACGTCAGACTGCGGCCAGTGGTCGCCGTATTTAGTCAGGGGACGGATTTCACCGTCGTACAGACACACACATTGTTAAGAAAAGGTCACATGGAGCTCATAACTGACCATTCTGATACGTCCTAATTAAAAATATTTGTTCAGTACGTCCTCCATGACCGGAGTCCTAAAAACGTGGGTTAATCTCGCACCATGCACTTCACCTCAGCTGCCATTTGCCATTCTTCTTGTAGGTCACTTGATGTCATCCTACAGTTGCTAAATTAGATATAAATGAGCTGATGGTCATCCGGGTCAGTGAGGAGTAATTTTTACCCTCTGCTGGTCTGTAGCTTTGTTGTCCTCAGTGTTTGCTGTTCTTAAGAACCTCCATCTTAGAAATTTCAATGATGGAAGCAATCTGACGCTCACTGCATTGCTCGGCCAGAATTACACCCTTCTTTCCCCCCCCTCAAAACCTGTCTTTTCAACATTTTTTAGCATGGTCAATGTTTTTTGTTTTTTTGTCCAAGTACTTTTGAGGTACTACTAACACTGTTTTTGCGGCTGGTCCTATTGCAAGAGGATAGTGATAACCACAGCAGTGTTTTTTATACATTTCCTCGTAAAATAAGATTTGGTTCAGGTGATCACCTAATCAGTACCTCACCAATTAGAATTATGTGTGCTTGTGTTGGAATTCAACAGAAACTGGAATGAAATGGCTGCCATACATGTAGATATGCTGCTGACCCTGATGAAAAATGAATTTATAAATAACAAAAAAAGTTATTAAAGTAGAATCAGAAATGAAATTAATAATCATGCGCGACAACTGTAATTAAAATGCTAAACTACCCTCTATAATGTGTGTGATACATTTAATAATGTGATAAATTCTAAAAAAAATATTTTTTACTGTTTATTCCAATAGTTTAACTAGAGCTGCAACTAATTAATTAATCTATCGGAGGCGATCAGTCACATACAGCGGCAGTTTAGGCAGCTCGCCGCTCACCGCTGGCGATCAGCGGTGCTGTCCCTACATGTCCCGGCACATTAGCTTCATATATAAAATCCTCTGTAAATACTGTGCTCCACTGTGCAGCCACCAACAGCAAACTGCATTTAGCAAAATCCGCTGACTCATTTTAATGCATGCACGCCGCATTCAGGGAGTCTTTATTGTTGAGGTCAGACATAATAATCACCCGCACATCTTGCACTCGCTTAACTTGTTACTCGTGGATTCAATTCTGCCAAAAAGGGCCACTTATCCTCTCAGGTAACCCACAGTGCTGTGTGAGTGAGAGGGGGAGTGGCTACAGTAGAGCGGTGAAAGCCACTGTGTGCTTCTTTAAATGATATATATAACGATATCTTTTGCATTACTCCAAACAACGTTAAACTTGGCACTGACCTTACTTGTTCCCGTAGTGATACACCTGTCTTGAAATCAGTCGGACCATCGGTTTGAGAGATATGCGAATAACAGACCGACACACACAGACCGACACACACAGACCGACACACACAGACAGACGTTCCTGTAATTTATAGATAGAAGTCGGCCACATCGCTGGACGTGTGGACCGCAAACAAAATCACCATCCTCTCCATGTAGGTAGAAGTTGGCATAACACAAGTAGCCTCCAGTCCCATTCTGTATAAACACACAAATCCTATGCGATAGGCTTATTGTTGGCAGATGATATAGCAGTCTCAGAAAACAATTTTCTTAACAATCTTCATACACATTTGTAATATTAACCAGGTATGACTATGACAGAAAGAATCTTGTATTGTTTACACTAACGCGTTGGAAGCAGAGGTCGTTGATGGTAATATCATATGTAACACAAGCAGCTTTGTCAAACAACGGTTAAACAATGCCACAGTCATCAAAATTCCTCATGGGGGGAGCCTTCTCCAATCTGGTCATGCGTTGCTGCTTATTTTTTTGAGCAATGGTTTTGAAGGAATGTTGAATGTAGGCTTTGTGAACTAGAAGTGCATTTTTACATGACGATATTGTGAAGCGGTTAAAATATTGAGCTAATCATTATGGTAGTTATTTTAAGACTTTTCATATTAGTCCCACAGTTCAGGGCACAGGCTACATCTGATAATTTTGTATATAAACCTTTTATTAAGTATGATATAAATCAAGAAATTGCTTGAATGACACATTTAACTAGACTGAACATTCCAGAAAATGTCAAATTTTCAGATGAATGAAAGATGATTTGATTTATTATGGAGGTTTAAATCCTGCACATTTCTCCCTCTCTGTCCAGTTGCCTGCAGTAATGACCACAAGTCTTAAAGGTCACATAGACCGGAAGCTCCAATTAACGCTGTGTTTGTGTGTGTACCTGCGTCATGACCTCGTTTATGAAACCCTAAAGTTTCAGAGCAAACCGTTCAGCCACTGCTGAGAAAATAGGGTTTTATTGTTTTCCTGAGCTCTGCGAAGCGGATCGGCACTTCCGTAATTTGATGTTGTCGTCATCAGAAATCCTCACCACTCCTCTCGCCACCGTAGCGCCTCCTGGTGCGGCACTAGTCCGGGCACATCCGGTTGCGTACATTCAACCGCAGAAGAAGAACTACTCTCGTTGTAGCTGCTGAGATGCAGAGCATCCACCGTGCCAGAGGGGGAGCTGTGTATCTGAGAGCTGGCCTACCAATTACGTCACTTCCAGGTACCTGGCCAATCACAGGACAGTGGGAAAGCTCTCGTTGACTGGCCAATCACAACACAGTCCACGTTCCGGGGGTGTGATTTTGCTCTGAAACAGCGCGGCTGACGAGAGCGTCAGTGAGGAGATATTTTGATCGGCTCGTTTGCAGCGATTAGGAGGTTTATAGGAGGTTTGTAAGTAGACCTCCATAACTAACATATGTGTGATACAAGCATTCGATGTCACCTTTAATTAACATCCATGAAAATGAAGTCGGCTTAAGTCACATTCGACCCGATATTAGGATCCTATCACAAGTGGCAGCACTACACGTGTCCTAAATGTGTATTCAGTGTTTCTATTCCATCCGAGCAAAACTCCAAGGTCAACTAAAACGGCATGAAATGACATTCTTTTACATTTGTGAACATAAGCCCAACCTCGGGACGCATTGAAGTCGCCATCTAATCGGCTGCCATCCTCTGAGCCTCTACATCTTCACAGGCAACCAAAGGTTTACTTCAATTGAAGAGCAGATGTGGCAAAAATATTAAAACTGAACACATCATTTATTTTGTCTCATTTCATAGTAGAGCTGCATTTAATCCAACCTCTTAACTTTCTTTTCTCTCTCTACCTGCATGAGGGTGGGTGTGTGCCCATGTTGAGTCACAAGTTATGTAGTAGGCTAAATTTAATTTAAATTTAATACCGTCACTGTGAATAATTATAGTAATCTAATACATTATTTAGAAAATCACTCTGACCATCTTTTATCCCCCAATTTATAATTGAATTGCCAGATGCCAAAAAATTGACTGTTTTGTGTATCTGTCTGATATCTAGTGTATCAGACATTGTATCTTTTGGTAACGGTTATTGTTAAACATCTGTTATAGGGATGCTCAATATTGGACTTTTTGCTGATATCAGATATCAGGGGTGCTTGGGCTGATAACGATATGTTTTTCCCTGCACCCAAATGCAGGGGTAATTTTGTGTCTTCCTTGTTAAATATTTTTCTTCATGTCGCAGCAGATGAAAATATACATTTTCTTAATTGTGTAAGGTAAATAAACAACAAATAATAGTTGGTGAGGACTAGAGGTTAAACAATTACTCTATTGATCAATTACTAAATTAATCGTCAACTATTTTGATAATCAAATAAACGGTTTGAAGCTTTTTTCATTAGTAAAACAAGATTTCTGATTGTTTCAGCTTCTTTAATGTGAATATATTCTTTATTTCTTTACTCTGGATAACAAAAAAATCATTAAAAGTGAATTTTGGTTTGTGGACAAAACAAGACATTTGAGAACATCATTTCCAGGTTTGACAAAGACTGATCAACATTTTTTAAGGGTTAGGGGAAAATCAGTTAGGGGCATAGGGACAGTTTTTTTTTTCTTTGACATTTATGGACCAAATGATTACGCGATTAATCGTGAAAATAATCAACAGATAAATTGATTATGAAAATAATCGTTAGTTGCAGCTCCAGTATGGACGCAAGTAAAGTCAAGGAGGTAGTGACCTATTTAGCCTTCTGCTTTTGTCAGTGGTCATATCGGGGTTCTTTGATGTGTTTGCGGATATCTGATATCTCTACATTGTTGGGTTTAAATTAGGGATGACCATGATACCACTTTTTTGTGTGTAATACCGATATCACAAACATGAGTATCCACTGATATCGGTCTGATACAGTCATTTTCGGACTTTTAATGTGAAGCTGCTGACAACACATTTGTGCTAGCCATTTGAAAGACCTCATTCTCCAACTGTGTAACAAGTAAACAGACTGAAAGTGAGTTATCGTATCTCATCCTTGAAATAAATACTCGAATGACCGTTGACAAAATGCTGTTTGCAGGTAAAATCAGTAGACCTTGCCATGGCACACATGCTGTGATATTAGCTAACCCTGCATCATGGGACATGTTTTTTCCATGCTAATTGTGATGATCCAGTTTGGGGTATCTCTGATTTAGCGTCAAGTTGTTCTCCACATGACATGACCCATCAAAGTTGGATGTGCTGACCATGGTTAAGGACATAATATGAAGCCAGCTCTGTCACAAGATGGCGAGCTAACTATTGAACTCCTGATTTTTGACATGAGTAGGACAGGACAGTGATTTATTTTTTTTAATATGAACATGAGACATCATTATGGAATTAGCGACCTGTAGAAAAACCTAAACGATTCAGGTAATTTGGTCTGTTGCTTCTGTAGACAGCTGAAATTAGTTGGTGGAGTTGTAGAGAATCTCCATGAATGTTTCATGCTAAATCTTGCATTTATCCAAAGTAATATCCTTCCATCATTTTTTTATTTCGAAAAAGATAACACTTTTATCTCCTTTTTTACAAAGTTTTCTTAAGCTAAGAATTATTTCTCTGACTAAAAAGTGGTTCAAAAACTTTCAGTCACTTAATTCCGAACCATAAAACCTTTAGCTATTGAAAGATTATAATTGAATCAAAAAGCAGGGTCATTTTTACATGGGCTGTTGCTTCTTCATCTATCCATTTAGACCGAATATTT
This sequence comes from Solea senegalensis, assembly GCF_019176455.1. Taxonomy (NCBI): domain Eukaryota; kingdom Metazoa; phylum Chordata; class Actinopteri; order Pleuronectiformes; family Soleidae; genus Solea; species Solea senegalensis. The sequence continues at coordinate 41,930,528 of NC_058021.1, read as the reverse complement.
ACTTTAAAATGTTCCTGGAATCAAGCTCGAAGTAACGGATTCTTTTATTCAATTTGTACTCTTAATCATGTCGGCCAAATTGAGTTTCAGTGTGACGGTGTTTTTCAACTAATCTTTTTAGTTCTTGTTTGAACCACAGCATCAAATACAGGCCTGTGTGTTTCCCACAGATGAAGCGTGTCATTCAAGACAGTAGCTATCTGTCCTTTTTCGCTTCTAAGCCATTTTACTGATATTATTTTCATGTCAGTCTGTTAGCAGGATTGCTTAAGGATTATTAAATCCATTTTTTATTAGATATTTTGTGTGTGTACCAAGGAAGAAAAATGTGATTGTTGGAGCAGAATAAAGGGTTGGATGCAAGACGGCTAACTTTTAAGAAAACTTAATGGGTCCAACCCTTTTTTTGTGGACTAGAAGACTAGAAGAACATTACATTAAAAGACGTGGGTGCTGGAATACATGGCCGTTTCGGATCACTTACAAAATTATTTTGGTTATTTAATCATTTCAAACACGATCTGAACAACTTTCTTAATTAACTTAAAGTAACAAAACACTATTATGTGTGTTGGCATACATTATTGATACTCTGGGATTCCGCTGAATGCGTAGCCATCACACAGCACCTCTGTCAGAGCATCGTGTACAGGCTTGGTCATTCTTCTACACTTTCTGACATTTTTATCAAGAAAATAATCAACAAATGATTGAATGAATGAAATAACTCAAAAAAATCCAATCTCATTTGATGGGAAGAAAAAGAGATGACATATGAATGATGTGTGAGTTTCACCCTGGATAAAAACAGAAAGATTATTTGACGTATTTCTTTTTTTACAGCTTGACTGGCTGATGGAGGCGTCACACATAGTAGTAATTCCAGTTTCTTGTAAAAGAAGAGTGTAATAATCTGCTTATCTTCTGTCCATCAGGTCCTTTTACAGACGTCGTAACAACCAACCTCAAACTGAAGAATCCCTCTGACAGAAGAGTATGTTTTAAGGTTAAGACGACTGCGCCACGCAGGTACTGTGTGCGACCAAACAGTGGCGTCATTGATCCCGGAGCAACTGTTAACATCTCTGGTAAGTTTTCCAAAAGACTTCTGAAACAAAATGATAAAAGCAACAAAACAATGTTGATGCAAGAGTTGTAATGGCAAAATAAGGCTGTGTGTTACGTTGAAACTAAACTAGACTTTGTTTTTGATGTCATGTACTCATCAGAAAAATGTTCTCAATGTCAGCAAAAACTATTTCATCAATTTATGTCACATTATAAATCAAATCAATATTTCTGTACGACTGGACGATATGGCTTATAAGTTATGAGTGACAATACAAAATGTCTGTAAATGTATATCTGTATATCTCTCTAAATATCTGGCGATGAAACTTAATTGATTACTAAATTAATCGACAACTATTTTGATCATCGATTAATCGCTTTAAAGCTTTTTTCATGATTAAAACAAGATTACGGTTTTCTGTTTTAAAGACCAAACAATCGATTTATAGAGAAAATAATCGACAGATTAATCGATTATGAAAATAATTGTTAGTTGCAGCTCTAAAAATATTTATGGTTTATGATCTGTATTACATGATTTTGAAAAATACAGTTGTTAACTTTAATTTCTGAAAGTACCTGGTTTATTTCTTTGGCTTTTTAAATGTGAAATGAAGGATATTTATGTGAGTTAGAAACAATGAAACTGTCTATAAATATGGTCAAATTCTGCTATAACACAAGTAATTAGGCTTAAAAGTAGGAAGAGTTATTTTTCGAAATATCGATTGTATCTATCGATTTTTTGGAATTTTTATATTTTTTAAAGGAAAAGTAATTACAGGTACCTTATCACAATATGACGATGTAGCACATATATTTGAGTTTGCACTGTATACTTTTATCTGTAAAGTAAATGAAAAAATAGGGGATGTTTTTTGGATGTTTTGGCCCAAATGTGTTAACATGTTTGTTTCATTCACAGTCATGCTGCAGCCCTTTGACTATGACCCCAACGAGAAAAGTAAACATAAATTTATGGTGCAGACGATTTTTGCTCCACCAAATGTTTCTGACATGGATGCTTTGGTAAGTTTTTTTTTTTTTTGTTTTGTTTGAAAGTCATTTTATAAAAATGTGCTACAAAAGTGCACCGTCGTTCATTGTCACAGTTGACATGCAAAAATATTTCCTGCGTCTAAACACTGTTCACCACAGTTGACTGTAAATGATGGGCACTTGTATTGTGTATTTTATTTACTAGTTTGGAATATGAATTTTCAAACATAATTTTGTATAAATTACCTTTTACCTTAAATTAACTTTTTCCATTTGGCAGATTACACAAACTGACATCTTAAAAATGGTTATAGATGATTGTGTTTGCTGAAAAAGTAGTAATGCACTAATGGAGTGAGTTTTATATCGTTATGCTGAGTAACATAAACATAAGACTGTGAAAGCATGTAGTCAAATGTATGTAAAATGTCCACCAGAGGTCAGCAAAGGCTCAGTCAGTGTGTAGCTTTGCTCATGAAGTGGCTCGTCAATGAGGGAGAGAACGCAAGGAATTTTAGAGGAACAACATGTTGACCGGTCCTTATAATAACCTGAAATCCAACATTTTATACAGATAAATAAATAAATAAATTCCATGGCATTAACTTATCCATTTATAGTTCTGCATTATACTTAACAACACAGGATATTCTCTTGATTTGATCATATTCTATATGAGCACTTTTAGTTCCAAACTTGTTTATAATGGTAAGTAATGGGACAATGTATCGGTCATCTTGATTATAATACTTACGATAAGGTAATGGTGAATTTTTGTTATCATGATAATTGTGGATGGAGTAAAACCTAAATCTTTAACGTGAGTAACTTGAGGATCCTGTCTTACTCAACAGCATAGAGTCCTTGTGATTTATGTGCCACAATGGGGGAGCTGTGTCGTTCATCATGAAATTATGGTCTAATTAAATGTATCCTCACTGCAATGTTTCTGACCACCACAAGTACGGAAGGAAAGCAATACCAGTTATCGACTTTTTATTTACTGTTTTTCTACTGCTTTATCCTTGTGGGGGCGCTGTGCCAATCTCAGCTAACATACGGCGACAGGCGGGGTCACACAGATCACCAGTCCATCGCAGGGCCAAACATAGAGACAAACATTCACTCTCACATTCACACCTATGGGTCAATTTAGAGTGACCAATTGACCTAATCCCTATATTGCATGTTTTTGGACTGTGGGAAGAAGCCAGAGAACCTGGTGAAAACCCAACCCAACACACACACACACACACACACACACACACACACACACACAGAGAGAACATGCAAACCCCATGCAGACCGTGTGGCCCCTGCAATGGCTGCTTTTTTTTGTCATCACAATAATATTATGAATCACAATTATTTTGGTCAGGATAATTAAATCATCCTATGTCTAATCATGGTGTTTATAAAATTACAAAACACATTTTCTTTGGAGTTGAAGACTTAATGACTCCATGGAAAATTGTGTCTGTGTTGACCTTGTAGACCTTTTTTAAACAGTGTGTGGCTGTGTTGCATAGGAAAACATGTCTGAGGTTATAACTGTTTTTTAAACTCGGCTGTGCGTGAATTCCTACAGATTCAACTCTGCATTGAATGTGAATATAAAATAGCTTGAAGTGTGTGTGTGTGTGTGTGGAAGGATTCCAGCTGCTAGCAGTTTAACTTGATGAATAACATGCCCATTTTTCATCTCCACTAGTGGAAAGATGCAAAACCTGATGATCTCATGGATTCCAAGCTGAGATGTGTCTTCGAGCTGCCTTCTGAAAATGATAAAGTGGTAAGTTGTGCTGCTGCTGCACATAAAGAAAGGCTTATTTCCACAAAACCTTCATAATTTTGTCCATGGACTCCATGAAAATCGCTACAAAAGGTTATTTTTTCACTGAGGAAAAAAAAAAAACAGTAGAAAAAGCCATTGCTATAATGTGAAATTAGTGGAAAAGTGCAGCACCAGTGGAAAAGTAAGCCACGGTCTCATGTTAAAAACCAAACATCCAGCAGTTTCTTGTTTTTCATGGACTACTTCTTTCATTGACCTTTTTCAACAGATAATCAACAGTTTCTGATTGAAATGTTGAGTTTCTCTGCATGCATCTTGTTCTAGTCACGCACAAGAGCCACAGCTGGTGGAAACTCTTTGCATTGCTTATTGTTTTAATGATCTTGTGTATCAACCTGTGACATCAAGCCCAAGTGTAAGTAAACAGTTCCTTCAGTCTCTGAAATCAATGAATATTTCACTATATTACACAAATATTAAAAAAAGCAAAGTTATTCTATATCTACCATGTTTGATGAATCTAGCTCACAGTGAGCATGTATATGGACTCTTGAGTGTAATCTAGATTTGGAGATCCAGTGCTGACTCTGCTGAGCCGATACAGTGTGGATGTGTGGTCGGTTTTGGCACCTGCAGCATGTAATCTGTAATCTGTAACATGTAAAGCCATTTGTCGAGACGTTAACGTTCTTTATTTCTAAAGTGCTTTTCTTGTCTTGGTGACCACATTCATGCACACATTCACACAGTGCATGTGATCACACAGCTTTCATACTAGTGGTGGGAATCTTTTGGTTGACAAGAACAAGAACGGTTCTTAAACGGTTCTAGAGTGAGAATATCATTGCATGTTAAGACTGCACTCGGTATTGTTTGAGCATTTAGAGCATGTCAACTTTTGTCCTGAACCGGCTCTTTACTCTCCCTCACTCTAACATTCACACTGTCACTCTCTGAACAGTCAGCTCACAGTCAGCCCCTGCCTGCTTTACTCATGCCGTGCCTCACACACTAGGATGCACGGATCCACTTGTTTTTCTTTGTTGGTTCACAGATGAACACTATCTGGTGAGAATTCTTGTATTTTTGAATACAGCGCAAACAATAATGTTAATGCATTCATTTTAAAACCCAGTGTATTATAGATCCATCATTAAATACTTCCATTGACATTTATTATTATTACAAAATAGAACAACATTTTTCATTGGCCATTTTGAACTTGGTGATTTGTTTGTTTCTTAAATGAACAAATTATGAAAAGTTGTCAAAAGGTTTCGCAGATTCAAAGGGGCGTGGCCACGGCAACCAATGGAGTTTTGGCAAATTTTGACCATCTGCAACAAAACATGAAGCGTGCTATAATCTGCTCCAAACATGTGAGACCAAAGACCCGCCCTGAACACATGTGTCAGCCATTACCTCCACACAGGAAGTAGGAGTGCAAAGTCTGTGCAAATGCAGATGAACCTGACATTTAAGCAGAGATTAACAATCTGGACAAATCTCCTCCGTTTTACAAAGAAAGATAGAAACTAGAATGAATCTGAAAATGTTTGCAGTATAGTTTACTGTTACACTTGCTGTTTGTTTATTTGAGAACCTTCACATTCACCTTTTTAAGTTTTGTTTGTAGGAGAGTATTGTTACATAATATGGATTCAGTGTTGAGTATTTTGTAACAAGTCTCACCTGTTTTTATTTATAACACATTCTTTGTGACAGTGTTAAGTCTGAACTTAACAGTAAACACAAAGCTCGTCCATAAATAAAACAATTTCATTTTGTACTGAAAATGTACAAACTGTGACTGTTGTCTACTGTTAATCATTGTGAGAGAATGGTGCTCCACCACTGTCACCTGTAAGCACAACTGTCAGGAGCAACTTGGGCTTAAATGTCTTGCCCAAGGACACATTGGCATGTTGACTGTTGGACCTGGGAATCGAACCCTTCCAGTTGAAAGACAACTCTCTCTACCACTCAACCACTGTCACCCCATGACAAAATGTGATTCTGTGATGTTTCGTGTCAAGAGAAGGAAAAAAAAAAGTCGGCATTGCGATTTAAATAAACGTACTCGCACACTTCACAGTCAGCTGGGACCACCCACGACGACGACGACGACGAGGGGTACTTCACTGACCTGTGCAATATCCAAGTATTCACAACGTTACTCGGACTGAGTCATCTTCCAACATTTAAGGATTGTATTCTAAAGTGGAATACCTTTAAAAAGTGCTGCTATCTTTTCCTGTGCTGTTTGGAGAAAGCGTCAGCATCATTCTGTGTTAAAGGTGTTGCCTAGCAACCGTTCTCTTTACTTTTGACTGAATAATGTTTGCTGTGTCACTTAATGTCTATTTTAGTCGCATGTGATTTAATGAGCTTTAATGTTCACGACAGTGGTTGTATTTTCACAACAAAGCCCCTCATTTCCCCATGACGTGGTTTAGTCTGCCCTACATGACAAAGCCACGTCAGACATGACTTGTGGAGCATTTCCTTCCTGGGCTGTTTGATCTCTGGACAATGGTGCCTTTCTCTGGCTGAGTCCCTCGTCTAGAGGCTAACCTCACTCTTTGGATCGGGACATACTGGATTTCACATCATTGTTTTTTTTCTCTCTCTGTCTCTGTCTCTCTGTCTCTCTCTCTGTCTCTGTCTCTCTGTCTCTCTCGTCTCTCTCGTCTGGCAGAGTGACGTGGAGGCGACTAAAGTGGCCCCGGTGATGAACTCTGCAAAGGCCGATCCAACAGCGGCCACAGTGACCGGTGCTGGCGCTGTCCAGCAGGACGACACGGAGATGAAGAAAGTGCAGGACAAGTGCAAGAGGCTGCAGTCTGAGATGAGCAAGCTGGTCGAGGAGAACCGACAACTAAAGGTCACAACTTTTATCATTTACACACTTATTCAGGTTCAAACCACTATTACAGCAAAATAACATGAGTGACACGACCGTGGCTGCTTTACATTCTAAATGTATCCGTATATGTTCGTCGACCCAATCCTTTTCCATTCTAGAGTTCTAGCACTACTAAAGTAAGCTGAGTCAATACTAAAATGTGACGTCAACACACTGCTGGACACTGATTGGTCAGTCATGGGTGTGACGTCCGACATTCCAGTGTTTGTCGTTTTTAAAACACGCAGCTGCGCTGTGGCGACCCCGCCCGCCTTGCAGTGGTACTAGGACGTGTCTGATGACAGTCAAGTAGTGCTAGAACTGCATCATGGAAAAAAAAACGCTCATTTTCACCTAAAAGGACTCGTTTTCAAAAGCTCGATTTAGAAGTATACGTAACAAGTTATCTGTGTGCGCCTTCTGTTGATTGGTCGTTAGAGAATTATCACTTGAAGGTGATAAGTGATGTAGCTACAGGAGCAGTGCTGACTGTATGAAGCTGCTCTGTGGAAACACGTAGAAAGTGGGATATGTGAACCTTAGCTTGTAAACTGATTAGTGAATAAATGATTAAATAATTCTTTATTGGACAAGATAATGGGTCAGGAAATATTTGTGTTCTATATATATCATGACATGAGACGATATCTGTGATGACTTCTCCTGGTTTTAAAGGCTGTTGCATTGATCATTTATTATATTGAAAAAGTAAATAACACTTTCATTGTAAGCCTAATGATTTGTGTTCTAACAGAATTTGACCAGATTTATTGTCATTGTTTCTAACACAGAATTATCCTTCATTTTGACATTAAAAAGCCAAATGCCTGAGTGTCAGTGACAAACATTAGTATTGGGTTTAAAAATGAATATAAACTTGCTTTCATTGCATTAGTCGTTTTTGTTATTGTGACCATTTTTCATTTTCTGCAAATAAATGCTCTAAATGACGGAGAAATGTTCTCATTAGTTCATAAAACAATACTCACATATATATATTTGTATTAGTGTTAGTTTTTTAGTGCGTTCTATTGAGTAAATGTGTTGTTGCGTGTGTGTGTTACAGGACGACGGGATTAGAATGAGAAAGGTTCCGCGCTCAGACCACATGACGACAAACTCCACCAGCCTCCTCGGCCGAGAAGCCACCACCGCGTCCCTGCCCTCCCTCCTCGTTGTCATAGCAGCCATCTTCATCGGGTTCTTCTTAGGGAAGTTCATCTTGTAGACTGGGAGACGCATGCCAGTCGTATCAACTCACCCACCGAACCCACCCACCCACCCACCCACTCACCCCCGGCTCCGGAATCCAAAAATAACCCAAGAAGTCTTTCTGTTGACTTTGCCATATCATTGGTAGTGTGGGCAGTGAACACATCGTACAGCATCATTTGAAGGCGTTGTCTTTTTACAAATCTCTCACACGGTTAGTACACACACACACACACACACACACACACACACACACGCGCACACACACACACAGTTGAGAAAAGAAAGGCAACAAAAACTTTTTTTTTTTTCTGTTCACGTTTTTTTGAAGGCTGGAATAAACAGGTGATGTGGTGGGACATCAAAGATACATGTATAATATCAGTCAACATGGAAAATGCACCTAGACTACATGCACTACCAAGAGCAGTCAAAAGATTGGATTATTGTTTTCTTCATTTCTCTCTGTTTTTAATAGGAATTGAATGGAATGTTAGGTGTCTTGTAAATGTTGTTTTAAAAATCCTTTTAAACAAAAAAGAAAAGGAAAGAACTTCCATCACAGTGACCTTGCTACCTGTTGCTGGATCGCCTCCAAAGTCACATGGTTTCTGTTTGTAATTTCTACTTCTAGTCTTGGAATGTTCAGGTCCAGCTTGGATCTAGGTGCCTCCTAATACAGTTCTGTCCTTTTTCCGCACAACACCGATGCAGACTTTATATTATTACCATTGTTATTATTATTATTATTATTATTATAATATAAAGATATATTCCTTCAAAGGCAAATATTGACTGAAAAAAGGTCTCATTCTTAAAATCCTGTTCATGGTATTAAGCATTGAAGAAATAAAAATGAAAAAATGTGCTTTTGACAGCTGTCTTTTCCTGCATCTCGCTTCCATACACATGTGAATGATTTAACCCTTAGTGCTCACACATGCAGGTACATCTGTGGGAATAATGCACCACTGAGTTTATACTTCACATCTTCAGGCTGTAGAAAAATGTCTTTCTTTGTTTTGTTCACAAAAACAAACCAAGAAAACTTTCACATGTGATGTGTCTCCAAATTTGACAAAATTCAATTTGACTACGTTTTGCTCAGGTGTATTTATATAGTTGGTAAAAATTAAAGAAAAAATATAATGCACATAACCTCTGTATGATACTTTCAATATAATAATGCACAAAATCTCTGTTCTGAGGGTTAAAGTGCAGCAAAAGGTGCAAATCTTCCGTTTAGTGTAAACTATTGATTTTCAGTGTTTTTCAACAACTCAAACACTAAGACGACACCAACATGCATTATTGTTTAGCATGAATAAAACTCTTCCACCTTCATGTGTAAACCAGACACTTCTATCAAAGTTACATTGAACCATTCAACAAGTGTGTTTTTTTCAGATAATTATGACTTTTAATCAATATTTGACAAATAATCACAGATAATGTCGGAAATAATGGTTTTGTTAAAAACTGACCAAAATCCGTGCCACGTCGTCCCCCTCCATTTTAACTGCACACTAAATACCAACATATCTCACACACACGCACGCACGCACGCACACACACACGCACGCACACGCAAGCACACAGCACCAAATCCTTCCCTGGCGGGGGGCGGTGGTGAGTGGCTCTCCCGGGTGCCTCACTCCTGCACACCCCTCGGCCGTGTTGGGGCTGGTGACGTGGGGGCGTTGCTGGACTGATCCCATACACTCGGTCTGGGGGGGGCGGGGCGGAGCACCTTGGGGTCAGGCGTGATGAGTCCTTGGACCTCTGGCCCCGCCTCTGCCCTGGACCAGGCTTGAGGGTCTGCCTGCCTTCCGTCTCTGGAGGCCCCTTTGGTTTGGCTTTGGGGCCCTGTGTGGGCCTCCGCCTGTCTCTCCTTGGGATGGAGGGACAGTGGTGGGCGGTGGGGGTGGCTTTGGTGGGCTCTGGCCGTGCCTCCTCGGGGGGGCGGTGGGTGGGCTAGTGGCTGTGGGTCTGTCCTGCGCTGTACAGCTGCTGGGCACCCAGGGCGCCTGGATCTTTATTGGCCCGCTGCCGGAGTTTAGCCGGGCATTAGCTCAGTTCCCCACCCAGACTTAGGGTTGGGGTTACTTACTTACCCTTACCACATCTAAGGACAATCCCTGGACAAGCCTGGACACTCTCTCTTAATGTGGTTGTTAACGATTACTCTGTGTGCGCTAGATCATTTCAACTGTTATTAACACACTAATGTTGTTTATGTTCTGTCTCTTTTATATCATTTCAATTGTTCAATGTTACTAACCCATACACTATTATTGATAGATGTCTAATTGCTTCCAGTAATGAAGGTGGACATTTATTGTCCGTCCAGTCGTCACGTCTCTAATAACAATCCAAGTGTTTGCTCTGAGCCTCCAGAATTGCTATTAGAGCCGCGGCCATGTTGACTTTTTGCACCTGGAGTTTCGAGTCGTCACCTGCAACCAGCTGCTGTAGTTTATCATCAATTTAAAAATAATTATTAGTGTGAGGCAACGGTGCTAGCCACTTTACCACCATGTGACCCTGAATGGTAACCTCATTTAACATCTGAGAAAAAATGTTTCCTGATATTCTGTAAATCTTCCAGTGGAGTCGCCCCCTGGTGGCTTGTCTATTATGTTCACTTGTAGATTGACTTCACTGAGGACCTGAGAGGAATATTATTATTTTTTTTTTTATAAAAGGGCTTCCATGTAAAACTCCCCACACCAATGTAGTCTTTTTAATGTTTTATCAAACATCAAATCCCTTAAAGTGACTAAGGGAATGTTCCCTGTCATGTGCACAATCTGGACTGGACCCGGACTCTTCCTGGTCCTCACTACAGGACTAATAATAATAATAACAATAAAAATACGTTTTATTTCTAAAAAGAATCTGGAGTTAAAAAAACAACAATCAAGAGTAAAAAAAACAGTTCAAAACAGAAAACAATTACAGATGAAAGGATTTTTCATTCTCAGATGTTGTGTGGCGAGCGTGCTGAGGTCTGGGGGGTGAGAAGGTCTTTAAGGTACTGGGGGGCGTTACCATGGATGCATTGGAATGTGAGGAGGGGAGACTTTGTATTCGATCTGGGCGGGGCTGGGAATCCAGTGAAGTGAGAGCAGAACAGGTGTTTACAGCAGGATCCTAGCGATTGGAGGTTTGGAGGGGGTCAAACCTGACACCAAGGCGGCTGAGAGAACATGCTAACATGCTAACATGCTAACCCTGCTGATTCCATGTGAGATCTCAGGAGAAATTAAAGCAACAGTATGTAACTCTGTGTTAGGGTCTTACTGAAGAACAGAAAGTCAAGCTTTGTCAATATTATGAGAAGAAAACTTAAATATTATTGAGAATAAAGCTTTAATATTATGAGAAGAAAACTTTAATATTATTGAGAATAAAGTCTGTAGTCGGAGCCAACGTGAGGAACGTGGAGCATCTTGTGAAGTTACTTTAATGAGAAAATACTTCATCTTTTGTCACATCAGCACCGCATCAGCATCAGCATCAGCATCAGCATCAGGACTTGATTGTGTAAGAGACTGAATCTCATCCAAAGAAAGCAGGAAGTGGCTGCTGCTGGTTACATGTGTGAGAGTCAGTACAAGTAATATTACTGCAGTAGGACTTTAGTCTTTCTTCAGTGTGGTGATGATACCCCGTCATACTGAAGCTCGGTCCACATTCACCACAGTAATAATTTGTCTCATCAATATTTTAATCAGGACATCAAGGCTGAAGTGAAATGAATTATTCTTTACAACCAGCAGATGAAATAGATGCAACTGTATTTTATCTAAAATAACAGACAAAATCGTTATAGTTCCCACTGTATTTAAAGAAAAAGCTTTTACTGTAACCAGATGTAAAGTGTCTCCACGTACACGCTCACGTGTGATAATTGTAAGTAAATACATGGACGTACCATCTTTGTATATATCTCGGTCTCCGGCTCCTCGGTAAAGTGCAGTTTCTGTGGCGCAGCAGTGTCAGAGTCTTCAGACGATCAGAGGCACCGCTCCTCGTCCTCGTCCTCGTCCTCATCCTCAGAAAAGTTTTCACCCTCGTAATCCAGGGTCACGTTGCTCTCTAGCTTTGCCAGAAAAGGAGCAAAGACGCGACACAAGCAGCCAAAGCCGCGGTTTGTGTGTGACGTCCCGCACAGCCACTGTGGCGCGGCGGCGGCGGCGGCCTCTCGTCACCGTCCCCGTGGCTGTAGTCTGACACGTGACTGCTCGCCGAGCACTGCACCAGGGGCATCTGGTAGGACGTGGCCCGCTTCTCCGGTCGGTCAGGGCTGGAGCCGTCGCTGGGACGCTGGCCGTTGTAGAGCAGGTAACGGCCGCGGGCGTCCTGCTCCATGCGGAAGAGCTCGTACTCGGTGTGAGGCAGCCGGATCCCCAGCGCCACGCAGCCGTTTGTTCTGGTGACGTCCTGCTCCACGCCGACCTGCCAGGAACCCTGCTCCCCACACTCGTTCCCATTGAACACGTTGAGGAGGGAGGTCGTGGCCAAGTCCAGGGGCGTCACTCTCATGTGGTTGACTAGAGAAAGGAAAAGAGCAGAATTACACTGTGTCTGTGACATGCAGGTGCCACCAGTGAACGGTTCAGTATTGTTTTCCATTAAGAATAGAACCAAAACAACCAGCCCCTACTCGGTCAGGGTGGAGTTAGGCAGTCAGCTGGTTGGGTGACAAGTTTCTTTCTCTTCAACGCTCCGCAGTGTGTTGAGTTGAAACACAAGGCCGACTCTGGTGTAAACGGAATGCAGCGTCATGTTCTCCAGACTCTCTCTGTGTCTTTGTGAGTGGATCATGGCCACTTGGTTCCAATCACACTTAAATCAGGGCCAAATAACGATAACATTTTTAATGTCACTGCTAGCTCGTGACAAAAACGTTAAAATGCAACTACAGGCGTGGCACATGGTTTAGAAGTGGAACTTTGTCAGCAGCTTTAAAACTCTAACACGCTAAAGATTGATTCTATCTTTGTATTTGTTCCAGATTTAATCGGGAAACTCTCCACACTGAACCAGCACAAGACCCGTTAATGACAGTGTGACATTATAATAGTTAACGAAGCTTCACTAGAACGTAGACGACGATGACGATGACGATGACGTATAGAACCTCAGAACAGATGCAAACAAATGTTCACGTGACGATAATTAGCCAGTGCAGAGAACGTCACGCAGCTACCTTTGAAGACAAAGTCGGTCCCGCCCCTGACCCGAGTGGAGTGAAGCCCTCGGCTGTAGCGTCCTCGGGCGTAGATGGTGAAGGTGGGGTGTTTGCAGACGGGGTCAGAGTAGTGGTAATAATAGCCCTCCCACGTGTGGTTGTTGTCGTGGAAGATGAAGTGGCGGGTGAGGAAGAGGACCTCGGGACGAACCTCGCAGCGCTGGCTCACCCACTGACCGTACAAACCCACGGTCAGGTCGGCGCGCGGGGGCAGGATGGGAGGGTGGAACTCGTCAGAGCGGTAGATGATGCGACAGGCGATGCAGCCGTGGTCGTGATTCTGGAGACAAAGGCGGGGCAAAGGCGGGGCAAAGGTGTTAAAATGGAAAATAAATGATTGAAAACCAGGAAGTTGACATTTAAGGAAGAGGTAAATTTGTTTGTGAAGAAAGTGGATTATAGTTAGAATGTGTGTGTGTGTGTGTGTGTTCAACAAAGGGGAGGGGCTGCGAGTCAGGGTTTATAGGCACCGTTCAGGGGGTTCGGTCTTTGGCGTCAACAGCGCCACGATTTATGTCTCAGATAAGAACAATCAGCTGGAAGTCCATGAGGTTTAATGCCACAAAGTAGTTGGTAACAAAAATGTAAATGGTAAATGTTTTTGAAATAAACATGTGCTCATGCTCCAGGACACACGTCTGACACTGCCTGTCATAAACAGGTGTATCTATTCAAAAAAGAAGAATATAAAGAGAGACACATGATCATTTTAATAATAACATAATAATACTAATAATGCATTTTTTAATATAATATAATAAAGCACTGTTCCAACACTCAAGGACACACAGATAATGAAGTGAAGACTATTTTAGGGGCGGTCCACATGAAAACGGACTTCCGTGTGGACGGAGATATTTCCAGAAACGATGACGTCGCCGTCTTTACGGGGACATTTTTTATGTAAACCAGGAGGACAAAACCTGTACGCAGCCAACATCATAAGATTATTAGTGAATCAACTCTGAAGTTAGAGCCAAAGAAGCGTTAAATGAAGTCACAGTGACCACAAACATCTAATCCTTTCATACGACCCTGAGATAAAAAGACACAAAAACAAGGAAAACAAGTCGCGTGTCTCAACAAGTCCAGCGTGTTTAATGAAATGTGTGTCTTGTTATTTGAATCCATCGCGATTATATTGTGTCATAAAGGACAGCTGGCGTCTGTTCAGAGGTGAGGGAGGAAAAACTATTTCCTTCAGTCTGAAACCTCAGGGACGCTGGAATCCAGATGAGGTTCCAGCGTTTTCTTGGCGCGATCACATCGTTGAAACAGTCAAAGGCAGATGTTTGAACCAGAGCCACGACATCCAGCTCTTTATGCTCCTCACAAACAAAAACTACAACAACCTGTGATCATTCTGCTTTAACGGGGGTGCATGTCTTCATACTGGATTCCACAATGTTTTTTTTTCCAAAGAACCAAACTCCAGGGAGGAGTCGTTCCAGGGTGGTCAAAATTTAAGAGCGACCCTCCCTGATCAAATCACAATCTCACATTTTCTCAATCTGCAAAAGAATGAAAAATAGCAGTTTAATCATTAAATCATTTATTTATGAACTATATGCATAGTATATATATATGTATATATGCAAAAATGCTTTGATCTGCCACTGCTGCTTTGCTTGTTATTAAGGAAACATGATTCTTCTCTCTCTTACATGAGAACATGGATGCCACTCTCATCATCATCATCATCATCGTCATCATCGTCAGCAGCAGCTTCTCAAAAATAAAGAGATGAGCAAACTGAACTGAACATAATTATTACTGTGACTGTGAGGCACAGAAATGATCTGCCACTCATTCAGAGCAAACTTTGAAACTTCTTCATTTAGTTGAAACATGTTCAAGTTGTCTTTACTCTCATGGCAACAATTCAATTTAAGCTTAAAACTTCAACCACGTGATTCTTTTTTGCAGTGCAGCTAGTGATGCTTGGAAAGTTGAACAACAACAACATCACGTATCTAACATTTATTATCATTATTATTATCATTATTACTATTATACAAAAGAAAAACCTGTACTCAATTCATAAAACAATAAATTAGAAGAAGAAAGAATTTCTTTTATTTAATGTTTGATTGATAGCAGTAATACAATTAAATAAAAATTAAACAGTTCTAGCACAACTCCACAGGACTTGTGTTTTTGGTCGATACTAAAATGTCTTTGACGTCTGACACAAGAATCAAACCAAAATGCCAAACTGTAGATCAGTTAAACCGTAGATCAGTTAAACCGTAGATCAGTTAAAACATAGATTAGTTAAAATGTAGATCAGTTAAAATGTAGATCGGTTAAAATGTAGATCAGTTAAACTGTAGATCAGTTAAAACGTAGATCAGTTAAAACGTAGATCAGTTAAAATGTAGATCAGTTAAAACGTCAGTTTTAAACGGATCAGTTAGTAGAAAAAGCGTAGATCAGTTAAAAACGTGAATCAGTTTAAATGTAGATCAGTTAAAACTGGAGCGTAGATCAGTTAAAAAGATTAGATCAGTTAAATCGTTAAGATCAGTTAAACAGATAGATCAAGTAGATAAACTCTTAGATCAGATCAGTTAAAATGTAGATCAGTTAAAACGTAGATCAGTTAAAATGTAGATCAGTTAAAATGTAGATCAGTTAAAACGTAGATCAGTTAAACCGTAATCAGTTAAAACATAGATTAGTTAAAATGTAGAGTTAAAAATGTAGATCAGTAAAAGCGTAGATCAGTTAAACTGTAGATCAGTTAAAAGCGTTCAGTTAAAAGCGTGAATAAACGCTGTAATCAGTTAAACCGTAGATCAGTTAAAAGCGTAATCAGTTAAAACATAGATTAGTTAAATGTAGATCAGTTAAAATGTAGATCAGTTAAAACGCAGATCAGTTAAAAGCGTAGATCAGTTAAAAGCGTAGATCAGCTGTGAATCAGTGAATCAGTTAAAAGCTTAAGATCAGTTAAAAGCGTCAGATCAGTTAAAACAGATGAGATTTAAAAATCGGTTAAAACATGAATCCAGTTAAAAACATGATCAGTTAATCACATTATCGGTTAAAAGAACGTCAAAGTAGATCGGTAAAGAGCAGGTAGATCAGTTAAAGCGTAGATCAAAGTGAATCAGTTAAACTGTAGATCAGTTAAAAGATGAATCGGTTAAAGCGTAGATCAGTTAAAACTGTAGATCAGTTAAAACTGTAGATCAGTTAAAATGTAGATCGTTAAAACTGTCAGTTAAATCAGTTAAAACTGTAGATCAGTTATAACTTAGATCAGTTAAACTGTAGATCAGTTAAACTGTAGATCAGTTAAAACGTAGATCAGTTAAAACGTAGATCAGTTCCAAAGAATCTCCAACATTTAGCAACAGTCAGTTTTTTCTATCATCATCATCATCGCTGTCGTCCGCCTCGTCTTGTGTTAAAAGTTTGTTCATTTGCTTCATGTTAACGTTTGTTTTCTTTCCTTCGTCATCCTGGATTTCATTCTGTCTCTGTGATCATAAACACTTACAGCGCCACACACAGGCCTGGCATATGCACTACAGTGCCGTGTTTGTGGAAAATCTTTTAAGAATGGAAAAAGAAAAGGATTGTTCAGGGAAAGTTCTGTTTCCATGGGGATAAATAAGTCTTATGTGGTCATTAGTTACTTTGCCATAGAGCAGCTCAAGTGTCTCCTCCCATACAACGTAGAGTTGCTCTGAGTTGTTGCTGGAAGCCAAAGTCTTCTCAGACCATTACTGGAAGTGGAGACACAGGAAATGAGGCAGGATATTACTGCACCGGACTGTGGTCACATACACATGAGGGACAATCTGTGTCGCAGTGGATCAAGAAGAATTCTTCACTTTGTTTGGCAGCCATCTTTCATTTGGGCATGTTGGTGATTACCACCATAGTCCAGAAGCCGACAGTCAGTGTTAGTGAACTCATCCATAACAAGAGTCTTATCCTCGACCCACTGGCTTCACATATGTAACATGTAACATGTACACATGTAAATACAATCTGTCATTGTCATTATCAGTGACGCTGCAGTGAACCAGGCGACAGAAAACACGCTGAAAAACAAAGTCTACTTCTTTGCTGCTGAGATCCACCCAATAACCACAAGTTGCTGGCACCGGCAAACGTCCTGGACCGGGACCAGATCCGGGTTCACAGCTTAACATTAATGCATTGGACAGTTACCATGGAAATAAAAGAAAAATCCATCACAGCCTCGAGCAAACGGTCAAGTGTAGGAAGGAGTGAGGTATTCACCAGGAAAATATAGATTTCTATGTGTTCAGTTGATGACCAGTTGGGCCCAAAAACCACCAAAGCTATAAAATTAAAAAGCTGGAGAAGCATATAATCAAATTTAAAGGGTCAGTTCAACCAAATTACACAACAACCCCCTGTAGGTCCTCACCTATTCCTGCTGCATTCAAAACATGGAAATTGTTCGGTTTTGACTCATCTGCATTTAAATCTGCATTTTTGTTGTTGTTATTTAGTTAAGCCGTGAAATACATGACAATTTACAAATTACAACCTAAAATGTTGACATATCATGATTAATATTATTATTATTATTATTGTTATTAGTATTATTAATAATAACAATGATAACAATAACAACAATAATGATTACAATATAATAATAATAATATGGAAGCTGAGCTTCCACTGATGTTAATGTGCCGTGCTGCTGTGGGAATGTATGAGAAAGTCACGTCAGATGATCTGCAATAAACAATTCATTCATAAAGTCATACATTTGATCGAGTTCTAGCAAACTTTGAGTAATGAAATGTAAATAAACAGTAGATGTTGTTTGACCATTTTAGAGGAAGTAGAGCTTCCCTTGCTCCCTGCGATGATTCCGTCACAAAGACCAATCAGAGGCGGCGTACAGTTTACGTACTGCAGCTTTAAGTTATGTTGTCAGTGCCAGAAAATTGGTTTTTGAAGCGAAATAAAAACTTGACATCACAAGGTAGGAGCTGCAATAACTTTATTGTTAGTGTGCAACTGAGCATTTTATGGGTTGTACATTCATCCATCCATCCATCCATACTCTACCGCTTTATCCTCCACAGGAGGGTCGCGGGGGTGCTGTGCTAATCTCAGCTGACATAGGAGGGCGATAGGAGGGGTCACACCCTGGACAGTTTGCCAGTGTTTTTTTTATTATTATATATATATATTTCTTTATTAAGTGATTCAAACAAGTACAAAGGAATAGGTGAGGTATAATCTACCAAATATTAGACTCCTGAATGAAACCAAGTGATTTTGATCCAAGCAAAAACATATCAGCTTGTTAAGTTGTTGGCAGTCCAGGCGGTCCGGCCTTCCAAATATGGTCTGTGCGCTAAGGTGATGATTAGTTCTTGGAATCTAATGGTTTCCATGGCCTTGGCAGTTGCTATGCAGTGATTGACATCAGAACGCCTTTGTTCTGCTCGTGGGGGAAACTTAGGGTGGAAGACGTTACTAATGCTGCTGATGTTGTGAGTTTGTGGCTGAACGTCGATGGTAATCCTGCCGACAAAACATTTCAATGTCAATACAAGTAAAAATGTAACGGACCTTCATGTAATCTCAGTGGTAGAGCAAGTTGTCTTTCAACTGGAAAGCTGTGGATTAGATTCTGGCTCTGCCCGTCTACATGCTGATGTGTCCTTGGGCAAGGCACTTAACCCCACGTTGCTCCTGATGGCTGCACCGGCAGCGTGTGAATGGGTATGAAACGTGTCTTATGGATGAAGAATGAACTGCGGCTCAATTTCCACCGATCGCAAGGGAGTGGGGTTTTTTTCTGTCTTCCAGTCAGCTGACTGTCGTGCGTGGAGAGGTCTAACTCCACCCACGCCGTACTCTAGTACCCCAAAAGAAGGTGCCAAGAAAAGACGTCTCACTCAACAACTGAGCCACTGTCGCCAAAACAAGACCTTTCTTTCATGGACATGTGACAGTAACAAACAAAGGGTCTGGATCAGCGAGGAGAGACGTGAAACTACACAGAGAATCATACTCTGTGCTCGGCTCGCTGGTTCTATGCATCTACAGTGAACGTCCTCCATCACCTCCATCACCATCAGGACAAAGCCACGATCGTAGGACATTTGTAAGATTTTGAAATGATGGATGTTCCTGTGGATTTAAATCTGACATTTGGAAGCATTTTAATTTATTGTGTAAAGACAGACCAAAGGAGAAAAGGTGACAGACCATCTAGGTAGATTATTGCAGCTGATTTTTTTTCCCCTTGTTACTGAAAACTGAGATCCTTTGTAATCACTAAGAATGACTTTATATAAAGTGTGAATTATGCAACGCATCAGTGGACTCCTGGGATAAAAACCATTCAACTGAGCATTTTTGTCTCCTGCAATGGTTTTAGAGCAACACTTGTGCTGTCACTTGTGCTGGACGTGCTGTTGTAGCTCGTCCAGTCACTTTTAAGTCAGTTCAGAATTACTCTTCGACTCATTGAGTCTTATTCTGGTAGACTTTTACTAAGTTAGCGTCAAAACTCAAAAGATATTTAGTTTGTCCATTGTGAACAGTTTACACACCTCCATCTTCTTCATGCAGAGAGGAGACGCACACTCAACAGAATTCACACAGCTGTGAGACACACGCGCACACACACACACACACACACACACACTCACTTCACTCCTCCCTCTAGAGGTGACATCAGGAACTGACCTTGGCGTTTTGTAGGGCGGTCTGGTAGCTGGATGGTTTGTAGTAGAGCCGCTGTGATGGCTCTGTGTGGATGTCCCCGAGGAACAGCTCCTCCACCAGGTGATCCAGGTTGTGATGCAGGTACTGCTTCTCCACCCTCAGCAGCTGCAGCTCATGCATGGCAAAGTTGAGCTCCCTGGAGCAGTCGTAGCCGCCCTCCTCACTCCACAGCTCGTAGATGACACTGGGCTCCCAGGGGCCCCGCACTGCTCCCCGGCAGCTGTGGTTAAGCCTCTGGCTGAGCTCTTTGGCCACTGCGACTGTGTGACACACCATCTGAACACGGTGGAGGTGGTACTCCGCCTCTGTGCCCCCGCGGATGATCCAGGAGGCCTGGCGTAGGCGCAGGCGGCCGCTGATTAGCAGAGTGTAGGTGGGTCTGGTGCAGTGGTTGTCCTCGTAATAGAACTGGTGAGCCTGGAAGGTGTTGTTGGGGTAGAAACTGTAGGAGCGGGTCAAGAACTCAGGTCCTGGTCTCACCTCACAGCTGCAACAGAAAACACATCAAATCAATCATTCATTCATTCATTCATTCATTCATTCATTCATTCATCGTCTACTTTGTCCTCCACGTCCCAGCTGATGTAGGGCGGACGTCCAGGTTTAGTCCAGGGTGTTTTTGGACAAAGGCGGGAAACCGGAGAACCCAGGGAGAACGTCGGCCAAACCAGCATTTATGACAAATATTATTTTAGCTGATCGAGCTTAGAAAATGTTAGTTATGTCTCAAATGACAAAGAATGACAACTTTGACGTCTTATTACCAAGTCATTGTAGCTAAAGGGTGAGTTTTCAGGAGTTTAGCCCATCGAGCTCCAGATGTCACGTGACTCAGTTTGTTTACGCCGCCGTGTTTGCAGGAATCTCGTCAGGTTGACAGTTAGTGAGAGTGATGTGAAAAATGTCCTGCCGCTGTTTACCTGGTGGACACCCAGTGACCCTCCACATTAGGAGGCATCTGCACAGTGATCCTGGCTCCATTGTGAAGGTGTTTGAGCATGTGCTGACACTGAGAGTCTTTGACCGAGCGGCCGAAGCTTTTCTCCAGGGACAGACGACTGGAGTCTGAGTAGTGATGAGAGGAACCTTCAGCCCGGCCTGTGGGGAAACAATGAGGATACAAGTTAAGACTAGATTAGAAAAGTTATGATAAGACTGGTGCACAATATTATTGGCACGATAACGGCTTTAAAATGTATTATTGGACAAACGGGCCAAGATCCCCCAACATGACTGGTGATGAAACAGTCGGCTGTACATCACTAAAATCTTCTGGTGTCTTTTACTTACTGAAAATGTTCAGAATTTAATGTTTAAAGATTTTGTAGTACATTATTATTATTTATGTTATTTACACTTATCTTTCCCCACTCCACACATTGGGTATTGCAAGATATCAGCACATTGGCAACAAGTCCCATATTACTAGTTATGATTATGTATACACAGTAAAGACAAACTTGATGCTTAAAGTTTCATCCTGACCTGAGATAAAGGAAATGAAGCTCAACTCTTTTAAAAGCGATGAATAAAAAAGTGAATTACACTCAGATCAAAAATGAAAAGCAGTGAGCGCTCATGTTTTCAATATAAGTGTTGGAGGGTTTAATTCAATCACTTTCACTCATGTCATCACCTGGGGATTATGAGGCTTCATCAGTGACCTGATGAGTGAGTGTTTATGGGGATGAGAATCAGAATACAACACTGACACGAAGCTGCAAACAAAGTCAAAAAAGCACTTTTAGAACTCCCACTTCCCATTTGGTCCGTGAACCATCCACACACCACATGAAATAACAACACCTTCAACAACGGGCCGAACTTAAGGGGATAAAATATCGGA
The DNA here is from genome assembly GCF_019176455.1 of Solea senegalensis. NCBI lineage: Eukaryota > Metazoa > Chordata > Actinopteri > Pleuronectiformes > Soleidae > Solea > Solea senegalensis. Next base: position 41,908,708 of record NC_058021.1, on the reverse strand, counting down.
AATGAAAGTGTTTTCAAAGTCTGCAGCCCAACAAAAAGCCTTAAAGCTCACATTCCAGGGAGGATTTCATCCATGCCATTCTCTAATATCATCAAAAATATGTTTTCAACTCTTTATAGCAGACCAGACTTGTCTAGCACTGTCATTTAAAGCCTAGGAATGCAGCTGCGGTCGTCTCTGCGGTTTTAATTTGAGACTAATAACAGCAGCAGAGGAACAAAGACATCTGATTAAAAGAAGCTGAACGAACAAAGATCCGTCCAGCTGTTCTACACCCAGTGAGGTGGCATGTACGTGTCTTAACTCAGGTTTCGTGTGTTTTAATCCTCACGGTGCAGAGCTGCTCCGAGCTAACACATTAACATTAACATCTTTCTCCTGACTCAGCGCATTAACAACCAAAGACAAGGCTTCAGACACTTTTCTGCACGTTCCACGCGTGCGTTTATGTGAGCGACAACTTTTTGACTGCACCTGCAGCAGAGTTGGCGCACGAGGAAAGAACCTGAGCGGCTGCCAACAGCTCGTTTTTATAATGAGAGAGCAGGAACTACCCGTGTGTGTGTGTGTGTGTGTAAAAGAGAGAATAAAGAAAACCTGCAGAGACACGTAAAACAAACACACTTTCAACCTCAGTTATGTTCCTGCTGCTTTAAATACCACTGCACGTTTAATGACAGGTGAATCTGAGGGTAACACACACACTCCACCCAGGACATTATCCCTAACTTTAACCATTACCAGTTAATGCCTAACACTAACCTTTATCTAACCACAATTCAAATGTTCAACCTCTCAACCACTTCCTCAGAAATGAGGTTCTGCCTCATTAGGACCAGGTTTTGGTCTCCATGAGGACTACTAGTTCTACTGGTTCTTACAAGGTCAGTGTTTATCCGGCCCCTTAACCAACTTGTGATCAATTTATGAGAATAAATGTATCAGATAATCCAGATAATCCGGCACTCGTTTACCACGAGCACAGCGTCACTCAGATGAGCCAATCAAATGGGTTGTTTAGCAGAAGAGAGACACAGGAATGGACGGAGCAATAAATTAAGTTCATTGTTCCGACAGCAAGTACCAAACCTTTATGTCTCACACGTTGTGAAACAGTTGGATCTACAGTGGCTCAAACACAGATCCTCAGCAGTCATTTACACACTCTATTCTCACTGGTTGGCGACATCCACAGAGAGTCAATCGGCATGATGTGACCCGAATGTAACGGACATTTGTTTACATTCAAAGTGAAGCACTGCAGCCGCTTAAACCACAGTAGAAACACAATAAAATGCAATTAAGGCAAAACAACAAATAAAAATAAGAACAATAAAAAAACACCACACAATAAAAGTAAGAATATACTTGCACTCTAATTAAATAAATATAAATAACTGTCAAACGCGACTGGAATTACGAGCCAATGCAAAGAAGTGGATTTAAAACTCTCCAGGGTCTGAGCTGCTCTTTTATAAACAGACTCTTCCACAACCTGAATGTATCACATTCCTCACTCAGAACATTTACTGGCAACACAACCATCATATATTCATATATATATATATATGATATTATATACAATATACCCAGCAGCTCCATCTTTAACATCCTTTGTCCAATATGACCACTATCCCTCCTCTACGCGTGACCAAGCCATCTCAACCTTGACGCTCTTGCTTGTCCCTTGAAAATGCTCACTTCTAATCGTGTCCATCTTTGGTCACTCCCAATAAAAACCTCAGCATCTTCAGCTCTTTTACCATTTACCATCCAAGCATCACATCATAGCAGGTGTCACTGACAGACCACACCTTCTTCACCTCACAAACAAATGTATCATTTATTCATTAATAATCCTTTTCTCTTTCGGGACCTGCCGTGGTCATTGTCAGTGCTGTGATTTCCCAGGATTCACGTTCACATTTGAAAGAAAAGTGTCTCTAATTACACTATATCTTAATCACTGTACAGTCTATGCTACTTATTTTTAAAAAAAATAAAATAAACGTCCAGTGAGTAAAATTCAGGTGAAATTATTTTGCAGAAATGACCAAAAAAAAAAAAAAACAACTTCATTTTTTATTGGTACGTAAGAGGATTAGGGCCACGCAGGAAAAAAATATTTGAGTTCTGAGTTTAAACTTAAACAGAAAGAATTGTTACAACAGCTTGGACAGCTCATTCCTTTTTCAGCAGCTGTCCATTAACTGACCGGTGACATGGACCAAGTTTAGTTCAGCCGACAGCTGTCCTTTGACCACGTCCCTCACAGTTTTCATCACATGATGTAAGTGTGGCAACAACAGGTGGTCGTACTGTACATACATGAAAAGACCACAGCGGTCTCTGAAGATGAACTGCATTCCGACAGTTCCAGAAGAGCGGGATTTGAAAACTGTTGATTGACTCTTTTAATAAATGAGTCACTCAGGCACGCGTTTATTTCATATGTGTTGTACTTATTTCGTAATTGTATATGGTTAAAAGAGATACATGGGTGGTGTATTTTTGGAAATATCGTCGGCAGGCATTTATAATGAGAGCCTGAAAACTCTAAACATTAAACTTCATCTCCAGTATTTTGATCTCAACTTCATACTTTTGCCTCTAACTCCAAAAAGATGCTCTAATATGTGAACGCATGAAATGGAATAATGGCATGCATCTTATTTGGCTGTTATGTGAACAGTGCTGTGCATAATATTGGCCTGGTCTAATGTGGGGAGCTGATCCTGAGTCAGCTGCAGCAGACAAACGTGACGAGAACATGTGGCTTGGTAAAGACATTCAAATGAAGGTGGAACATGAGATTTATTTAAAGCAATTGTAAACTCAGTTACAAATCTTTTATAGTAGATCAAAGCCAAGAGTGAGGCAGTGCAAATGGAAAACAGGCTAACAGCGACACAAATGAGGACATGATTAAAAGGAGGTTCAGTGCAGCCCTCTCTCTCTCTCTCCCCCTCTGTCCGCACATTTAATGAGTTTTCAATGTATTAGTAATGATAGTTTTTTCCTTTATCTTTACAAAAATGTATTAAAAACACAACAACTCTCCATTCGGACAATCATCAGAGAAGCTGAAGTTAAACTCGTTGTTTTGCTGCTGCTTTCACAAACTGCTGCTCGCTGTCCAAATCAAAGAGCCCACAAAACTCCCAGAGCCCAAAACCACAGAGAACATTTCCAACTGGCCCAGTCCCACTGGTGAGGTAACAGCACTGGGACCCCGGACAAGCACAAAGACTCCACATGGTTTATGGGAAGAGAAAAATCCTGAAGAACCAGATCAGAGACCAGACCGAGGACTGTTCTTTGTGTTGACACAGAATTTGGCAGAAACTGTGAAGACCATGAAGTAAAAAAGAGAGCGAGAAAGAAAACACAAAACACTTTCAAGGACTTTAAATCCGGACGTCACAGAGTGGTTAATTCAGACCGCGCTTATCATTATCGTCAGCACTTTGTGAAGTAGCTTGTTCTCCCTCTCCCTCTCCTCTTATTAATCCCAATATTCAAACAAATTCATGAAAGGGGTCGACCCATATTGTTTATTCAAGGCCAACATTGATACCAATTATTCCGAGTTACTGATGCTCATGTGCATTTACAGCATAAATGATAATCTTAATAAAATGATGCGTCATCTGCACTCTAATTGTGGAACTGCCCTCTTATGAGTTAAGACTTATTCTGAGTTATTCTTTTTTTCTCCTTCTCCTTGGAAACGGACTGAAAAATGGCCAAATACTCTGTTTAAGAGCAAATGGCCCAGAGGCAGAGACTGCAGCAGCGTGCTTTGTATGCAGTTACTTAATAATAGCAGTGATAATTAAAATAAAAAGTCTAATATCAACACCCGGTAATTGGCGATAATCGGATGAGCCCTAAAAATGGCCGTCATTGACAAAGTGATTCAACAGTTTATCTCATATTTCTACCTTCACCTTCATGGAACATCACAAATATTATATAGACTTTAGTGAAACATACGTAAGACTTTGAATGACTTTTTGAACCTTTTATGAGTGAGAAAAATGTAAGGAGTTTGGTAAAAACTATTCATTTACACACCCAGGTTGTAAAAATGCAGAATACACCTGAAAATAAAGTTTTCAGAGCCACATTTGGTCCAGTTACGATGTTGTAATTATCTACATTGACATTGATTCTACTATATTTTGTAGTGTAATACATGTTTATTACTTATTATCTTTATCGTCTTGCTGCTGTAACAATGCAAATTTCCCCACTGCGGGACAAATAAAGGACTATCTTATGTTAACAATATGAATATGCAGTCAAGTGTAAAAAGAAGAGAAGTCATAGAGTCATGTCTACAGTTTATATTGAGAGTAATGTTTATTTTTTATTGTGTTATGAGGGCGTTCATATGCACAACACCACAAGTTTCCCTATGGGACAATAAATGATATTTTGAGTGATTAATTGATTGATTTGTGAAACTGCTGAATATACAGAGATGTGAAAACTGTGTTTAAGTCCTTACATACAAACGTCCACTAAGGCTCAGCGAGGTTTGCTCACATATCTGACACCAATCATTTGGTCACTGACCTTATTCTGAACGCAACATCATTTTCTTTACGTTGTGTGCATCATACAAAACGTTGATTCATTTTCACATTTACAGGTTATAGTCCAGTTATGGCACGTCACTGTTTTCAGTGAAGCTACACTGCAGAAGTAGATTTTCTAGAATACAAAAGGGGAACATAAATATTTTATATACATTCTTACTTTAAGCTTCAACTAACGATAACAAGCTAAAACTAAAACCTAAGGCTGCGTGAGGTCTCCTCCCTCACATATCTGACATCGATAATCTGGCTGTTGACCTTATTTTCAACTCAACATCATTTTCTTTACGTTGTGTGCTTCATATGAAAAACAAATAATAATCATGGCAAGCAAAGTGTGCACAAGAAGGATCTCATTTTAAGAAAAGATATCTAACTTAGTCTTAATCAGATAATCCAGTTTATTTAAGCTTCAACTCAGCGTAACAAGCTAATACAACCGTGTCAGTGCATTTCCGCTGCTGCCAGTGTGACAGCCGGCAATAACACGCCACTTAAGTGAACGTTCAAATCACTTAAACACACTTAAGGATAAGTGGACTCCAAAATATCGTTTTTATCTCAAGTCGACATTTGAAGTTGCAGCCAAACGTTGTCTGTCACTGCAGCAGCAGATGGACCGGGTCAAAGGCAGAGCCTTAATCCTCTGCTGCTCAGACAGGGGTTTTCGTCAGGAATGAGAGTTTTTAAGTGGCTCTTAACTCAGTGCTTTCATCTGTCTCGTTGCCCCGGGAAAGATTTTTATTAGCATGCAAAACTATCCTGTACATTACACTAACTCAAACACAAAATCATTTATTGAAGCAACGCAATCATCAATCATTTTTTTAATTATTATTGTTATTATTTATTATTTAATAATCCTTGTTCTATGCCAGTTAAAAAAATGCATATCATGTCACTCTCATCCTTGTATTATAATACATAATATTAGGGATGAGCCGGTACTTCGCTATCAGTCCAAAAATCACTGGATCGGCCAAAAAAAAATAATCAGCAACAGCATTTTAGCCGAGTCATGTTATGTCATGTAAATGACATGTAATGTGATGTAATGTAATGGACTGCTTATTTCTTACAGAGTTGGACAATTATGTCTTTAAAATGTACTTGAAGTGGCTGTCGGTGGTAAATGCACCAGCACAAAGACGTGTTTCTCAAACACTGGGTTGGGACCCACAGATGACTCGCAACAATTTTTTGGGGATCCACAAAATACATTTGCAGAGTTGTCCCATCCTTTTACCTCAGATTTGTGTGTATATGTTTTAAATCACATGCATAAAGTCAAGTTCTCATCTTCCCTTGGAAATTGAATTCAAAGTGATATTTGGTGTGATGATAAATGGATGTAAATCAGTCGCCACATATGCACACATTTGCTCTTGTAATGATTTACATTGTGTTCCAATAGTTTACCCTCTTTAAGATTAGTCTCTGGTCAAAAGTCATATTGAGATGGTGTCTTGTGTGGTGATGCTCCATCCCATTTTTGAGCTGCAATTCAATAAGTATTGAACAAAAACGTTTGTTTTTAATAGCGATATATATTAAAAAAAGAAAAGATATTTTACACAAACCGTGCCATGAGAGTAAACAGGTGCTCTGAGTTGACGATGCAGAAATGGAAAAAACCTTTCAAATCAGTTTCTAACTCATATTGCCTTGGGAAAGAACTCCTTGAAATCTCCTCATTTTGTTGCACAAACTTGATCATAAAAGATAATAAATGTCACAAAACATGTACGTGTTTCTTACCCAAAACGGCGAGGAGAAGCAGAACAGATGATGGTCCCATTCTGTACTTTTAAAACTATTGTAACTATTAAATCGACCTGGTCAAACTGGGAAGACTGGAGCAGCTTTTCCTTAACGCAGCGTCCTCGTTTATTCCGACACAGATTCTTCACATTATGGATCCAGAGCGTGGCGCGCGCACTGCTGTGATGTCCTGTGGTGTCCGCGCGTCATGTCTCGCTACAGAGAAAACTGTCGCGATGTTCAAAACATAAGTCTGACACAGAAAACCAAAAAGGAAAGTGTTGAGAGTTTTTCCTCATTAAACGTCGAGACAACTCTTTGTTGTGTGTCCTCCGTGCGTCCTGCGCCCCGGAGGAGTGTCGGTCCTGTCTCACTGTCAGACGACTGGACTCAACCCCCGTCTCTCTCTACACACACACACACACACACACACACACACTGTGTGGGCGTGGAATTAGCTGAACCACGAGGAAAAATGATATTCACGAGTGCAACAATAAAACATGAATGATTTATGATGGAATAACTTTGATTAAGAAACAATCTGCAGATTTTCATAAAACAAACACACACACACACATACACTCAATATCCACTTGATCACTTCTGGTATGTGAACACCAATAATCTGGCTATTAAATATGAAACGATGAATAAAACACAATGTTCGTTATTATTATGACTCTTACAATCATTTTCCCGTTACAATCCAGTATAGTTTTAGTTCAGTATTACATACAACAAACAAACACACAAACAAACAAACTATAGGGAAACTATAACAAGTACCTAAAAAATAAAGCAATATGAGAAAATGAATTATTTAAGTAAAATAAAAATGTAAGTAATTGTAAAAAAAAGACAGTTCTTCACAGTTATATACACAAACCTAATGAAAAGTAAAAATGGATCATTTCTCTTGTCACCTTGCATGTGTCAAGAATAGCACAGTTTACACTGGAGACCCTGAGTCAGCGTGGGACTTACCTGCGGTGCTGAGCGTTCTATGTAGGTGACGTTTTGAGTCCTTTGTCTCTATGAAAACCACATTTTCTTCACTATTGTTTCGACCAAACGTGTCTGCGAGCTGCTCGCCTAGTCTGAGGTGGAACTCTGATGTTGTCCACGCAATGAGGCGTGTACTTGGGATTCCTTGTGACACTGTTGGTATTAGTCATCCAGTGCTTAAAGCACCACTGAAACAGAACGAAAGTTACGCATGTAATGAATCCTGGATGACTGCAAGAGCATCTGATCACTCAAAATCCTTGTAGTCTTGCGAGAAGATTTTGAAAGATCTGATCCTGAGTCTTCTCTCTGGTCCACCGCAGTCACATGTGACATACTGTATGTACGTATAAGAGAGTTCTCAGGATTCATAGAACTGTAATGACAATGAGTCAAATATGTACATTCTACATGTCTACATAATGCTCCATATGCCTTCACGTGTGTATGACGTGATTCTAGTTAAAGTCATTACGTATTATTGTTTCCATGTCTGTGTTCCTTACTCAGAGATTTGTTTTAATCAGTTGAAGACTGAAATATTGCTGTTACATTTATAGTAACAAAGACAATTCATCTATGATTACAGAACACATAGCTGCACTACAATAACCTTAAAGGTTCAGCGTGTAACATTTGGGCGAGTCTTGGCAGAAACTGAATAAAAAAGATTCACAAACCAACAAAGTCACTCATTTCAACAGTGGACCTTTAACATGTGATACGGCATACATACATGTCAATGAGTTTCTCACTTACAGTATTTCCTAGACAAGCTCAACATGATACAAACATCAAAGGTGCATCTTTACATGTACGTAACATGATACAAACATCAGAGGTTCATCTTTACATGTACGTAACGTGATACAAACATCAAAGGTGCATCTTTACGTATGTAACATGATACAAACATCAGAGGTGCATCTTTACGTATGCGTAACATGATACAAACATCAAAGGTGCATCTTTACATATGCGTAACATGATACAACATCAAGGTGCATCTTTACGTATGCGTAACATGATACAAACATCAGGGTTCATCTTTACATATGCGTAACATGATACAAACATCAGAGGTGCATCTTGTATGCGTTTACAAAACATCAGAGGTTCATCTTTACATGCGTAACATGATACAAACATCAGAGGTTCATCTTTACGTATGCGTGATGATACAAACATCAAAGGTGCATCTTTACATGTACGTAAATACAAACATCAGCATCTTTACAAAACATCAGAGGTGCATCTTTACATGCGTCATTGATACAAACATCAAAGGTGCATCTTTACATGTACGTAACATGATACAAACATCAGAGGTGCATCTTTACATGTACGTAACATGATACAAACATCAGAGGTGCATCTTTACATACAGAGGAACAAACATGGCTGAACAACATAGATTAATTCAAATGTTTTATAAATCCTGATGTTGTTAAAGTAGATTTAAGACCAGTCCAGTTTCCATTCATTCTCACTTGTTTCAAACATCCTCCTTGTTACCTTTCATGATGGATTCTGCTCAAATTTCTTGACTGCACTTTCTCATCATCTCATCTGTCTGCCCGGAGGCAGTGACAACACCTGTCTGTCTGTGTGTGTGTGTGTGTGTGTGTGTGTGTGTGTGCGTGCGCGCCCTTGACCTTGAATCTCTGCCTCTCTTTGACTCATGGCTCTCTGCTCTTTTTTTTCCTTTCTCTGATCTTCTGACCCTCAGGCGACTCTCCAGCTCCTCTTCTTTCATCCAGTCACACACTGAACCTTTGAACATGAACTGTATCTGAACAAAAGCCAAAACACATCAACTTACAATAATTCAACTTTAAATTACTAATTGTCTTCTTGACTTTTATTCATGAGCTTAAATGTTTAAAGAATTTAGAGAATTAAGAATATCCTGAGGGTGAGAGAAGGAAAGGCAAATAAAATATAGAACATGTCAAAGATTTTTGCTTAAGGATGCAGTGATAAAAATCACTGCATTTTTTTCCTCTGCCTTGTCAAAACCCGGCAACTACATTACCCACAATGCAAATTGACCTCTCTGATGGCCACACCTTCTGATTTATATCATTCTCAAACACTTTCAGTCCCAAAAGTCCAATCCAATGCAGTTATTATTCACAATCTTTTGTAGTTTACTTTCAATTCTTTGGTGTCACATGTATACATTATATACAATTAATCACACGACGATGATGTTTTAATGGAATGGTTTCATGGTGTGTGGATTTAATGAAGATCTGAACAAAGGTCAAGCATAACAAAATACAGGTTAGCACGACACATAACATTTTACCAACTGTAGGGGGACCTCAAGAGCAACTCCTACTGTTTAAATGAAAACATTTTTAATGAATGGTCATGATTGTATCTCATGATGAGGTGCAACATTTTCAAATCCTTTCATCCTTCAACAAGCCTGGGATAAAAGCACATCTTTTTTGATGGCATCCATGTTGTTTTCACATTTAGACGAACAGTGCATCAACACGCTCGAGTCAGAAGAGCGACCTTCCAACTTGGAAAACGTGGACTGTCTGAGGAGCACTTAAGGCCAACTTTATAAACTGAAGCATTCAAGCTCTGTTGACAAAACAGTGAGGAACAAATCACGGAAACATATGTTTTGAAATCCTAAAATTTTTTATTTTGCAGTGTAAACTTTGCATCGGAATTTTCACATATGAGAGGAGACACCATGAAAAAAACACTAGTAAATCTGCTTATTCAATAATCCTCCATTCCTTAATCAACAGAGCAATGCTGCTCTGAGAGAGTTTAATTGATTTCTATTGTTTGGAGACTTAACACTCTTGGCTGCCTCCCACAATATCCTCCATGGTATTTGCTCTTTTTCCCTCTAATCCTGGATCTATGCTCTGGGAGAGTGACTCCAGCCCTCCTCTCCTTCTGAATTCCTTCTTTTCTAAGGATCCGGAAAAGCCACAGAGCAAGAACTGGACAAACAGACTGATGCCCGGAAGGCTTTTTAAAAGGGGGGGTAATGTATGGAGGTAAGACTGGAGGCAAGGAGGTGAAACTGGGAGGCTTGTTCTGGTGTGTTGACCCCTGTGTTGTCCTGTGTGAGGCTAATCAAAGCGTCACTGCACTCTCTTTGTGGCTCTGCAGGAATTCGATGTATGTGAGGTGGAAATACAACTGCTTTGATTGTCAAAAGGCTCAGTGAGACAGTTAGACCTTTGAAAATCTGTCATTTCCTGTAAAAAGTTGTGATATTATCACGTAAAAAACTGTCGCACAATGTGGAAACTTTTTGTTCCCTCTTCAAAAACATGGAGAACATGTTTTTTTCATTAAGCTTTTTATCATCTGTAAACGTGCCAGAGCAGACAAATGTGAATGGGGACATTTTCAAAGTTGCAGACTATCTGTTAGTGATTAAAGGCATGTTCTGAAGATTTGGATGACTGCACTGTTTTCTGTTTCTGTCCCTCTCTCTGTCTCCCTGTAGACATGTGTGTCATTTCTAGAGAGTGCTGTAAAAGACAGACAGAGGAGGGAGTGGCACACATAAACCTCATCCTGAGTTATGACATGTTAATTGTTTAATGGCTGATTTTTCTGTTTGTTAATGTAAATCAGGCCAGAGGAGTCACTGCCTTATATTTTGGAACGTTATAAACTTTGCCAATCTTTATTCTTAATACTTCTAAAAATACTGGACATATCAAAAATATTTACATGTAAAAGAAAAAAACAGCAAACATTCTGAGTATCTAAAGGTGTCAAATCTTATTTTAAATGGTCTGTATTTATAATGGACCACTTTTGCCATTCACCCATTCACACCCATTTACTCAAACATCCATACATTCACCCATCATACTCCCATCACACTCTGTCGGCAATGAGTATGAAAGATTGCACAAAGTGTCTTGCACAAAGACACATGGGTATGCAGAGCAGGGAATCAAACCTACTAGTATGAAGATGACTCACTCTTTTTACAGGTATGTTACAGTTTACATATTCGTTTTATAAGCATGTGAGTTCATTTAAAGAGTTCCTCAGGGTTCAATTTTAGGTCCTAAACCTTTTGAAATGTTGTCGCTGCCACTTGAAAATGTCTGCAGGAGATGCAGCTTCACTTTTCATAGCTATTATAATAGTGCACATCTTTACATTGAGGTGTCTTCTGTTGCCCTTTGCCTGAAGCGGAAATCAGATGCGCCTCAATGAAAACCACTTTTTCCTCACTGTAGTTTCAGGCAAACGTGTCTGCGAGCTGCACGTCTGTTGCCTGAGATGGAGCGATGATGTCCTCCACACAATGAGTCGTGTACTTGGGATTCCTTGTGACACTGTTGGTATTAGTCATCCAGTGTTTAAAGCACCGCTGAAATAGAACGCAAGTTACGCATGGAATGAATCATGGATGACTGCAAGAGCATCTGGTCACTCCAAATTGTTCTGAGCCTTCTCTCTGGTCCACCATGGTCACATGATATCTTGAGTTTAAACCAAAAATCCTGAGAGTTCTTGAAGTTTAACAGAATAAGTGAGATAAAAGTCTCCAAAGGTTATTAAACTTGTGCGAGATTAAAATGTGGGACCAACAGCAGTAGGAGCTTTACAAATCAATGAAGTGAACCAG